>NC_133618.1:410715359-411318693 GCF_048593235.1 Sminthopsis crassicaudata | reverse complement strand
TTTCATATATAATTTCCCCTGTAAATTGAATGATAGCTCTAAGGGTCATCTTGGTTATTTTCTTTGGGTTCTACCTTAAGTTGGGGTTTAATGTAGCATTTTCTAACTTTTCTTTCCATGGGGTAGTTATCTTTTTTGTTGTTGTTGTTGAGAAAATTGGGATATTTACTTCAAATGAATGTTAGTAAAATGACTTAGAGTTAAAATGTTGTTTCCTTTTGCCAAGTGATGAAGTATATGTCCTCCTTCCACCACCACTCCTTGATTTTCTTCCAATGTGCATAACTAAAACGTTATAACTAAAGTGAATTTTTCCTTGGGGACCAAAACACTATAATAGGTTAATGACTCAAATCATTTTCACCATATTATAAAATGTTTGAGCTATTTAATTTTTCAGATGTAGCTCATTATCTATACAATCTGATGGACAGAATAAAAGGCAATACAATCCTAAGTGGTTATATGTCCTTGGAGAAAAATGCTAATTTGGTTGTAAATTGTCCCTGCCAGCTGTTATGGAGAAAATGATTTGGTCTTTATATATTAGTAGCAGCAATGATCTGATAGTAGCAAATCTGACAACTACTTTTAAAAATCCTACCACAGGGGCAACTAGATGGCACAATGAATAAAACACCAGCCCTGAAGTCAGGAGGACCTGAGTTCAAATTTGTCCTCAGAATACTTAATACTTAATATTAATAGTAATACTTAATACTTTCTAGCTGTGTGACTCTGGACAAATCTTTTAACCCCAATTGCCTGAGGCAAAAAATAAAAAATAAATAAATGAAAAACCCTACAATGGGAGAGAGAGAAAAAAAAAAAAAAAGGAGGGAGGAAGAAAACAAAGCAAGCAAGCACGCAATGAAGGAAGCAAGGAAACATAGAGATCACTAACATCATGTCCCAAAGTGGCTTTGCTGCTTAACAGGAAACCTTATAATTAGTAATGTTAAAACTTATCAAAGCACAGCTATACATTTCCAATTTAATCTTTCTCTGTTGTTTTTTGGCAAGGTCAATAAAGGAAGATTAAGCTGTTTTAATCATTTTGAAACCCAAATAAAACGACTCATAGCTTTCAAAACAGTCTTGCTTCATAAGAGGATGTCCTAATATATAGAACACTTGTCTTGGTAATGAATCTTGCACAACTACTTATTAATGATATACTCTAGCACAAATGATTTTTTTTCCACTTTAAACCTCATTTTCCTCACCTCTAAAAATGTGGATTACAATAGGCACCTATATAAGGTTTTTTGGTTTGTTTTTCAGGTTCTAACAAAACATATTCATATGCATGCATATGTATGTGTGTTTGTGTGTTGATAACAGTCTTTTACAAACCTTAAAGCACCATTTAATGTGAGCTATTTATTGAGCAAGATGTTCTGCTAGGTGCTAGAGAATCTTTACTCACAAGAAGCTTACATAGTACTCTGGGGATACATCATGTATACAAGTAAATGATAAGAATGTATATACAATTAGACACAAAATTTATTTTTTTCTTCTTACTTTTCTGTTTATTTAAAAAACAAACTAGAAAAAAGACAGAAAAAGAAAATAAAACAAAGTGAAACAAAACAAAACAGAACCTTGTCATATACCCAGCAAAACATCAAGGAAGATTCAAAATATTTCACAATAAATTTCCAGTTCAAGAAAGGATAAATAATAGGAGAAGAAATTATATTCATGAGTATCCACCTTTTCTTTGCTTCCTTGTAAGCTGTTCTTTTCTTCTCTCTGCAGGGCACTTTTAAAAAAATATTATTATTTTCACCTTTCATTCCCCCCACTTCCCATGAGCAAGGTATGGTTAAGCACAGAATTATTAAAAAATTATACATGCACACACACATACTCACACAATATGATTTTGTCCATATGTAAACATGCATCTAAAACAGTGTTGGTATGCCTGACATAGTGTAGATTTCTCTCTTGATTGAATCTTTGTTTGACTTTGTCCAATAACTATGATTGCTAGCTGTATTTTTTTCTAATAAATTCTACTCCTGGTCCTTGTAATGTTGTGTATGTCTTTTCTTTCCTATTCCTACTAACTCTTCTACTTTAATTCTGCTTTTTAATTTGCCTTGCTATTACTTAACCTCCCTCTATCCATTAATACCTTCTCCTTGTTTTCTTCCTCAACCCTTTATTTCTCCCTCCACCCATCCCTCCTCCTCTTATTTCTTTTTGAATTTGAAGGGTGCTATACTCTTCATGCTATATATGTAGCATTGCCTATTTAACCATTCCTGATGGGAGTAAGTTTTCAAAACTGCCAGCTCTCCTCCCACCTCTAATGCCTCTGTGACTATTCTTCTGCACCTCATTTACATAAGTCTTTCTTCTGAGCTACCTAGGTACTAATGTCAAACTTAAACATATAGTACACAATTCCATGTAATAAATATAAACAATTTTTCTATGTTAAATTTCTTGGAATTAATCTTGGATATTGGTTCATCTGTTTTAAATTTTCTATTGAGTTTGGATTTGGTTGAAAGAATATCCTGAAAAATCTGCAAGTTCATTGAATATTCTTTTTATTTTCATTCAATATTATGGATAATTTTGCTGGCTATGATATATTTGTCTGCAGGCCTAATTAATTTCTTCTAATTGCCAGTATCTATAATTCCATGACCTGTGATCTAATTGTAGCATAGTGAATTGTTCTTTCTTGTTTCTTGCAAAAGTTTCTCTTCATCTGGGAATTTCAAAATCTGGCAATAATATTCCTATTTATTTTCCACAAAGGATATATTTGAGGTGGTAATCAGTTGGGTTTTTCTAATTCTACTTTCCTCTTATGTTTTATCACTCCAGTCAATTTTCTTGCATTATTTCTTAAATTATTGTGTCAAGATTCTTGTATGTTCTTTTCTCAATTTGTTTTCTAGATCTGTTGCTTTTTTATAAGATGTTTCACATTATGTTTTATTTTTACATTTTTTCTAATCTGCTTTATTATTTTTTTTTTGATATCTTATGACTTCACTAGCTTCCCCTTGCCTGATTCTAATTTTCAAGACCATATATTTCCTTTTTTAGTTGGATAATTTATTTTCATAATCTTTTTTGTTTGTTTGTTTGTTTTTCTTGGATAGCACTTATTTATTTATAAAGTATTTAGTTTTTCCTCAATGTCTCTCATTTGGTTTTTAAATTCTTTTTTTTTTAGTTCTTCTATAAGTTCTCTTTAGGCAGGGAACCAATCATTTAATATTATTTTTTGAAATAGAAGAAGCTTTTTTTTTTTATCCCAGTGTCCTTTTCTGAACAACTCTGGTCTTCCCCTATTCCCATAGTAAGTTTCTATGGTTATGTTCTTTTTTCTTTGCCAGTTCTTCCTTCCTTCCTTCCTTCCTTCCTTCCTTCCTTCCTTCCTTCCTTCCTTCCTTCCTTCCTTCCTTTCTTTTTGAGTATTAGTGTAAGCACCTCTAATCATAGAGTGGGGTGATGATGCCTCTAGCTTCACTTGACCTGGAACCCTAACCAAAATTTCCAGCCTCCTGCAAATCCTGTTCCCCCTGCTTCTGTATTCACCAGGTTCCTTCTGGTTCCCTTTTACTCAGGGCTGCATCTCTGCAGCACAGCTGTGCTTGGCATTCTAATCAGTAGAGGTTCCTTCAGTCTGCCATGACTCAGATTCCAAACTCTGCAGTCTGTCAAGGAATTGAAAGGTTCTGTGCTTCCTGATGAGGCTTCAGCCAAATCCAGCTGGCCCCAGGGGTCCTCAATTTCTATTTTTGTGGACTTAGCCTGGAGGTGTTTGTACTTCACATGAGTTAATCCACAGCTTTAGGCCTTTCTTCAGATCTTCTTGGGTTTTACCAGGAGGATCCTAGACCCAGTCTTCCTAGTTTATCATGTCTATGTTCATCCTCAAATGCAAATTTATCCTATTCATGGGGAAAATCTGGAGATATTGAAATTTATTCACTCTGCCTTATTCCAAGAATGATCCAACCAAAAAAATTTTCAAGAAGGAAAGGTATAATAATGATTACTAGATCATGGATAACAATAGATATTGTTGGGTGAGCTTTAGAGATCTAGTCCAACTTCCTTATCTATACAGGGGAAGAAAGAGCCTGAAGTGATTTATCAACATTTCTGTATTTGTATTAATATACTCAAGTTTCTTAATTAAATATAGAATATACAAATAGCTTTTCCACAAAATAATTTTGTCATCTTTCCCAAAGCCCTAGAAATCTTTTTCTCTGTCCTCTTCTTCCCCTCCAAAAGTGTGGGATTGCTGGACTTGCAAATGTAAAGGGGGCATACAAGGCACACTGATCTAGAAAACTATGTCAAAAGAAGGCAGTGTGATGATATAGAAAGAGCACATAATTTCTCTCCTTTGTCTCCCTTTGTTTTCTGGATGGGGATCCTTCTTAGTCTTGATAATTAATCATTACACATTCCAAAATATGATAGATTCATTATTTCCTGTGCTGCCTTTGAGAAATCCAAAATAAAGTAAAAAAGGGAGTGGGGGGGCTACAAAAATGGCACAACAGACACTTTTCTTCTTCGGTGATGGTATATTTCTATTAACAACTAGGGAGATAATTTCATATCTCATCATGCTAGGACAGTTCATAGTCGATCTGACAGTGACTTTTAAGCATCTACTCAGAGTGGAACATCATGTCTAGTACATAGAAAAATAAGATTACTATTATTATTCCTTAGAGTTCTTAGAATTTCTCAAGGGAATATGACATACCTAGCATACTATTTATAAAATAAAATAAAGTATACATAAAAATCTTATAAGCAAATACTTTTCAAGGTTTTCCTATAGGGATTCAAGATGTCCTCCTTCAGGGGGTTCTAGATAATAATCAAAGTCAAAAACTGAATCTTAAATTTTGGCTCTGGAGCCAATGCTCTTTCCATGACACCAAACTGTCTTCCCATGTATTTAAGTGAAGAGAAACTGAAAAAAAAAACGTTATCTGCAATGTTGCTGAATTTCTTCCACAACATTAAAATAAAAAGAAAGTTTGTAGACATAAAGAAGCAAAGATATCAATGACATGAGAAGAAAATGTGTTATCATAAAGTCTATACTGTGCTCTCTGTTACTGAGGGTAGTTAGAAGTAGTACACTTAGACAGAGGATGTGGGTATAAGTTGACTTTAGTATGATGACAAAAAATAAAATTGAGGGGTCAGTAGATTGAGCTCAAAGTTAAAATAACATACAGATTCAGTTTGGAAAAGAAATATATCTTGCCTTATAGGGAAATAGGAGGGCAAGAGAAAATGAAATGGGAAGGGGTTGATAAAAAATGTTAAATTTAACTTTATCATAATTCAAGCATTTCTAATTTAGATAAAAGAGACAGCAGACTAAGGAAAGCTGTGGTCAAAATCAAAAGACGAGAGGAAGGAGAAAAAGAAGTATGAATATGCAAAAAATAGGACTGAAAGAAATACATAGTATCCATTACTGTGAATGTGAATTCCCATAAAATGGAGGTGAACATATTGTTACAAGAAACACATTTGAATCAGAGAGAAACACACAGAGTAATATAAGCTAGATCAGAATATATTATGCTTTACCTCAAGGGAAAAAAAAGGGAAGGGTAGCAATTCTGATCTCAGACAAAAAAAAAAAAGCAAAAATAGATCTAATTAAAAGGAATAAGGAAGGGAATTACATCTTGTTGAAAGGTACCAATGAAGCAATATCAATACTAATTATATATGAATCAAGTGGTATAGCATTCACATTATTAGAGGAGAAGTTAAAACAGGAAAAAATAGAGAGCAAAACTATACTAATAGAGGACCTCAATTGCTCTGTCTCAGAATTCAATAAATCCAAACACAAAATAAACAATAAAAAAAATTAAGGGAGTGAATGAATAGAATTCTAGAAAAGTTAGATATGATAGATATCTGGAAAAATTTGAATGAGGATCTGAAGGAATATTTTTTTTTTCTTGGAGGTATATGGCACCGACACAAAAATTAACCATGTCTTAATACATAAAAACCTCTTAATTAAATCCAAAGAAGCAGAAATATTAAATGCATCCTTTTACATCATGGTACAATAAAATTTACATATAGTACAGGACCAAAGGAAGATAGAGGAAAAATTAATTAGAATCTAAATAATTTAATCCTAAAGAATGAGTGGGCTAAACAACAGATCACAGAAACTATCAATAATTCCATCAAAGAAAATTATTATAATTACACAACATATCAAAATTTTTGGGCGAAGCCAAAGCAATTCTTGGAAGAAATTTTATATTTCTAAATACTTACATAGATAAAATAGAGAAAGAATATATCAGTTAATTGAGTTTTCAATTTTTTTAAAAATTAGAAAAAGAACAAATTTGAAAACCCTCTATTAAACACCAAATTAGAAATTCTGAAAATCAAAGGCAAAATTAATAAAATTGAAGTTAAGAAATGACTTGAAAGAATAAAGATAGGTAATGTGGAAACAAAACTAGCATTCTTAACAGATGATATGATGAGGTACTCAGGGAATCCTAGATAATCAACTAAGGACCTATTGAAATAATTAGCATTAGCAAAATTGCAGAATACAAAATAAGTCCACATAAATCATAAGCCTTTCTGGGTACTACCAAAAAAAAAAAAAAAAGAAAGAGAAATGACATTTAACAGAACTGTACATAATCTATATAATACTTTAGCATCTACTTGATAAGACAAAACCAGGAACTACATGAATATAATTACAAACCCCTTTTCACACAAAGTCAGATATTTTAAAAAATGGAAAAATATTAATTGCTCATGGGAATGGACAAGGTAAGGAACTGAATAATCCTAGTTAAAGATAAAGTGAGTATTAGTTACTTAGTTACTTGTTCTCAAATGTTAATTCCAAATTGTGCTTTAAAAGAACTTTTCATTGTTCAAGATTCTTATAAATGTTATTTCATATTGTCTTAGGGGTAGAAAGAAATTCAAGAGAATGGTATGAAGTAAAGTAAGTTTGGACATTTCTCTAAATTAGAAATGCTTGAATTATGATAAAGTTAAATTATAATTTTTTAATGTTTCTTGCTTATTTTTTTTTGTTTTCTTTTGTTTTAGTGTTATGAAATATATATGAGAGAGGAAAAAGATTAGGTTCATAAAGAGCATAAAGCCAGTGATGTCCCATAGAGAAGTAGAGCTCTTGTAAAGAATCAGAAAGAAAAGAAAAATATATTAAAGACAGGTTTTACCTAGATAAGTGAAATTGCCTGATGAAAACAGAATATTTTATAATTGAATGGGAGGTTAGTACCACATAATATAGATAATCCATACAGTCAATTTTGGGAATTTTATGAATCAAAATATGGTTTTTATATTTTGATAAGTATATATGTGCATATGGAAAATTGAAATGAAAAGATAACTACATTTTTTTCTCTTCAGAGTTACTCTGATAGATTCATATTCAATTGTTTTGTTCTAGCTAATGAAATGTGCCTTTTCACTTTTTTGATACATTTAACAATTGAAAAAAAAATGAATTTACTATCAAGCAATGCTCCCTTTTTTATTCCAACACATTTCAATGAGATATAGACTTCAATGAAACTATTGTGTCTTTGTAATTTTTCAGAATCATTAGAAATTGATTGAAATATATTTAAAATACAGAGCTCAATTACTTAACATAGTTTATATAATAGTACTAGCATGAGCCTGGAAGGTGGCAGGCTAAAGAGTTACATTTGAGAAAACTTCGATTATAATGAATGCAATACTTTATTCCAGCAAATGTTAGAATGGGTAGTTTTATGGTTAAGGTAGCATGGACTAGATAATACTTGTAGGTGGATCTCTTATCCTGAGTTATAGATACTTTGATCTTTAATGTAGATAGTCAAGAAAGTAAATGGGAGCTATAGCTATGATGTCTTAAGACACAGTACTTAATTTGGAGTTGGTAGATTGAACTTGAATCCCAAGTCTGTTTTTAAGCTTAAGCTTTTTTTTAAATTTATTTTTGTTGCATTTTAAGTTCCAGACTGTCTATGTAGTATCTATACTTCTGTGTATCAGTTCTTTCTTTAGAGTTAAGTAGCATCTTCCTTCATGGATCCTTTATAACTGATTTATTTGAGTATTTGTAGTAGTGGTTGTCCACAATTATTCTTTGAATAGTTTTCTATTACTGTATCCAGCATTCTCTTGCTTCTACTTACTTAAATTTTTCATCATTTTATGCGTCTTTCTCTATTTTTCTAAAATCAGCTACCTCATCATTTCTTTTTTTAAAGCATTTTATTTTCAAAATATATGCATGGATGTTAGGTTCTTACTAAGTGCTAAGTCGGTACTCAACAATTCTCTAGCTCAGAGTTCACACCTTTAGTTCAAACAAGCAATTTCATTGGTTGAAGTAAATTTCCCACAAGCCCCTGGAGTACACCCAAGCCCATTCTCTGGGAGGATAAAAGGAGAAGTTAGAGTCTGGAAAGTGAGTTCTGGATTAGGTCAAGGAGAAGATGTCCCATGGATTTGCAAGTCCAGCAATCCCACACTTTTGGAGGGGAAGAAGAGGACAGAGAAAAAGATTCACAGAGAAAAGAAACCTCCTCCAAAATTATCAATCCTTGGCTTTTCATAGCCTTGATAATGCTCTTTAAACATTTTCATTGAACAGAAAGCATTTGCCCCATTTCACTAAAATTCTACTTTAGCTCTTTAACAAAGTTTCCTTCTGGGTCAGAGAGGCTTTTCCACTGAGATCTGGATCAAAGGCTTTTCCACTGGAATCAGGATCTTGTTGTCTGAGGGTCCCTGTTCAGGCACCAAAATGTCAAGGTTCGGGCTAACTCCTCTGAAGGGCTCAGAATAAGTCCTTGTCAGGATAAGCAAAAGTCCTTGCCCCATGTTGTGGGCAGCAATATGTAAAGGTCATGTTGTCTCTCAATTGTAATCCTTCTCTGGGAGGAGGTTTCTTTTCTCTGTGAATTTTTTTTCTCTGTCCTCTTCTTCCCCTCCAAAAATATGGGATTGCTGGACTTGCAAATCCACAGGACGTCTTTTCCTTGACCCAATCCAGAACTCACTTTGCAGACTCTGACTTCTCCTTTTATCCTCCCAGAGAATGGGCTTGGGTGTACTCCAAGGGCTTGTGGGAAATTTACTTCAACCAATGAAATTGCTTGTTTGAACTAAAGATGTGAACTGAGCTAGAGAATTGTTAATACTAGCTTAGCACTTAGTAAGAACCTAACCCATGGATAATTTTTCAACATTGACCCTTGCATAGCCTTGTGTTTCAAGATCTTCACTTCCTTTCCCCCACTGCTTGCCCTAGATGTCAAGCAATCCAATATATGTTATACATGTTTATATATAAATATATATATATCTATATAAAATCCAATATGTGTAAAGATATTTATACAATGCTCTTGCTGTACAAGAAAAAATCAGATCAAAAAAGAAAGTAAATGAGTAAGAAAACAAAATACAAGTGAGCAACAACAAAAAGAGTAAGAATGTTATGTTGTGGTGCACATTCAGTTCCCAAAGTCCTCTCTCTAGGTGTAGATGGTTCTCTTCATCACATTATTTTTTACTTTATTTTTTTATTAATTTTATAATTATAACTTTTTTGACAGTACATATGTATGGGTAATTTTTTACAACATTATCCCTTGTACTCCCTTCTGTTCCAAATTTTCCGCTCCTTCCCTCCACCCCCTCCCCTAGGTGGAAGACAGTCCCATACATGTTAAAAATGTTATAGTATATCCTAGATACAATATATGTGTGCAGAAACAAATTCCTTTTTGCACCAGAAGAATTGTATTCAGAAGGTAAAAATAACCTGGGAAGAAAAACAAAAACGCAAACAGTTTACATTCATTTCCCAGTGTTCCTTCTCTGGGTGTAGCTGATTCTGTCCATCATTGATCAATTGCAATTGAAATAGAACTTCTCTTTGTTGAAGATATCCACTTCCATCAAAATACATTCTCATATAGTATTGTTGGTGAAGTGTCATAATATTATTGGAACTGGCATCAGTCATCTCATTGTTGAAAAGAGTCACATTAATCAAAATGGATATTGATATTAATATTGCTGCGTACAATGATATTTTGGTTCTGCTCATTTCACTTAGCATCAGTTCATGTAAGTATCTCCAGGCCTCTCTAAAATCATCCTGCTGATCATTTCTTATATAACAGTAATATTCCATAATATTTATATTGATGGTCATCCACTCAGTTTCTAGAGTCTTGCCATTACAAAAAAGGGTTGCCACAAATATTTTTGCATATGTAGGTCCCTTTTCCTCCTTTAAGATCTCTTTGGGATATAGGCCCAATTGAAACACTGCTGAATCCAAGGATATGCACAGTTTGATAACCTTTCAGGCATAGTTTCAAATTGCTCTCCAGAATGGCTGGATCAGTTCACAGTTCCACCAACAATGCATTAGTGTCCCAGTTTTCCCACATCCCCTCCAACATTCACCATTATCTTTTCCTCTCATCTTAGCCAATCTGAGAGATGTGTAGTGGTGTCTTAGAGTTGTCTTAATTTGTTGTTGTTTTTTTTCTGATCAATAGTGATTTAGCAGTTCATCATTTCATATAGCACATAGTATTCCATTATAATCATTACCACAGTTTTTTTTTTTTTTTGGGGTGTGTGTGTGTGTGTGTGTGTGTGTGTGTGTGTGTGTGTGATTTTCCAACTGATTGTCATCTTCTCAATTTTAGGTTCTTTGTCATCACAAAGAGTTTTTATAAATATTTTAGAAGTCACATATAGTTCTTTTCCTTTTTCTCTCATCACCTTGTGAAGATCTCAGGACTTTTCATGGTGTGACTTAGGGTATATTATGTTACTTCTCTCAGCCTGTTTCCTCTTCTATATAACCATGGTATTCATAATATTTGGCCTAGAATCCTTCACAGTGAAAAGGAGAGTATTAGTGATATAACCTGTCACATGTTCTGTCAATTATAAAGCACTATGTATTTATCAGTTATAATCTTGATTACTATTTTTGTTATTTTTTACTAAACTAAAATGTTCTATTTCTAATGACCTAAAATGATAATGGCTAATTCAATCAATGTCATTGATTTTTTTTTCCTGTTGGATCCTTTGTATACACAAATGGAGAGACATGACCACCAAACTCTTCATTCTATGGTATAAGTTTATGAAGTGCTATTGCAATATCTCTATCATTATTTCTATCATTATCAATTTTTATAGCCATATACCAATACTTTTTTTGTTTTTTCTTGCTTTGCTTTTTGTTTCTATAAAGCAATTGGAGTTAAGTAACTTGCCTAGGGTCACACAACTACTAAGTGTTGACTATCAGAGGGCATATTTGAACTCAGATTCTATTGATTCCAAGGCTCATACTCTATCTACTGCATCATCTAACTGCCTCCCCATATTCCATATGAACACACACATAGATATACATGCATATGTGTGTATAGTGATATGGAAATAGTTGTATAATATTAAATAGATGCATATAAGCATATATAATCTTATATAGTTATGTGGTATTAATATTATTATTAGTATTATGTAGTATTAAAAATAGTGAGATTTGATGTGTGTGTATGTACGTATTTATCACTGTTTCTTTCACCTAGTACCCAGTATTCTAATGATGAATTCAGGGGATTTTTAGAATCTTAGGCCCCCATACCCTCTACTCAAAGGATATGGGGCCTAAGTAGGACATGATAGGTCATGTCAGAACTTGCATTCTGCTGTATGACTTTCAAGAACCCTAGTTTCTTTTAATGTGAAATTCATGGTCCTATGAAGACAAGGTTGACTCCATTCCATGAAGAGGTATTAGTGGTAATGATAATAATTCCTTATAATGTAATATAGATATAAGCTTTTTAAAATTGTTGCATTTGTAACCCCCTTCCATCTGAGAAATTTTTTCACAACCCTAAGAATATATATATATATATATATATATATATATATATATATATATATATATATATATATATATATATATATATATATATATATATATATGTATACAGATTAAATACTGGTAATAAATCATGAAATATTTATTTTAATACAATTCCTCGGTATACATATAATTTTACCATGTGTTAAAGACAAAAACTGTTTATTTTTACATAAAAATTAAATCTTGGCAGCATATTTGATACCTTTTATTATTTCTGATTGTTTCACAATCCCCGCATTTAGTTATGTAACCCACAGTTTAAGAAGCTTTGCTCAGTCATATTCACTATCTCAAACCCTGAAAATCCTGTTAGGCAGGAATTCTATGGATGAGAATATTGAAGCTTGCTGAGGGGAAACAATTTTGCAGAGACATCACAAAAAATCAGAGATGTAACTGGTAAATAACCCGCATCTTCTAATATTGTATTTTCCCCCTTACATTAGTCTTTTATTTTTTCATCAGGAAAACCTTCATTGTTATGTCATATAAAGAATGAATCAACCAACAAAAATTTATTGAGTATTTACTATATTCTAAGCATTGTGCTAAACACTAAGGATATAAAAAAAAATGAAAAATGATCCCTTTCTTCAAGGAGCTTATATTATACTGAAGGAGACAATTTGTTTATTAAATGAGAAAACAGAAAATGCATACAGTGGATATTTAAACACCATCAAATCAAATGCACATTCCATTGTACTAGTTACTTTCCTGCAATCTTCTGAATAAGATATCTATCCTGTAAGCTTAAATCTAAAGTCACTTAATTATTTGTGACAGAAAAGACTTAGTGCTCATAGACTCATGTCAATAGAGAGCCACTGTACCAGATATGTAGATTATGCTTCTAGCTGAATTATGTCCTTTTCTTGTCATTTTAAAGTTACTTATAGTAGATTTGACTTGAAATGAAGCATCCTTGTCTTACAAGGTTAAGTCAACAACGTTATGGACTTAGTATTGCTTCTGGGCTTCTGGGCAGTGTTTAAATTCTTAAACAGACCTTCATTTCTCTCATGATGTAACCATATGCCATTCTCACACATTTTCTTCCATTTGACATAATTTAGGAATGGAGTGAGGTCTCCTTAATCAAACAAGAATTAAATGATGACATAGTTTAAATGAGTACAGGTTAGAGAAGTAGAAAGCCAGATTGGAGTTTAGCACCACTCTTATTGGAGAGGGGGTTGTAATTTATTTATTTTTAATATACATTGCATTGTGAATTGTATTGGGAGAGAAAAATCAGAGCAAAAGGGAAAATCCATGGGAGAAATAAGAAGTAAATATAGCATGTGTTGATTTATATTAAGTCTCCATAGTTCTTTTTCTGGATGTAGATGGCATTTTCTGTCCAAAGTATATTGGGATTACTTTGGATCACTGAACCACTGAGAAGACACATTCTTGCTTTTATTGTGTACAATGTTTTCCTGGTTCTGCTTGTTTTGCTCAACATCAGTTCGTGTGAATCTTTCCAGGCCTTTCTAAAGTCAGCTTGTTCATCATTTGTATAGAAAAATATTCCATTTTTTATTAAAGCTTTTTATTTACAAAACATCTGCATGGGTAATTTTTCCAACATTGATCCCTGCAAAATCTTTTGTTCCAAATTTTCCCCTCCTTCCCCCCACCACCTCCCCTAGCTGGCAGGTAGTCCAATACATGCTAAATATGTTAAAATACATATGAAATTATATATATATATATATATATATATATATATATATATATATATATATATATATATATATATATATATAATCATATATTTATATAGTTATCTTGCTGCACAAGAAAAATCAGTTTGAGTAGGAAGAAAAAAACTGAAAAAGAAAACAAAAGGCAAGTAAATAACAACAAAGAGAGTGAAAAAGCTAGGTTGTATTCCACACTCATTTCCCACAGTTCTCTCTCTGGGTGTAGATGGCTCTCTTCATCACTGAACAAGTGGAACTGGTTTAACTATTCCATTTTTATAGAATAATAATATTTACTTTATAATAAAGAAAAATGTAGAAAAATAATGTTTAATAGAACAACATAGCATGAAAATATTCTTCACATATCACAACTTGTTCAGCCATTTCCTAATTGATGGGAAGGTACTCCTTTTCTAATTTTTGCTATCCACAAAAGAGCTGCTACAAACATTTTTAATGCTACTAGTAAAAATATTATTTTATATTATACAAGAGATATTCCAGAATCTCAGGTAATAAAAAGTACAATAATATTGAATAAATTAATTGTACATTATGGCATTTTCTGTACTTTTTTGATAATATTCAATACCAAAATTTAAAATGTCACAGAAGCTGAGGAACCAAATCTAGCCAAAATGCCATTGTATTTTGCATTTATATTGTACAATATAAAATAATCTTCTTACTAGTGACATTAAAAATGTTTGTAGCAGCTCTTTTGGGGATAGCAAAAATTAGAAAAGGAGTACCTTCCCATCAATTAGGAAATGGCTGAACAAGTTGTGATATATGAAGAATGTTTTCATGCTATATTGTTCTATGGAACATTATTTTTCTACATTTTTCTTTATTATAATGTAATATTATTATTCTAAAAAAAATAGCCAAAATTCTGTCTGAATTCAAGAATTGATCATTGACATCTCACTAACATTTAACAAATAATTTCATTTGTTTCCTATATTTTAAAGTAAAAAATTATACTTCTAAATCAACAAGAAGAAACAGTATCACCATACATAAATACATAAATGTTTAAATAGAAAAATGATCTCTTTTCAAGGAAAATTCCGATCACCTTTATAAAATTCAACAATTTATATAAGCTTTGACCTTTTTGAGGTGTGATAGTGAGGTAAGACTGAAGGTGAGGAGTGGGTGAAAATGTGAGAGTGAAAGTAGTGGAAAGAGTATTGAGTCTAAAGTCATGACAGGCATTCCATTGCCTTTTCCTATTACCTGAGATTCTGGAATATCTCTTCTACATTTTATTTAGTTGTTTCTTCCATATGTTTTTGACTTTAAAATAAGCTATAACATTAGTAAGTAGAAAAAAATAAAGATTTTTAGCTTGTAATATCAACCTTAGTAATTGTAAAGGGCTTGAGGCATGTGGGCTTATAAAATGAAGAAGATCAGGGAAGGAAAATATTTAAAAGGTATTATATCAAAATACCTGTGGCTAATTTTTATCAACAATATAACTTTTTGAAAAGAAATTGCAAACATGACATTTAAAAGTCATTTTGGCTTTTTAGACTGATTAAACATAATTATCTCTTCAACTTTTGTATCTCTGTATCTAAAACCAATTTTGTACTTTACTGAAATAAAGCTTTTACAAGTTAGTTTCTGTTTGAACTTCTGTCCAACTATTTCATCCTCCCCTGTTTCATAGTATCATAAAGTTAGAGCTGAAAAAGTCCATAAAATTCTTTAACTCCAAACTCATTTTTTTTTACAAATAAGAAAACTGTGGATCAGAAAACTTACATAACTTGTCTTCAAACAGCTATTGTGTCTGAGTTTCGAATACAACCCAGATATTCCTGATCCCAAGCTAAGTGGTGTCTGCTTCTGTCTCTTCAGACAACAGGGTATGTCAAAGTATAACTTATTTTATTTCACTTAAATAAGAAACAGTTCTTGTTCTTAGTAAGTCAACTCACTCATTTCTGATTCTTTGTGAATTTGGGGGGGGATTTATTGGCAGCACTTTACTATTTCCCTTTCCAGCTCATTTTACAGATGAATAACTAAGACAGTAGGGTAACTTGCTCAGAATCATAGTGCTAGTAAGTGTTTGAGAATGGATTTGAACTCATGAATATGAGTCTTTCTTATTCTAAGTCCTGCATTCAATCCACTATGCCATCTAGGTATCCCATAAGATACAATACCACTTGTCCATTTCTGGAGCAACTTTGGAACCATGGCAAAATATTCACAAAGGATAAAATAGTTAAATTGACACATATATTTTCCTAGGTGGAAATAATTTCTTCAATAATCTAATCTAGCCCCATAAATAATACATAAGTGTTTTCTATCCTATCCAAGAAACTGTTCAACCAGTCTTTATTTGAATACCTTCATTGATGGGGAATACACTACCTACTGAAGTTGTCTATTTCATTTTGATGTTGTTGTTATTGTTAGTTTCTTACATTGAGCCAAAATCTATTTCTAGTCTATGACTTGTATTCATTGTTTCTAACTCTTCTGAGAACACTCAATACAAAGCAAATCCTCTCTTGCACATAGCTTCCTTTAAAATATATAAAAATAGTTTTCCTATCCAATATTTTCTTTTGCCCTCCCTCTATAAATCAACAATTTTTCTCTTCTGCAGGCTAAATATATCCAACTGAAACATGTTCATTGGTCAAAGACAATGGTTTGACATACTTTTAAAACTTGAAGTATATTTCTTTTAAAGTTGGAATCATAATGGAAAGTGACTCTCAACTGCCATTTTTAAGAGAATAGAATTTAAAGAAGATACACATAAGAAGTCCCACAAAGTAAACAAATGAGCTAAGATTATTTGGGGGAGTGCTCAAGTTGTTGCCATTTTATTATTATTTTTTATTTTTAGTAGCAATGATTAGAAATGTAGTGAGGTTTAAAATGATCCCTTCAGTAGGACTAAGAACTCCAGTAGTTTCAGGTTATAAAGCTCAGTGCTAAGTGAAGCAAATTCTATTCTCAATAAAGGAACTCTTTTTCATTTCTTCTTTGCAGGCCATCATTTATCATGAGTTTGAGGCCACAAACCTGTCAGCCTTCCTCTGTTAATTTTGCTAGTTTTATCTGTGCATGAGTGGGACTAAAACAGCTAAGGAAGGGGAAAAATGAGCTTTTTCTTTAAACATCCATTTGCTTTTATATATATAGGAGCCATTAAGAAAAAATTGCATTGATCCTCTTGAGACATTACATTAAATTACCTATTAATACCATCTCTCCATCTCAGACATGTGACCATTTTCCCACAAGGCAAAGCAGTTGCTGTGCTATATTTTTATTTAATGAAAAATATATCTTTGATTTAAAAGTTTTTCTTTAGCCCACTATTTCCATATCTTAAAAATTGCAACTGTAGTAACAGAGACATGTTGGCATATAAAAAGTTAACCAATATGAGTGTATCAACCCAACTTTGCAGAGAAAGGGGGCAGAATAGCTCCACAAGGCAATATAATTGCTCTTGTTTTTTAAACATCTCCTCAAGACAATGAAGCTGATAATGGACATTATCTTTTGTTTTAATTGAAAAATATCTCATTTGCATATAGGCATTATTTAAAAGAGAAAATAGTAGTTCTGAAAAGAATCAATTAGCATGCATTGATTAGATGCTAATATTTGGCAAACTGCTGGATGGTGAAGATACAAAAATGAAAGTTAAAGAGTTCCTATCCTTGAGGAATTTATAATCTATCCATGGGAGGCTACATGCGTATTATTAGATACATACAAAATAGATTTTAAAACCTTTGTATGGGAAAAGTATAAGAGAAAGGACATCAAGAAATTATTCAGTAGAAGCAGTGTTTGAGCTGAACCTCAAAGATAACCAGAAATTCTAAGAGGTAAACGTGAGGGTGTTGTATATCTCAGGCGTGGTGGCCAGATAGTATATCAGCATAAACACCAGAGATAGAGTATGTACAAGGAATAGAGAGAAAGCCATTTTGGCTAGAATGTAGTATGTGTAAAGGAAAATAATGTATAAGCAATCTCCAAAAGTAGCTTGGGACAAACTTGTCAAATATTTTGAATGTCAAACTGATACTTCACTTTAGAATTATTAAGAGGCTAAGACTTCAGTGCCAATCCTATATCAGACATTTACTAGCTGTATGACTTTGGCAAATCATTTCACCTATCTCAGACTGTTTCCTTATCTCTAAAACAAAAATAATAGTAGCAGCTACCTCACAGAGCTATTGTGAGGATAATGACCAATATTACCTTCTTCTTCTTCTTCTTTCTTCTTCTTCTTCTTCTTCTTCTTCTTCTTCTTCTTCTTCTTCTTCTTCTTCTTCTTCTTCTTCTTCTTCTTCTTCTTCTTCTTCTTCTTCTTCTTCATCATTATTATTATTATTATTATTATTATTATTATTATTATTATTATTATTATCTCTTGACAGCTGACTTAAAGAGGGTTTCCCTTAAATCATTCTTTGTTTCTAAGTATACTAGTAATTCATATTTCCAAAATGTTTCACTTGATAAGCAGGTTTTTATGTCACTCTGAAAACTTTAATGTCTTCAAAGGTACATTTACTTCTAAGGTACATTTACAATTCCCTAGGTCATTTCATTCTCTACATTTGTAAATTTCTAATCAAACACAATAAATTAACAGTTCTCTTATATTTGTATACACACAATTATGAAGATTGTAATAAAAAAAGAGTACTAAAGAGGATGCCTCAGGACCCAAGTTTAATCCCAGACCTTTTCTTTACTCTCTGTGAATCATTTAATTCCTGTGAATAATATTTTCCTCATATATTAAATGAGAAATGTTCTCTAAGGTCTCTTCCAGTTCTCTCTATATATCCTATCATAATATATAGATAACTGTTTCCTATTACAGATGATAAAACTGAAGTCTAGATGGGTTAAACAATTCAAAGAAGTTCCTGCTATGACTGTAAAATGAGGGACACAAACTCAAATCTTTCCATTC
The DNA here is from genome assembly GCF_048593235.1 of Sminthopsis crassicaudata. Taxonomy (NCBI): domain Eukaryota; kingdom Metazoa; phylum Chordata; class Mammalia; order Dasyuromorphia; family Dasyuridae; genus Sminthopsis; species Sminthopsis crassicaudata. Next base: position 411,299,981 of record NC_133618.1, on the reverse strand, counting down.
TATGCCTAGGGATCTATTCATTATACCACATGGTTTCCTCACATCCTCAGATTTTGTTTTAAATCCAAAAAATGGGAATCAAATTAGAATGATAACAAAACTAGAAAACCAATAACAAGAATTCTTTGTGAATAACTATTTTTTCCAATTCTATGATGTTATCTAGACGGCTACCTAAAGACAAATCAAACTATCTCTGATCTTAAGAAATTTGTAATCCATTTAGCAAGCTGACATTGTAGATTTAAATTCTTATGTTCCAGAGAATGTAATTACTATATTCCTCATAGTGAACTTATATGACCCATGAATGACCAACACACTATTTTTATTAGTCCAGAGAGAAGTAAAATGCTACTATAATGGAAATTGAAAATTTTCCCTTAAATATTCAGTTTGCCAGGAACATTGTGTTTAGAGGGTAATAATCTAAAGTGTTGTTGAGATATGTGAAAAAAGAGGATTGCAATCATGTCTATCATAAAGGATCTAATGTCTTAATGCAGTTCTCATGCTAATTTTATGAAGCTTGAAATATTTATTTGATCCTCTGAATATGCTGGTAGGCCATTATATTGCTATGAATCTAAAATTTTGTCTATCAACCCAACTTGAGTGGTTCATAGACCTTAGGGGTCATTAAGTGTAAGTCCTTCTTTTTGTGATTGAGGAAATTTAAGATCAGGAAGGTTAAGTGATTTGTCCCTGTATATTTGGCAAAACCAGGTACAATTCAATTCCCATGATGCTAATTTAAGTGCAGTATTTTTTCTACTACCAACATAATCCCTCTTATTGTCTAATGAATTAATCATTAATTATTCATTCAGAAAATATTTATTTTTAGCACCTGGTGTTGCAAACACCTTGCTAGCTTCTAGAAGAAACAAAGATGATTAAGATATTCCTGTCATCAAGGACTTTAGGATATAATGTGAAAGTGTGGTAAGGATGGAGAAGGAAAATACATTGTGCAAATTTAGAATCTAAATATAATAAGATTAGACTATAAAACTAAATGTAAAATTGAAACATACAGCACAGAAAAATTCAGTTGAAGGAATCGAGGAATATTTCTCAAAGGATCTGAAATTAGAACATTCAGACAGGAATAGGATGTCAGCAGGTGGGATAGGAGTTAAAGAAAGTTTATGGAAGAGTGCAAGTTAAGGAAGAGAGGTGAGAAAACAAAAGATGTAATTTTTTTTGATACAGTAGATAATCCAAATAGATGAAGCAAAAATAGCATGGAAGACAATGTTATCACCCAACACTGAAAGGAAGGTTGAAACCAGGTTGGGCAAGGCCTTTTCTAAACAAAAGAGTCCATGTTTTATCTGATAAGCAGTAAAAAATTTAAATTTTGCTTTTTATTCCCTTCACTTTCTCTTCCCTTTTCCTTACCCTTTCCCTTTCATTTACTTTCCATTTCCCTTCCATTTCCCCTCCATTTCTTTTCCATTTCCCTTTCCCCTGCCTTTCTTTCCCCTATTCCTTCCCTTCCCTTCCCCTCTTCCTTCCTTTTCCCTCTCCCTTCTCTTTACCTCTCCCTTCACTTTCCCTTGCTCTTCCCTTTCCCTTCCATTTCCCTTTCCTTTCCTTTTTTCCTCTTCCCTTTCCCTTTCCCTTCCCTTTATCTTTCTATTTCTCTTCTCTTACCTTTCCCTGCCTTGCCCTTTTTTCTTTCATTATTTCTTTCTTGCTTGGTTGGTTCATTTCTCTATGTTTAAATAGGGAATGAGATGGGAAGATAAATATACTGAGATTATTCAGCAACCATCAGAAGTATACATGAGAGACACGAGAAGCTGGAAGCAAGGGAGTGTATGTGATGTAGTAGGAAAAGCAATGGCTTTCGAAACCAGTAAGCCTCAATTTAAAAGTATATTGTGCTATTGAATACTTATATGACATTGTTCATTTTCTCTCCTACCTATTATTTTAACAAATTTTAAGTCAAAAGTAAACATCTGTAGAAAGCTTACACTGTTTATTTCCTGAGTTGTTGATACTCCTTAAAAATTTATTATCTTTTAGTTTATCTTGTTTTACTGTAAAACTGACTTTAAATCACTACTTGTATCTCATATATATAAGATAGTACATTCATTTTAATAATGATTTTGCATATTACCTATTTTATTCTTTCATGCTGCTATAATATCACATAAGATTCTTTCTCCTACAATTCATGCTATGAATTCAGATAGATATGAATTAGCTATGCTCATCATGTGTTTTTACATGTTTATTCTTAATTTTGTTGTAATTTTTATACAATGATTTCCTTATTTGATCTATTTAGATAGTTTTCTAAGAAGTTAAGAAGATGACTGATACTCAAATGGATCTGTTGATAGCAATGGAATCATAAAAACTCAAAGTTGCAAGAGATCTGAGAAGCCTGTACCTTAGGTACTCTGTACCCCAAATGGTAGCTGCTTCATAATAGTTTTGATATAGGATATCTCTACTTAAAGTTCTCCCATGATGGGAAATCCAGTTCCTTCCAAGGCAGTCTAATTTTGAACAGCTATAATTTTGAACTAGATGCAGTGAACACTAGTCATTCATGTGAGTGCTCTGCCTAGGTTATAGACAACTAGCTTTGTCAAAATATTTAGAATTTTATATCTACCATTTAGAGAGGATATTTAACATTGGCACAGTGGATTTTTGAAATAACACAGTTGAGCAAAACTTCTTTTGGAGCTTTTAATGATTTCTCAGTGTCTTCCAAATCCATCCATCTGCTATTCAAAATCTTTACAATGTTTTCATCTTTTATCATCTCTTATTGCTTTACATAGAATTGTTCCTCTGTTTGAATTGATCTTCTTCTTATCTTCAAAATGGAGATAGTTCTTTTCTGTTTCTCTGTGTTCTCTATCAACATTCCTTTCACCTGAAATTCAAGTAACACATTTTCTTTGAAAGATTGTATCAATATTTAATCCACAGTTATTTCATTTTTCTATGAACTCCTATTACACCTATTATCTATCTATATCAATCATTTGGAATAGACTTTAAAATGTCAATGGATTTTTGGGTATTCCCTCCACTGTTTTGAATTATTGTTGTATATAATTCCTATTTTTATCATTAACCATATACTTACTTGTACTACCAGCTAACCCTTCTTTCTGTGCTTGTATATAAGACCGTTAGATTTTAGGTCTGCCATTTTATTGTGTTAATAAAAAGTTAGCCTTAGTGTGAAAATCCAAGGAACTCTCAAGAGTCTTATTGTATTTAAGTGGGAAAATGTCACTTGCACTTGCTTAACTGTGCTATTTTAATGATCTATATTCCACTAATACTAACTTTGATAGAAAGATCCTGTCAACTTTGCTAACATTCAGCAATCTGTTCTAAATGTATCAATTATGTCCATTTATCTAGAGAAGCCTCAACCTAATATCAATGTTATACTCTCTCTCTCCCCCCTCTCTCTCCCTCTTTCTCCCTCTCTCTCTTTGTCTCTCTTTCTCATCTCTTTCTTTCATCTCATCTCTCTCTTTGTCTCTCTGCTGTATCTGTCTTTGCCTCGTTCTGTCTGACTCCATCTCTGTCTCACTATCTGTTTCTCACCATTCCTCTCTCCCTCCCTTCCTCCTGCTGTAAAGGGCTGAAACTTTTGAATTAATGCACTGAGATTCAAGCGCTTAATGCTAATTATCGATTGGACAATACTCTATTAGAATATGCTTGGAAAATGGCCCTCCCCACTATTCTATGCTGGCCAAATCATTTGATATATACAGAGAATTGTAGGAGGGACTAGGGAGTGGAGTAAGACTAGCCCAAGTCACTTCTGGGCCAGAGATAAAGAGACAGGTTATGGAGATTTTGCTTCCTTCCAATTCATTCCTACCCCTAAAGACCTAGAATAAAGACCAAGGACTTTTCCTTATCCTGACTCCAGCTGATTCTAAGGTATCCAGGGTGCTAATGCAGTCATCACATCCTCCTCTTCTTCCCTTCCTCCCTTCCTTTCTGCCTCCTTTCCTCCTCCTCTTCTTCCTTCTCCACCTCATCCTCCTTATCTCTCTCTCTGTCTCTCTTTCTCTGTCTCTCTCTCTGTGTCTCTCTCTCTCTCTGTCTCTCTCTCTCTCTCTCTCTCTCTCTCTCTGTGTCTCTCTCTCTCTCTCTCTCTCTCTCTGTCTCTCTCTGTGTTTCTTTATATATATATATATATATATATATATATATATATATATATATATATATATATATATGTAGAAGAAATTATATTCATGACTGTCCATCTTTTCTTTACTTCCTCATAATTTGTTGTCTTATTCTCTGTTGTGCACCTGACTTACTTTATTCTTTTTCTTCCCTTCATTCCCCCCACGATCCCCAAGCATGGTATAGTTAAGAAAAGATATATTTATGTATAGATAGAGATATAGATATATTCATACCTAGACTCATAGTACATATAACCCACATACACACATGCTTCCTATCCTTGCTGATTCTTTCATTAAATTTTGCTCCATAACTTGACTTACTATTACTTAATATCCCCCGATACAAAAGTCCCTCCCTTGTCTTTTTTCCTCACACTTTGTTTCCCCATCCACCTATCCTTTCCCACTTATTTCTTTAAAAATTTTGAAGGGTGTTATATTCTTCATGGTATATATGTAGTGTTGCCTATTGAACCTATAATATCCAGATGTGAGTAGATTTTCAGAACTACAAGTCCTCCTGCCCCCAATGCCTCTGTGTTTATTCTTCCTCTGCAAGACATTCATACAATATGACTATTATTTTACCCTTTATTCTGCCAGTCTTTCTTTTGAGCTTATTATATTGGTGATACAAATCTTAAACATAAAGTATACATTTGTCATGTAGAAAAAACTTAATTTTTTCCATGTTTAAACAGTTTGTTCATGTTGAATTCCTTAAAATTGCTCTTTTATATTGGCTCTGAAATATTTTCTGTTAAGTTTGGGTTTGTTAATAGAAAATCTTGAAAATCTGCAACTTTGTTGAACGTTCATCTTTTGTTATTCAAAATTATAGCTAATTTTGTTGGATATGGTATTTTGGGCCTAGTTTTTTTGCTTGTCTATAGATATGATTCCAAGACTTGTGATCTTTTATTGTAGCTGCTGAAAAGTTGGTGAGAAGAAACACTAAATTTTACCTGCACCTAAACAAAAAAAAGTATGTTTTGCAGAAAACAAGATATTTAACAGCTAGTTACCAGTTTTTAATTGAAGACCTCTGTGACAGGAAACCTATTGTTTTCCAAACTGGCCTAGTTCTAATTGTTAGGATCATCTTTCATCTCCTTCTTCTCAAGTGATATAAGATTAAGTACAGAAGAACAATGTGATTTTATGTTGCTATAATTCTTTGATTTTTATAAGCATTTATGAGCTCCTCCTATGCACAAGTTAAGGAGAAAGAAATAAAATAGTTCCTACATGAGTTTATAATCTGCAAGAGAGATGTCAAACTCATGTCTGAAATCCAGAGTATAACTTCAAATTAGGTCAAAATGTATTTGGAAAAAAAAATAAATAAAACTGCAGTACAGTATAGATAATGCTCATGTGTGGTCTTCTGAGTCAATATGTGGCCTGTAGGGATCTATTTCTATTTAAATTTAACATTCCTGGTCTACATGAAAAACTGTAGTGCATATTAGGCAATGAATTTAAAAAAGAAGTCCATAAAAATGTAGAAGTTTAAGGAGGGGGAAATTATTTCCTCTAGATAGAATTAGGAAAGGAATCAGGAAAAAGGACCTTATTTGGTCCTTAAAGACAGAAAAAATATTTTAGCAAATAATAAAAAATATAGGTTTTAAAGAACCAAAAAGAATTTCAAAAATCATCTAGACCATCTCTCCTTGAGTTCATAATATATCTAGTTGCTATTTAGCCACAAAGACAGTATTTCACAAAAAGTGATAGTGACTAACCCTATGATTTCATTGGTATTAGGAACTTCCAGCTGTGAAAACTCCTCTATCTAGATTCAAGTTTTCACCATTATGCTTAAAACTTAAGACTCTGTTGTGAAAATATGATTCAAGAATATGAAGAAAAACAGAACACTGCAAAAGTTTTTCAATAAAGTAAGAATGTTACATATAATTTTTTAGGGGAAAAGCTTTTATTGATTTGTTTTGAACTGATTTATTCTCCATAATTAACTTGCACATAAGATACACAATGAAATACTTTATTTTAGTTTGTGAGTAGTGTAAAAATGAAATATATATTGGAGTCATCAATTATGTGATTTTCCTGGAATTACTGTATTTCAAATTTGGAAGGAACCTTACAAATAGCTTAGTTCATACTTCTTTCATTTCATGTTAATGTTCTATTGCTTAATTTTGTTTTTTACTCTATACTCATTTCCCTATAATTCCCTACCCAGACTACTTCATGATATATGTCAAAGAACAAACAAAACAAATGAAAAAAAAGTGAAAATATTTGATAGTTGTAGTATACTATCTTTCCATAGAGAGAAAGAAGGTGTGTGTCATCTGGAAAACAGTAAAGATAATTATACTTGAGCTGTATAATGATTTTTTTTCAGTATTGTCTTCCTTAGGATATTTTATTCATTGAATATATTATTCTAAGGAACTCTATATTCCCTAGTCCTAGGAAATTCCATACAGTTATTGTTTTTTAAAGCTCAAAAATATTACATTAAATCTGTTTCCCCAGTCAAAGGGAATCTATATTGTTTCTAGATTTTTCCTACTACAAAAAATGCTACAATTTATAATTTGTATGTTTTTGACCTTGGGCAATTTGCCCAGGAATCAAAATACTAAGTCAAAGTATATGAGCAATTTAGTAACAATTATCTTATAATTTTAAATTGTTTTTCAAAACAGAGCTTTACCTAAAATATTTTTAAGGTATCTATTTTCCCAAAGCCAGACTAACACCAATTATTTTTTGTCTTTAATCATTGCCAAGTTCATGGCTATGATTTGAACATTCAGAATAGTTTTTATTTGCATCACTTATTGTTTGTATCATAGTCTTTCATTATATATCTACTAGAAAATGGCTTTTAATTTTACCTAAAAATAGTAATTGTATTAGTTTCCTATGTAATTTAAATATCAGATGTCAATCAGAGATGCTTGCTAAAAATATTGTTTTCATAGTCTAGCTAAATTTAATTGAATTTGTGCGAAGTTTTAAGTGTATAATCAAAATTATATTTTGTGTATATGTATCTGTGTATGTATATATATATATGCATATTATATATATATATATATATTTATCTGAAGCAATTGGGGTTAAGTGACTTGCTCACAGTGTCACACAGCTAGGAAGTGTTAAGTGTCTGAGGTCACATTTGAACTCAGGTCCTCCTGATTTCAGGTATAATGTTCCATTCACTGTACCACCTAGCTGCCTTTTGTATTTTGTTTTCTATAATTCTCTCTATCCTTTAGTTACAAATTCTCCTTAATAATTATGAAAAGTACCCTTTTATAAAATTCTCTATTGTTTGTTTTAATTATGTTTGCTGCTTTTTGTAACTGGATCATTCATCTGTTTAGAAGTTTGTATGATAGATATAAGATATTAATCCAAATCTATTTTCTGAAAAACTGTCCTGTTTAATTATTTCTAGGTAGCCTATCTTATTCTACTCATTTATTCTGCTTTGTTTTTTAAACAACTACCACATAGTCTTGATCAATAGTATTTATTTGCTAATAAAATTTGAGGTCTAGAAATGCTAATAATGCTAGGCACTGTGAATTGCCATTTTTTCTACTTTTCCTTTGATATTTCTCTCTTCAAATTAAATATATATATGTATATATATATACATATATATATATAAATTAAACATATATATATATGCATATATATGTATGTGTTTTGCCTAGTTATAAAAGGTTGTATAAAACCACAACTTGATGGTTTGACTTCCATAACACTAAATATATATTAATTTCAGTCATACAACAGTTTCTATTATATTGTTGTACCCCAGCTATGAACATTGCTTGTCTTTTCTAATGTCTTTATCTTCTTCCTTTCCTATTAAAAATATTGTGTATTTGTATTTTTGAAATTCCAATAGTATTTTTTTTAGTTAACTTGTCATTTTGAAGAGTAAATATCAGAATGATGAAAGAATATACTGAAGATCATAAAGCTAGTTAACAGCAAAGGTGAAGACCAAAAACAAGTCTTCTGATTTAAAATCCAGCATTTTTTTCATTCATTGAAAAGAAAACAGAAAGAATGTTATGATAAAAGAAGGACTTAGGATGCAATGACAAACTATTACTTTGTGCATTTACCTGGAAAAGTCATTCATTTTGGCATTCAGCAGAAGTACAATTTCATTATGAACACTGATAGCACAGCTGAAATTAACATTGTAGTATATTCTTTTGTATGAAAAGCTTTTTTGTGATTTTTTGGGAAAAGAAGGGAAAAGCTAACTTGATAATTATCATCTTTAAATGGTCCAACAGAGATACTAAGAAAAGAAATAAAATTTTAACTGTAGGATTTAGAATATAAAATAAATCTAAGTCTTTAGTTTATATTCTATTTCAAAATAATTTGCATTTGATCTTTTTTTTTCATTCTCCAAAATAAGCTACAAGGTTCCTGTATCTCAGACCCATGTAAAACTGATAGTTTCCCTTGATGAATATCATGTTATTGTTGTGAGGTTTTTTTTGTGTGTGTATGTTTTAAGGAGAGGAAATAGATTTATAGAATGTTAAATTTGGAAGCGACTACTACTCTTGTAGTTAAAGTACTCTGAAATTATACCTAAAGTCCTAAATAGGAAAGCAACTTAGCCAAGCTCCTCTCACAGATTCCAACACTTAGGTATCATAGCTCCCAATCTAGTATATTCCCATATACTATCAATTATCATTCTATGACACGGAAACTAAGAAGACTGGATTTGGTCACTATGTTTTGCATTTTATTTTTTCCACAAACTTAAATTTGGATTATATATATATATATATATATATATATATATATATATATATATATATATATATATATATATATATATATTTGTTTTATTATTTAATTTTCACAAGTACCTACTATGACTCATAGCATATTTAGCCACAGATCATTTTTAGATCATTTTCAGTTTTGCAGATTTAAGAACACTTGCTCAGAAAGAAAAGACTATAGTCTTTTCTAACTTCATTAACATTAAACAAAATATGGTTTAATAATATTTAAAAGTCTGTAAAACCATAAAAATCAAAAAAATCAAATTGAACTAATCATTTTTCAACCATATACATACTGATATGTCATATATATGTATATATATGTATATATATGCATATATATATATATATACACACACACACATATATATATATATATAAATCAATCATTTTCTCTATCTCCTTAAAATATATTCTAACAAAACTTTAAAAATGCATTTCAAATTAAAATGATTGGCTTAGAATGGAATGGTTATGAGTGAAATATCTGATTTTTATAGGCATGAGAAAAGTTTATTTTTTATCATCACATCATTTTAAATACTTAAATGGATCTCTGATCTCAAAGACACATATTCTCTTCAACAATACAAATCCTCATCCATCCTTGCCTGTCCATGCAGTTTTACTCTCATCTATATCCTTCCCAAATTCACCCAATGTGCTGGGGGATTTATTTTTCTTTAGTCTCTTAGAGATACCAACTGAAAATATGAGCTGTTTATTGACTTTAGGGGATACTCTTTAGTCACAAAGACTGAAAACCACATTCAATAACTTTTTTTGCTCAATTTTTTTAATAGTTTCCATGGTGTCACTTCTTTGTGATTTTTTAGATGTTATATATAGCTCTGATGAATTTCTTTGGTTGATCCCTGATTGCAACTCTTCAGAGACTGTAATGTTCAATAACTTAAAGCCATACCATATAGGGAAAGTGGCTAAACTAGATCAAGAATACCCAGTGAAGATCCATGTTGAAGATGATAAAATTTTGAGGGAACTGAGTGACTGATTTTAAGCTATCTATTGAAAGGAAAATTGAAAACATTTTTAAAAGGTGACCCAAAAAATATCAATGAACACTGCTCTTATGTTCACATTCACATAGGCAATGCATATATTTTATAAAAAATTTCTGCACACATTCATAACACTATTCATGACAATATTAAAAAGAAATAATCAGATTTTTATAAGTAATATTCCATGAGTGCTCATTTTTTTTCTTTAGCAAATAAAAGACTGAAGATGAATGAAAGGAATATAAGATGTCATTATGTTTATTGTTTGATGACCAATTCAGTTGGAAGTGCCACCTAAAAATGGAGCTAAGGAAGTATTTCCTATACATTGTCAAAGTTATACAATATTCCTTAGAAGAAAAAAACTCGAGAGTTAACTATATTTGACAAGATATAATGATAGAAATATATAACTGGGAAATGTATTCACTAAAAACATTCTTCTTACTTATAGTAAGTCCTACATAGAATCCAAGTTGAGGAAGGATTCCCTATAGATAGTGATGTCCTACAAATGCTTGTTTTTTTTTTTTTAATGGTTCTCATTATTTTTTTAGCTTAATATTATTTAAATTCCAAATTCCTTTTTTCTATCTATCTGTCTCTCTCTCTCTCTCTCAATCTCTGTCTCTATCTCTATCTCTCTGTCTCTCCTATTCTCCCATCTAAAGAGAAAGCAAGAAAAATAAAACCCATTACTAATATGTATAGTCATTCAAAGCAAATTTCCATTAGATGTCTCTCTTCATTCCCCCAACTCTCAAAAAGTGACAAAAGGTGGGGAAATACTTTAATCTGTACTCCAAATCCATCAGTTTTCTAACGGGAGGTAAATGAGTCCTTTGGAACTGTGGTAGGTTATATTAATCACAGTTATTAAGACTTTTAAAAGTAAAACCAAATGGTTGTTTCTGTGGATTATACTGTATTATTTACATCTCATTGCAGGAACATTGCAGAATATTCTAAAAAATTATTCCTAAACTTTGTAGAGAATATGGATGGTAGAATCATGCTAGTGGAGAGAAGGCAGAAAGTTACATGTTCTCCCCAATTTCCCTTAAAAACAATGCTAAATCAAGCTTTTAAATGGACTCTGGAGCAATAGAATCCACAAAAAGGAAGAATAAAACAGTTTTAGAGCTTAACATAGCTTTAGAAGAACTTCAGGAAAGATCTGGCCACTTTGGATAGAAGAGGATTACAGCTTAACACATCTGGTGTCCAGCCAAGTCAGTGGAGTCTCTTACCCATAGCATAAATCAGCAACCAAGAAATCTCAGTCCTACCTCATCAGAATAGTGCCCTAGCAATCCAGCTGTGAAGCTTTTTGCTGTAGCATAGAAACTAAGCTGACAGTTCCAGAAGCCTTGTGCAACAACCTGAATTAGAATGAGCCATCCTAGTATGGAAGCTGGCAACACCTGAGGCTCCAGTATGGAAAGCCAATCACAAGGCCCTTGGACTCCAGCACAAAAAGCTAGGACAATGATCCCTGTGCCTTAGGAGCAGAGCTCTAAAGAATGAACCAAAATACAAGAGCCTTGACTGTTGAAAGTTTCTATTAGCAGCAGGCAAGATCAAAGCACAAGCACATCACAGGCCAACAATTTCCAAATGCCTACATGTGAAGCTTCAAAGAGGAATATGAATTGGTCTTAAGCCCAAAATATACTCTTGGAAAGGATTTTAAAAATCAAAAAAGAAAGATAGAAAAAATTGGGAAAAAAGATACTTATTGTAGGAGAACTATGGAAAAAGGAAGCACAAAAATTGACTGAAAAAACAACTTCATTATAATTAACTAAATGGAAAAGGTGATAACAATCTAAATGTAGAAAATAGTTTCTTAAAATTCAGAATTAGGCAAGTAGAAAATAATGGTTCAATCAAACAAAATTAAAAGAAGGAAAAATATGTTAAAAAAGGGTAAAATACCTCATTGGAAAAACAAATGTCTTGGAAAATAGATCCAGGAAAGATAATTTTTAAATTATTTGACTACCTCCCAGCAGCGCTACTACTGGGATTATATCCCAAAGAAATACTAAAGAGCGGAAAGAAACATATATGTGCCAAAATGTTTGTGGCAGCTCTTTTTGTTGTAGCTAGAAACTGGAAGATGAATGGATGTCCATCAGTTGGAGAATGGTTGGGTAAATTGTGGTATATGAAGGTTATGGAATATTATTGCTCGGTAAGAAATGACCAGCAGGAGGAATATAGAGAGGCCTGGAGAGACTTAAATCAACTGATGCTGAGTGAAATGAGCAGAACCAGAAGATCACTGTACACTTCAACAACAATACTGTATGAGGATGTATTCTGATGGAAGTGGAAATCTTCAACATAAAGAAGATCCAACTCACTTCCAGTTGATCAATGATGGACAGAAGTAGCTACACCCAGAGAAGAAACACTGGGAGGGGAATGTAAACTGTTAGCACTAATATCTGTCTGCCCAGGTTGCATGTACCTTCGGATTCTAATGTTTATTGTGCAACAAGAAAATGATATTCACACACATGTATTGTACCTAGACTATATTGTAACACATGTAAAATGTATGGTATTGCCTGTCGTCGGGGGGAGGGAATAGAGGGAGGGAGGGTAATTTGGAAAAATGAATACAAGGGATAATATTATTATATATATATATATATATATATATATATATATATATATATATATATATATATATATATATATATATAATAAAAAAAAATTAAAAAAAAATTATTTGACTACCTCAAAGCCATGATAAAAAAAATGAGATTGGACAGCATCTTTTAAGAAATTATCAAGTAAAACTTAACTGATATACTAGAAACAGAGAATATGCATTTACAAAAAAATTTAAAAAAAAAAATCCCAGATTAAACAAAAAGAAAATTAAATAAGTAATCAAAAAATTCCCTAAGGGAGGAGGGGGGAATTCCAGTGCCAGATGGATGTGTAAGTGAATCCCACTAAATGTTTAAAAGAACAAACAAACAAACAATTAATTCTACTACAATATAAACTATGTGGAAAATATGTGAAGGAAGCCTACTTTATTCCATACCTATTTTATTCCTATCATATTCCCTTTATGACACATATATGGTGCTAATATCTAAAGCAAGAAGAATCAACATGGAGAAAGAAAATTATAGAAGTTTCTCTAATGAAAATTGATGCACAAATTTTAATTAAATATCCATAAAGTGATCACAACTTATCACCAAGATATTATATTATTTTTTTAAATTTAATTTTTATTTTATTTTATAATTATAACTTTTTTTTTTGACAGTACATATGCATGGGTAATTTTTTACAACATTATCCCTTGCACTTACTTCTATTCAGATTTTTTCCCTTCCTCCCCCAACCCCCTCCCCCAGATGGCAGGTAGTCTTATACATGTTAAATATATTACAGTATATTCTAGATACAATATATGTGTGTAGAACTGAATTTCTTGTTGCACAGGAAGAATTGGATTCAGAAGGTAAAAATAACAGTTTACACTCATTTCCCATTGTTCCTTTTCTGGATGTAGCTGATTCTGTCTATCAGTAATCAATTGGAATTGGATTAGCTCTTCTCTATGTTGAAGATATCCACTTCCATCAACATACACCCTTGTACAGTATCATTGTTGAAATGTATAATGATCTTCTGGTTCTGCTTGTTTCACTTAGCATCAATTGATGTAAGTCTCTCCAAGCCTCTCTGTATTTCTCCTGTTGGTCATTTCTTACAGAACAATAATATTCCATATTCCATTCGTATACCATAATTTACCGAATCATTCTCCAATTGATGGACATCCATTCATCTTCCAGCTTCTAGCCACTATGAAAAGGGCTGCCACAAACATTTTGGCACATACAGGTCCCTTTCCCTTCTTTAGTATTTCCTTGGGATATAAGCCCAGTAGTAGTATGGCTGGGTCAAAGGGTATGCACAGTTTGATAAATTTTGGGGCATAATTCCAGATTGCTCTCCAGAATGGTTGGATTCTTTCACAACTCTACCAACAATGCATCAGTGTCCCAGTTTTCCCACAGATCCTCCAACATTCATCGTTATTTGTTCCTGTCATCTTAGCCAATCTGACAGGTGTGTAATGATATCTCAGAGTTGTCTTAATTTGCATTTCTCTGATCAATAGTGATTTGGAACACTCATATGAGCGGAAATAGTTTTAATTTCATCATCTGAAAATTGTCTGTTCATATCCTTTGACCATTTATCAATTGGAGAATGGCTTGATTTCTTATAAATTAAAGTCAATTCTCTGTATATTTTGGAGATGAGGCCTTTATCAGAACCTTTAACTGTAAAAACGCTTTCCCAATTTACTTCCCTTCTAATCTTGTTTGCATTAGTTTTGTTTGTGCAGAAACTTTTTAATTTGGTGTAATCACAATGTTCTATTTTGTGATCAATAATGCTCTCTAGTTCTCCCTTGGACACAAACTCCTTCCTGCTCCACAAGTCTGATAGGTAAACCATCCCATGTTCCTCCAATTTATTTATGATTTCGTTCTTTATGCCTAAATCTTGGACCCATTTTGATCTAATCTTAGTATGTGGTGTTAAATGTGGGTCCATGCCTAGTTTCTGCCATACTAATTTCCAGTTTTCCCAGCAGTTTTTGTCAAATAATGAATTCTTATCCCAAAATTTGGGATCTTTGGGTTTGTCAAACACTAGATTGCTATTTTTATTCACTATCTTGCCCTGTGAACCTAACCTATTCCACTGATCAACTAGTCTATTTCTTAGCCAATACCAAATGGTTTTGGTGACTGTTGCTTTATAATATAGTTCTAGATCAGGTACAGCTAGACCACCTTCACTTAATTTTTTTTTTTCATTACTTCCCTTGAAATTATTGACTTTTTGTTGTTCCATATGAATTCTGTTGTTATTTTTTCTAGGTTACTAAAGTCTGATTGGTATAGCACTAAATAAATAGATTAGTTTAGGGAGTATTGTCATCTTAATTATATTTGCTCAGCCTATCCAAGAGCACTGAATGTCTTTCCAATTATTTAAATCTGACTTTATTTTTGTGGCAAGTGTTTTGTAATTTTGCTCATATAATCCCTGACTCTCCTTTGGTAGATATATTCCCAAATATTTTATACAATCGACTGTTATTTTGAATGGAATTTCTCTTTGTATCTCTTGCTGTTGGATTGTGTTGTTAATGTATAAAAATGCTGAGGATTTATGTGGATTTGTTTTGTATCCTGCAACGTTGCTAAAATTCTGAATTATTTCTAATAGCTTTTTAGCAGAGTCTTTGGGGTTCTCTAAGTATACCATCATGTCATCTGCAAAAAGTGATAATTTGATTTCCTCATTTCCTACTCTAATTCCTTGAATC
Source organism: Sminthopsis crassicaudata (assembly GCF_048593235.1). NCBI lineage: Eukaryota > Metazoa > Chordata > Mammalia > Dasyuromorphia > Dasyuridae > Sminthopsis > Sminthopsis crassicaudata. The sequence goes on along the minus strand of NC_133618.1, from coordinate 411,284,560 downwards.
TCTTTCTTGGCTCTTATTGCCGAGGCTAGAGTTTCTAGTACTATATTGAAAAGTAATGGTGATAGTGGGCAACCTTGTTTCACTCCTGATCTTATAGGGAAAGGTTCTAGTTTATCGCCATTACATATGATGTTTACTGAAGGTTTTAAATACATGCTCCTTATTATTTTAAGGAATAGTCCATTTATTCCTATACTCTCAAGCGTTTTTAGTAGGAATGGATGTTGGATTTTATCAAATGCTTTTTCTGCATCTATTGATATGATCATATGTTTTTTATTAATTTGATTATTAATATGGTCAATTATACAAATAGTTTTCCTAATATTAAACCAGCCCTGCATTCCTGGTATAAATCCCACTTGGTCATAGTGTATTATCCTGGGGATGATTTTCTGAAGTCTATTTGCTAATATCTTATTTAAGATTTTAGCATCAATATTCATTAAAGAAATTGGTCTATAGTTTTCTTTCTCAGTTTTCGATCTACCTGGTTTAGGTATCAGTACCATGTCTGTGTCATAGAAGGAATTTGGTAGGACTCCTTCAATCCCTATTTTTTCAAATAGTTTACATAGCATTGGAGTTAGTTGTTCTTTAAATGTTTGGTAGAATTCACATGTAAATCCATCTGGTCCTGGGGACTTTTTCTTAGGAAGTTGGTTAATAGCTTGGTCTATTTCTTTTTCTGAGATGGGACTATTTAGACTACTTACTTCTTCCTCTGTTAATCTGGGCAAGCTATATTTTTGAAGGTATTCTTCCATTTCATTTAAGTTATCGAATTTATCGGCATAAAGTTGAGCAAAGTAGCTCCTAACTATTGTTTTAATTTCCTCTTCATTAGTGGTGAGTTCACCCTTTTCATTTTCAAGACTAACAATTTTCTTTTTCTCTTTCCTTTTTTTAATCAGGTTTACTAAGGGTTTGTCTATTTTGTTGGGTTTTTTTCATAGAACCAACTCTTAGTTTTATTAATTAATTCAATAGTTTTTTACATTCAATTTTATTAATCTCACCTTTTATTTTTTGAATTTCAAGTTTTGTGTTTGTCTGGGGGTTTTTAATTTGTTCCTTTTCTAGCAATTTTAGTTGTAAGCCCAATTCGTTGGCCCTCTCTTTCCTTTCTCTATTTTATGCAAGTAGGCCTGTAGAGATATAAAATTTCCCCTTATTACTGTTTTGGCTGTATCCCACACATTTTGGTATGATGTCTCATTATTGTCATTTTCTTGGGTGAAGTTATTAATTATGTCTATGATTTGCTATTTTACCCAATCATTCTTTAGTATAAGATTATTTAGTTTCCAATTATTTTTTGGTCTATTTTCCCCTGGCTTTTCATTAAATGTAATTTTGATTGCATTGTGGTGTGAAAAGGATGCATTTACTTTTTCTGCCTTACTGCATTTGATTTTGAGGTTTTTATGCCCTAATATATGATCAATTTTTGCATAGGTTCCATGAACTGCTGAGAAGAAAGTATATTCCTTTCTGTCTCCATTTAGCTTTCGCCGAAGATCTATCATATCAAACTTTTCTAGTATTCTATTTACGTCTTTGACTTCTTTCTTATTTATTTTGTGGTTTGATTTATCTAATTCTGAGAGTGCAAGGTTGAGATCTCCCACTATTATAGTTTTGCTATCTATTTCCTCTTGCAGCTCTCTTAATTTCTCTTTTAAGAATTTAGATGCTGCACCACTTGGTGCATATATGTTTAATATTGATACTGCTTCATTATTGATGCTACCCTTTAGCAGGATATAATGCCCTTCCTTATCTCTTTTAATTAGATCAATTTTTGTTTTTGCTTGATCTGAGATGAGGATGGCTACCCCTGCTTTTTTGGTTTTGCCTGAAGCATAATAGATTCTGCTCCACCCTTTTACTTTTAGTTTGAATGTCTCACCCTGTTTCAGATGTGTTTCCTGTAAACAACATATAGTAGGATTCTGACTTTTAATCCAGTCTGCTAACTGCTTCCTCTTTATGAGGCAGTTTGCCCCATTCACATTTATGGTTAGAAGGACTAATTCTATATTGCTTGCCATCCTGTTAACCCCTGCTTATGCTTTTCTCCTTTCCTTCCCTCTTACCCCTCTACCCAGTATTAAACTTGTGAACACCACTTGCTTTTCACAGCCCTCCCTTTTTAGGATCCCTCCCCCACCTTAAAGATCCTCCCCTTATTTTACCCCTTTTCCTCAAAATTTATTTTATTTCGTTCCCCTTAGCTTACTCCTTCCCTTTCACTTTTCAATGAAGTGGAAGAAGTTTCACCATAAATCAAATATGTCTATTGATACACACTATGTTCATCTCCCTCCTTTCTTTCTCTCAGATATAATAGGTTACCTTTGCCTCTTCATGAGATGTAGTACCACCACTTTACACTTTTTTATGATATAATTTCCTTTCCACCTCTAGTTTCTAAGTCAAATTGTACATATGTTCTTTACATATTTTTTTTGGCAGAAGTATAGTTCTCAAGATTTCTTTTTACCTTTTTAGAAATCTCTTGAGTTCTGTATTTGAAGATCAAACCTTTTATGTAGGTCTGGTTTTTTCATCAAAAATAGATGGAATTCATTTATTTTGTTAAATGTCCATCTTCTTCCCGGGAACAGGATGCTCATTCTTGCTGGCTAAGTTATTCTTGGCTGCATACCAAGATCCTCAGCCTTTCAGAATATCATGTTCCAGGCCCTTTGTTCTTTTAATGTGGATGCTGCTAGATCCTGGGTTATCCTTATTGTGGATCCTCCATATCTGAATTGCTTTTTTCTAGCAGCTTCCAATATCTTTTCCTTTGTCTGATGGTTCTTGAGCTTGGCCACTATATTTCTTGGCATTTTGATTTCAGGGTCCCTTTCAGTAGGTGATCAATGAATTTTTTCAATGTCTATTTTACCCTCTGTTTCCAGAACATCTTGGCAGTTCTCTTTGATAATTTCCTTGAAAATGGTGTCCAAGCTCTTTTTTTCCTCCTTTTATTCTCAAATTGTCTCTCCTGGATCTGTTTTCCAGGTCTGTTGTCTTTCTAGTAAGGTACTTGACATTCTTTTCAATTGTTTCATTTCTCTGGTTTTGCTTGAGTACCTCTTGGTTTCTCCTTGAATCATTCGTTTCTACTTGTTCCAGTCTAATTTTCAATGATGTATTTTCTTCACTCACTTTTTTATATCTCTTTGTAATTATCCAATTGAGTTTTTATCTTCTATGGAATTTTTTTCCATTTTATCCATTTTACTTTTTAGAGACCTGTTTTCTTTTTCCAGCTCACTAATCCTGTTTTCCTTGGAGTTGTTTACCTTTTCCAGCTCACTAATCTTATTTCTCAATGATTTGATTTCTTTATCCACTCTGTCTTTGAATGCATAGGATGACTTCTCCAGGCTCTCTTGCCAAGCTTCCCTTTCCTTTTCCCATTTCTCTTCCAGCTCTCTTGTGAGAGCCTTTTTGATGTCCTCTAGGAGATTCTTTTGTATTGAAGAGCAGCTCATATCCCTCTTAGGGGATTCATCTGGGGACAGTCTGTTTTTAGTCTCCTCATTGTTTGAAGTCTGCTCTCTCTCCATACAAAAGCTGTCAATGGTTAGAGCCCTTTTGAATTTTTTGTTCATTTTGTCAGAGTAGGAATCAAAGAAAACAAACTGACAAGAGAAACAATTGGTCTGTTTTGCCGGGGATGGGGCTGGATGGTATTAATGGGCTTCCTCTACAGACTGGGGGTAGGGCAGCAGAGAGCCACTAACAGAACAGCAATGATTGTACTGAGTCTGCACTCTGAGGCTCTGAGAATGCACTGAATCAGTCCAGGTTGGGGTTGGGGGTGGCCGGGTTCTGAGAGATGCTGGCTTTCCGAGGTTTTAATCTTCACCTCCGGTGTTTACACCCTCTCTGCTGATCCTAGCTTGCTGCCAAGATGGAATATCCACCCTGGGGAAAAATTCTTTTCGCAGAAACGGCAGAGATCGTACCCCTCCCTTTCAGGTCTGAGCTGTGTGAGTTGCCTGTCTCTCTCTCGCTTGCCTGCCCTCAGTCTGCGCCCAGTCTGATTGACCCTCCCCCGAGCAAACACAGACCTTTTCTGGCGACTTTCAAGGATGTCTTCTCTTGGTGATTATTTGTGGATTTCTTTATGGGTCAAGCATTAAGTCTGAGGCTTGTCATGAAGTAAGTTCTGAGAGAAAACGAGGAGCTCAAGCATCTGTCTGCCTCCACGCTGCCATCTTGGCCGGAAGTCTCTACAGTAGATTTTTGGAAAACTCCAAGATATTATATTATGATCAGGTGGGATTTATACCAAGAATATATGACTTTTTCAGTATTAGAAAAACTAACAATATAAATGAACATATCAACAATAAAACTAACAAGAATCATATGACTATCTCAATAGATGCAGAAAAAGCTCTTGACAAAATATAGAACCCAATCCTCTTAAAAATATTAATGACTTTAGGAATAAATGAAGTTTTCCTTAAAAAGTTATAAACAATATCTAAAATTGTTAGCAGGCCTTATCTGTACTGGGAATAAGCTAGAAGAATTCTCAGTAAAATCAGAGATGAAACAAAGATGCCCATCATCACCATTATTATTCATTATTATTCTAGAAATGTTAGCTTTATCAATAAGAGAAAAAAAATATTGAAAGAATAGATAATGTGTAGCCAAAACTAGCACATTTTGCAGATGATATGATGGTATACTTAGAGAATCATAGAAAATCAACTAAAAACCTACCTGAAAGAATTAACAAATTTAGCAAAATCACAGGACATAAAATACACCTATATAAATTATCATAATTTCTATATGTTACAAACAAGGCTAATCAGCAAGAGATAGAGAAATTCCATTTAAAATAAATATATTTAATATTAAACATTTGGAACAAATATTGGGATAACACAAATCCAGCAACTATCTTCATTCATACATACACCCATAAGTACAACATCCTTTTCACACAAATAAAGTCAAATCTAAAAAATTGGAGTCTTGATGAGGTTAGTGGTAGTTGTGATGAGGTATGAGAATTGGGGTAGGAAATCTCCTCTAGTTGGGGGTGCAGGTACTTTGTTAAGAATCAGGCATGGGTTTGTGGAAAAGAAGAGTGGAATTTTTATTAACACTAAGAAGCCAGCTTGCTAGGAAGATAGCCTTCTTAGTGGGCAAAAGGTCCTGTTAGGAAGATAGGAAAGATTAACACTGAGAAGAGAATATCTTTGCTACTGGGCAACAAAAATCCTGACAGGACAGCTTGCAAAGAAGACAACTTTCTTAGCAAGCATAATCCTGTTTAGGACTTCTTCAAAGATGGGTTACACTGAGAAGAGAATATATTTACCAGTGGGCATAGTCTGTTAGGATGTCTGCAAAGATTCTGGGTTCAGAGTTGTCTTTTATTAGCCATCTGAGGCTTGTGGCTTCAATGCAATTCCAAATTGAATGAGATTACTTAACTGGGAATTTGAGCTAATGTTGACAGTGCTCTGGGCCTAGATTTCTAATTGAAAAGAGATTACTTATTTTGGGAGTTTAAATTACTGGGTGTGGTTCTAAACTAATCGTCAGCTCTGTAGACTGTGTATTATGTCCCTGACCATGATCTCAAACTGAATGAGATTACCCAACTGGGTTTCCCTGAAGGGTGAGCTTCTTTCACAGGAAAATTTGGACAGTTTCAGGGTTCACCCCCATCATTTCCCCCCAAAAGATCTCAGTTTACATCAGGATATGATAATATAACAATGGCAATTCTACCTAAATTAATTTACTTATTCAGTATAAATTAATTTATAGCTCTAGAAAAATAAGAATAAAATTCATCTTGAAGAACAAAAGGTCAAGAATATCAGGGGAATTGAAGAAAAAAAAAAAAGCCAAAGGAAGGTAGTCTAAAATTATATCATAAAGGTTTTAGCTAAGAAATGGAGGGGCAAATCAATGGAATAGGTTAGGTGTACAAAACATAATTATAAGTGACTATAGTAATGTACCATTTGATAAACCTAAAGAACAGTCTCTGGGTTAAGAACTCAAGTATTTCACAAAAAACTTCTGGGAAAACTGGAAAATAAATGTGGCAGAAATAGGAATAAGCCAGCACCTCAAACCCTAAAAAGGTAAGGTCAAAATGGGAACATAATTTAAACATAGTGTAAGCAAATTCAGAGAGCAAGGCATTGTTTACATTTCAGATATATGGAGAAGGGAAGAATTTATGACCAATCTATAATTCCTCACCCCTTTGAGTGGTATCCTTAAAACAAGGACAACTCTACTCCCAATCTCAGCAGAAAGTAGTTTCAGAAGATGAGATCTCTGCTTTATACTCCAAAATATGTTGGATCCTAGTTGTTTGAAGGGGGAAATGAGGTAGGTCTTCACTAGCCATGTGGGCCTTAGCAGCAAAAGCCTGAAACACAGATAAGATCATAACACACTCTGAGGCAAATAAAACCAGGCACTAATGGGGCCATTTCAGCCTTAAGTCGGTCATTTGTTTTTAAGTAGTCCTTTTGTTCAAGTTGACAAACGATTACAATCTTATCCTAAGTGGAGGTCCCTAGAAATCCCACCTTTATTATATGCAATCAGAAAACTAAGTTATAAAAGATCTGTTCATACTGTAGATGGCCCTAATTCTTTTTGGGGTGCTAACCCCTTTTTAGGGTTAGCCTGCCAGTCAATTATGTAATCCATTCCCCACACACTCCTTTTCCAGGTGAGTCTGCTAAACTTCTTTATGAATTTAGCCCACTAGTCAATAACATACTGTCGCCTCATGGCATCTTCCCTTTAATGGAGTTTTCCTAATCTGGTTAACTGCAAGTTCCACTAGGGAACTTGTCTTTTCCTTGCTAATTGCAAAAACAGTTCTTTACTTTCCTTACTAAAAATCCTTATGAATTTAGTTCTTAGCACTATAATAACATATTTTTCCCTTGGGGAAAAGAGAGAGAGAGAGAGAGAGAGAGAGAGAGAGAGAGAGAGAGAGAGAGAGAGAGAGAGAGAGAGAGAGAGAGAGAAAGAGAAGAGAGAAGAGAGAAGAATTTGTAAGTAAGCATGAGATAGAGAACGTTATGAAATGGAAAACTAATAATTTTGATTACATTAAGGGTTAGCACAGATACAATTAATATTAGAAGAAAAGCAGAAAGTTAAGAAATAATTTTTATAGCCAGACTTCCTGCTAAAAACTTCATTTTCCAAATATAGAGAGAACTGAATCATATTTTTAAGAATATAAGTCATTCCTCAGCTGATAAATGATCAAACGATATGACTGTAAAGTTTTCAGAAGAAGAATTTAAAGTTTTCTATAGTAATATGAAAACAATGATCTTTCACTATTTCTCAGAGAAATGCACATTAAAGCAATTTTTAAGGTACCACCTCATAACTATCATTTGGCTAATATAATAGAAAAGGAAAATGATAACTTTTGGAGAAGATATAAGAAAATTGAAATATTAATGCTTTGCTGGTTTAGTTGTGAACTCATCCAATCATTCTGGAAAACAATTCGGAACTATGCCCAAAAGGGCTATTAAACTGTGCATACCCTAAGTGAAATAAGCAGAACCAGGAGATCATTATATACTGCAACAAGAAGACTATACAAGGATCAATTCTGATGAACTTGGCTCTCTGAAATAAGGAGATGATTCAAACCAGTGGCACTTGTTCAATGATGAAGAGAGGGAACTACACTCATAGAGAGAACTGTGGGAACTGAATGTGGACCATAACATAGCTTTATAATTCTCTCTTTTGTTGTTTACTTGCATTTTGATTTTTTTTCTTGATTTTTTTCCCTTCCTTCTTGATCTGGATTTTTCTTGTGCAAGAAGATAATTGTATGCATATATTGGATTTAACATATATATTTAACATATCTAACATGTATTGGACTACTTGTCAGTTAGGGGAGAGAGTAGGGAGAAGGAAGGTATAATTTGGAACAAAAAGCTTTTTAAGGGTCAATGTTGAAAAATTACCCATGCATATTTTTGTAAATAAAAAAAAAAACTTTAATTAAAAGAATAATTAAAAAATAAATGACAATTCTCTTAAAAAAAAAAAAAAACTGTTCAAATCCCTTGATCCAGCAATACTACTACTAGGTCTGAATACCAAAGAGATTATAAAAAAGAAGAAAAGACCCTCATATACAAAAATATTTATAAAACTTCTTTTTGGGGTGATAAAGAATTGGCAATTGAAAGAATGTCCATCAATTGGAGAATGACTGAACAACTTGTGGTATATGAATATAGTAGAATACTAATACTATTATGCTATAAGAAATGGTATGCAGAATAATTTCAGAAAAATCTGGAAAGATTTACATAAACTAATATTGAGTGAAATGAGCAGACTCAGGAGAATTGCAGCAACACTGTATGATGATCAAATATGGAGCCTAACTAGAGATCAAGACACACTATTTTCACTTTTTTGTTGCTGTAATTTTTTCTTTCTCATGGGTTTCCCTTTTGTTTTGATTCTTCTTTTAGAACATGGAATATGTTTAACATGATTGTACATATAATCCATATTGTACCCATTTTGTCCCTTTATTATCGTACCTATTCATTGTAATATTGTATAATCTATATCAGATCACTTTCTGTCTTAATGAAGGGTGGGGAGAGAGAGGGAAGAAGAAAAGTTTAGAAACCACAATCTTACAAAAATTTCTGTTGAAAACTATCTTTATATGTTATTTTATTTAAAATAAAAAAATTTAAAATCATAATAAATAAATTATATATATATATATATATATATATATATATATATATAAACACTTTTTAAAAGCTTGATTAAACTAAAGGGGAAAAATAAAATACATGAAGAGTACCAACCCCAACCGTTCATGTTATGATATGTAAATGTATAATGCAACCTCTGAAGCAGAGATGAAACCATTTCTCTGCTGCTTCTGATAATTTTGGCCTAACAATTCACATCAAAAAAACAGTTCCTCCATCAGCCAGCATTACAATATCCATATGTGGAACCACCGGTTACAGTAAGTGATAAAGTTTTGAATGCTGTGGTAAGTAGACTTACCTTGGACAGATGTCCACATTGAGAAAGAGATTGACACACACATTACAAGAGCTAGCTCGTGTTTGAGAGGCTGTGAATGAAAGTGTGGAGAGAAATATTAGATTGATTACCAAACTGAGGGTGTACAGAGCCATTTTACTGACCTAATTTTTGTATGCCCATGAAAACTGGACAATATACCAATGCCCTGCAGGAATCTAAATTATTTCCATTTGTATTGTTTTAGGAAGATTCTGAAGATGACCTGGCAAGATTAGATACTTAGGACACTGAGGTCCTTTCTTAACTAAACTGCCAAGCTTTCCAAATCTATTGCAGAGAGCACATCTCCATTGAGCTGGCCACATTCTTCAAATGCCAAATGTATGCTTACTAAAAAAGTTATTTTATGGAGAACTCATGCAGTTCAAGTACTGCCAAGATAGTAAGAAAAAGCAATAAAAGTATACTTTCAATGTCTCTTAAGAACTTTAGAATCAATTTATGACATGGGAGACACTGGCACATTACTGCCCAGCGCGGCATGCCCTCATCAGAGAAGGTGCTGTGCCCTATGAGCAAAACTGAATTGAATTAACTAAAGGAAAGGCAAAATATACAAAAATTAGCCACCCCAAATATGCATATAAACTATTTCTGTCCAACCTGTGGCAGAGCATTCCAAACTCATATTGGTTTGATCAGCCACAGTTGGACACAGTGTAACTCAATTCTAATACATGATGTTATTATTTTGGTCTTTGAAATTGAAGGACAGCAACAAAATGTATAATATTAGTAAAGTTACATTATAGGTTTCTTTCCAAAAAACTAAATATCTTTGAACCTTCCATTCAATCTTGTAATGATTTGACTGAGATATTCTGCAGAGAATAATATATTTTCATACATAGTCTGTTAGTTATAAATCTTCAGGGAATCCATGATAACTGGCCCATGAACTTCTTGAATTGTGATAGTTATGCTATGCCAATACCATTTCTCAATAATGGTGACATTATGTTGAGTATAAGTTAGCTCCCTGAAGGGCTTCAGGGTCAGCCAGAATCAGGATGAATCAAAGTCCTTGGTCTTTAGGGGGAGAAGTGAAAGACATAAGCAAGCTGCCACGAGGCTCACCTCTCTTGGATTCTGCAGTCCAGAATCTCCAGCTTCTCTCCAACTCATACTGCTGCCAAGTAACTCTGATCTCTATCACCCTGCCCTCAAATCCTTGCTTAAGATTATATTAACACCAAACATTCAGCAAGTACCAACTGTCAGAAGAGCCATTTATCCAAACACATGCTAACAAGAGTCATTGTCTGACATTGAATAGGTAATTAGCCTTAAGTGCCCTGTTGTCTGATTCAAACATACCTTTTTGGAGTTTCAGTCCTCTATAACATTAGTCCAAACTTGAAATGATAACTAATGTCACAGTGCTAAAAATTACTGGTTATTATATAGGTAAAATGTTTTGTGAGAAATATAAATACAGACACTGATTTTAGGTACTCGTCTCATACTGATGATCTATATTTTCAGAGCATTAATTGAAATAATGTCTAAATCAAGAGAGAAAAACTCCCTTTAGGACTATCATTTCTGATTTTCACTCTTTAAGTAGTAAGGAGGTGAGAGCAGGTGAAGCCATCCTGTATGAAAATAAGATCATCGATTAATATCCTAGCATGGAAACCTAAATGTAATCACAAAATAACTCACTTTTTTTTTTTTTTTTTTTTTTTTTTTTTTTACACAAAAGTGAAACTATTTTTGTAAGTTAATCAAAAGAAAAATGTCATGGGTGGATAGAAGATGGAAATCTACATCTACCTCAAAGGTTCAATGTTTCTAATTTATGTACTGAGTTAAATTTTTAGAGTCTATATATTATGATGACAGTTGTACTTAAAAGTATACATACAATGGCAAATTGAGATTTTTCATTTTATTGATTTACAGCAAGAAATTTGTCATAGATCATCTAGTCCAACCTTCTTATTTTAAGGATTAAGAAACTGAAACCAGAGAGTTTAAGAACCACAGGGTCCTTAGTTCATATCTTCAACACTTAGTACAAAATATTAAGTGCATAATAAAGGCTCCATTATTGATTGACTGATTGATTGTCCAGGGCCACATGAGTAATAAATAGATGAATTGGGCATAGTATCTGATCATCTGGCTCCCAACACAGCTTTGTTATTATTGTTCCCCTTATTATCTTCAGAATGAATTATCCATATATGTCAAGAAAAGGAAAATGTTAATCTCCATAAAAGTAATTATTCCTGAAATACAGAAATCAAATCATACTTCCCTGCTTTTCACAAATCTAAGCTTCATTTGTTGTATCTTCTTCAGCAAAATGATTCAATACAAGAAAATTCCTGAGGTTTTCATTTGGGGTTAGGACAGTGATAGCATATTTTATAATGATGTTAAAAGTTAATTGGGATACCTATTAAAATTTTAATACTCTGATTTTACAATATCCTAGTGGATATGGTGAGTCATTTTTAAAAGATTAAGGTGATTTTTTGTTTGTAGATTTTTTTCCCCATATTAAACTTTTTAATATCTATGGGTAAGCATTTTCATGAAAAACCTATTAAATCTTACTTGCTTTATTGATTTTTCCCTGTTGAAGTCTGTGTTCTAAATTAAAAGGCAAACAAGAAGTAGAACATTGGGAGTCTTATCTCTCAGATTTTCTTAAAAGTAGTGAAAAAGCTGTAGTTACAATAAGCTTTCTTGATAATAATGACTTTTATATTTATATTAGAATTTAAATGTGAATAAGTTATCAATGGTATAATAAAGAAAATAATTCATCAGTGTAAGAATGATCATAATGTTGGCAGGATTTGTGGTCAACCTTACATATTTTATTTTGGATTTTTACACCTGAAACAAATGATTTTGGTTCATGTAATAAACTGGTTAGCATATAAGATAGATTTTTGTCCATTTTAGTACCACAAAAATTTATGGAGTTACAAATATACTTGATAAATGTGTCATATAATCATTTATACCTTCTATTCTCTAAAACTTTTCTTTTCCTTCCTATAAATCCTTCACATGGAGGATTTTGTTATGTGGCAACCTTCCTCTAATTCTCTACATCATATGGGTGCTAGGGGAAAATAGGGGTTGCATTTTGCCTATGAAATATAGTTTCTTAATTTTTAATTAATTAATTAATTAATTTTTCTCATTGTTCTCTTTCTATGCTTATCATCAACTATTAGTCTCCATGCCTCTAATAATTCTCTTCTATTGGCATTTTTTTTAATTCCTTGTGAACCAGAATACAAATTAACTAAAGGTATTGGAAGTATTTCTAAAATAAGAGTAAGTGGTCTTTAAATTACATTTATAATTTAAGTGTTTGAGTTTTAGTTGTCTGACTTAGAAAATAAATGTTGTATTCTAAAGTTAGAGGTGTCAGATAAGCAGTTCACAGTTAGCATGGATCAAACCACACTTTGGAATGCAGGCCAAACAAGATTAAAATGTAATTGGGAAATAGTTCATGAAATAAAAATACAATAGAACATGGTTCCCATTACATTTTAAGATTAATAAATGACCCACAGGTATCTTTATGTATGAATTAGCTGCCCTCCTTTCAATAACTATTTGACACCATTGATCTAAAAGATATTTGACTTAGAGTCACAAGACCTGCTAAATGAACCAGCTCAACCAGTAAGTTACCAGCCATGCAACTTTAGTGTAACTCAACTTGGTTGTCTTAATTTTAATTTTGTCATCTACAAAATTGGAGTCATAGACTTATAGGGTTTTAGAGAGATGATCCAGTCCAATTCCCCTCCTTACCTTATACTTCTAATTTTATAGATGACAAAATATAGAAAAGATGATTTACCCTGATTCACAGAGATAGCATGAAAGGCAGAATTTAAACTCTGGCCTCCCAATCCTGAATTCAGTTTTGTTTTTGTTTTTGTTTGTTTGTTTGTTTGTTTTTTGATACAACGATGATCACACCATTAATACTAAGGAATTAGCAAGGTTCTTGTAAGGAAAGCATTTCTTTGTGATTTGTTAATCACAAAGTACAGTATGAACATAAACTCATTCTATATGCATCTCCTATCTTTGCTGGGGTACCTTTTTGTTTACTTCACATTTTTCCTAAATAGTATTAATGTACTTGTTCCCAGGATATCAACAGTAAGTTAGTTTGCAACTATTTAATTCCCTGAAAACATTTTTTGTTTGTTTGTTTTAATCATCTTAGCAAACTTCATAAGCTCTATTAAAAGTGATCCAGACTTCATAGGGGTTTCAGCCCTGTTCCCCTTAAATCACCTATTTATAGTTCATTGCATATTTTACTAATGGACTCCCTATACTCCTATTTCTTTAGTTTTCTAGTGATACCTGAAGATTTAATAAAGTATTGCTTTAAAAAAAAAAAACTTCTTATTCTGTTTAGCTCAGACTTTCACAACTGAGGTAGGGTTTTTATGCTAACAAAATAATTATTAGAAAGATATGAAACTAAATCAAATATACCCCAGCTACAACAAAACAACTGTCTTAGATTTCCCCATCATGAAATTAACCCTAGGTTTTTTTTTGTTTTTGTTTTGTTTTGTTTTTTAATTTGTAGTCAATTAGTCAATCTATGAATTAAATTAGACAAATATTATATTACTAAGACCCTATGCTAAGCTCTAAGAATATCAAAATAAAAATAGTCCCTGCCTTCGAAAAGATATTTTCACTGAGGATATACAAAATACACACAGACAAGTGAATACAAAGAATTTTTGTATTTAAAGAGGGAAAGAATATTAAAAACCATAGTCATCTTGGGAAGACTTTATAGCATTTATCTGTAGAAAACCTTAAGTAAAGTTAATATTAGGAGGGAATTTAGATGTTCTTTTTTTGCCTCAATGTTTTTATCTCATGTGATTTTAAAACATTTTATGAAAAAAAATATTTAGGAGTACCTTTCTATTCCCTTCTGTAAGATTTAAGTGGAGAAACAATTTTTTTAGTGATCCTCTAGATATTTGGACAATTCTGCCTGCCAGCAAAAATGGAGGGAAAGTGAATTTTAATTCAAGTAAAAATACTCATTTCAACATGATGAAATATTAAAAGTTCTTCTAATTCTTCTGTAATAATTTTTTTCTGAGTTTTTTTTTCCTACATGGAGTGAGATTATTAACTTAGAAGAATTCAGTCACTCAAACCAAATGAGAGTATAAATGGAAAAATTGTCAATAGTTATAATAAAGCAAGGTTTAATAAGATTTATTTGCAGAAATATTAATAATGATTGATCAGTGAAGAACTTGATCAATTTGGGTATTGACATTGGAAGAGGAAAATAGTAATTGGAGGAAAAGTAAATGAGATTGATGAGAGAAAGGAAAGGGGGAACCCCGTTGGTTGGCGCAAAGATCCCATGAGGCGCAGTGTCCCCTGTAAATGAATTTACAGGCTCAAAAACCTAGATTGATAAATAAAAGGTTTATTGTAGAAATTTGGAAGTAAAGTTCAGTTAGAAAGACACCAGGGCCAAAGGTGGCCGTTGGGTGGGTAGGAACCCTTACCTGTCTGGAAGGTTACCATGTGTTGGGGGGAAGGGCTCCTGCAAAGAGAGAGCTCCAGCTTGGCTCTTTTATACCTAAAAAGGGCTTTGTGGGCGGTACCCCAAGTTCTGTCGGGCTTTTCAGTTAGCTCAGATCTGGTGAGGGCTGGGAGAAGCTGAGCAAATAGTAGGGGCTGGGCCCAGATATTCAAAAGGGTGCTTTTTTGACCAGGATTTGTGAATAAAGGTCAGTCATGGGGATTGGGAAATCAGAAAGGAATCTTAAAGGGACCTCAACCCCTATCATTTCGCCCCTTAAATAGTTGAGACTTAAATTCATTTAAGAAAAAAATTGGGGCAGTGTCCTTCATTTAAGGCAAGGTTGAAGATTTTCTCCAAAGATCTTCAGAGTAGTTCATCTTGTTCCCCCCTTAAACCATCACCTCCAGATGCATGTGGGAAAAGGGGAGTTGATCTCCTCTTAACTGCTTCAAGCTGACAAGGGTCATAGGGATTTGGGGTTTCATGCCAGGAGGTACAGCATGAGGTATGGGGGATGGCAGCTAGATGAAGAAAAATAGAAAAGAGTAGTGAGTAAGAGAGATTATTGCTGGTGATTCTCAAGTATGAAAAAAAGTGTGAGAAAAACTTGAGGGATCAAAAAATTGTAGAATGTTTGTTTCATCAGGTGGAACTTTAAAGATCACCAAGGCCAAACCTTTCATTTTGCAGAAGAGGAAAAGGAAACCCAGACAAGGAAAAAAGCTAGGTTCCAAGTTACACAGATAGTGACATTAGTGAGTACTAGAGTTCGAGTTTCTAGGTGCTCAGATCAGTCCCCAGAGGATCTTATCTTACTCCTTCAAGCCATTATGCACTTTAATTTAGAAATAAGGTATACTAATGGTGTTTGTCATTTCTATTGCCTTCTTAGAATTACAACCACAGCTGCTTGCATGATGGATTTGCGCAGATACCCCCTAGATGAGCAAAACTGCACCCTGGAGATTGAGAGCTGTAAGTACATCTTTGAATCCTACTGAGTCAATCTGGTTTTGATCTGGCTTTATATAGAAGCTGAAATATACATAGATAATTTTTTTCAGTTTTATTTTTTGAAGATATTTATTTGTCATTCTTAGCTCTAAGACAACCATTTGCCAAGTCACTATGCACTGTGAAATGTGTTAGTTCTACAGCTGGTGAAATGTGTATTAATGCCTTTTTCTCAACTATTGTTCCTACACTTTTTTGTATCTTTTCCAAGTTTTACTAACAGTGATGTTTTAGGTGAACAACTTCACTAGGAAATGGGGTACTCATTGCCCCTACAATAAAATGTGTATAGATATGTATGGGGTATTCAAGGAAGACAATTACCACATGATGTAATTGGTCCTCTTTGAAAACAAAGGACAAACAAGAACAATTATAAAATACTTCAGGGCCCAGAGTTATCCAATTACTAAGCCAAGATTTGAGAGCTATGGGCACAGTTAAGTGTTAGTGAAGGATGATTGGTATGTAAAATACTTGTCTAACTTAGTTGGGAATTTAAGGATATTCAGAGATAGAGTAAAGATATAGGGTGGATGAGTTTCTAATACCAGTTAAGACCAACTCTGCTTTAATTGTCCTGGTAGGTAACCTTCCAGTGATTTAGTAATTTATAGAATGTGAATTAAGATGATTTATTTAGATGTTTGACAGTTTATGATGTTACAAATATTACTCATATGTCTTACATGGTATCTACTTGAACATGAAGATGAATCTTTTTATTTGCTAATTCTATGGTGATTTATTTTCAGTCAACCTGAAAATTTTATTTTCTTATGGCTATAAACTTTTTGTCAAAACTTCACCATTTCTTGTCACTGATGGTTTCATATATGGATGGTGTGGTGTTGCCTGATGGAGGATTTATGTTTTTTTGGTGTTAATTGTTAAGCCAAAATCAGTATAAGCAACACAGAATTGACTCATATTTTGTTGCTTCTCTGCTTTGGAGGCTGCAATCATTTGCAAACAAAAAAGTACCAAAACCAAAAAAAAAAAAAATCTGTCATCCATATAGTAGGTACAGCTTGCTAATTTTTACATATTAATTTAGTAACTGAAATCCATACATACAGTCAGGTTTTAAATGGTTAGACCAAATATAGAAAGATGTAATTTTCAAGTCTATTTATATTGTGAATTCCCTTCTTGAGGCATTATGGTGCCTCCTTTCACCAAACAATTGATTGGTGATAGTCATGTGAAGCACTCTCTCTATTATGAGTCATCAGATTATTTAGTCAAGATTCTGTCACAATTTATCTAAAGAGTGCTGCTTAATTATGACAAATGTTCATCATATATATGCTTATCTATGTATCTATATCTAGATACATGGCCATTTTATATTTTCTTTAAAATACTCTAAAAGTATAAAGAATATTTTCATTAAATTGTTCTGTTAAGAAGAGAGATATAGCATTGGAATGTAGATTGAAAAACATAATTAGAAATCAAACTTCTCAAAAATGTGCACACATTTTGTACTTTTTAAAGAAAAACTCTATAAGAGTACTTCAATTCCCAAAATGCCAATGGCCTACTTAAAACAATGCTTTACACTGAATCAATCAGGAAGCATCTTTTAAATACCTTCTATGTGCCAAGCACTATGATATCTATATAGATAAAACTCTACATAGATATATAGAAATAAGTGGAGTTGGATAGATGATAGATAAGTAGAGATATATTTTAAAATATGATTCTGTTGTATTCTTTGTTGGAACTCTTTTAAAATAATACCTTTTATCATGATTTGGTTTTATATGTGTGTCATACATGACAGATAGTTGTATTTAACAGACATTTGATTGATTGAATGGAAAGCATTGTTCTGAATAGAACTGTTATTGTTTTGACATTAAAGTATCCTTGAGAAAATTTTCTTTAAGTGGTACAAAATATATGCATATTTTAAAGAAATTTGATTTCTGGTTGTGTGTTTAAATCAACATTTTCATATTATATCTCTCTTCCCCAAAGAACAAATTAATGAAAATATTCTGCATACTTTTACAGTGTTTTTAAAGAATTATAAATGTTTTTGTCATGGCTTAGTCTTTTCTCAGCATAGTTACAGGACAATTTCAATATAATTCATCTGAAAGGATCATCCAAATTATTTGGCTGGATTTTAATATTTTTATAATTATTTTCATTTGAAACAACTATCATATTTTAAAAAATTAGAATTATAATTTAATCATTTGAGAACCATGATGTTGAAAAAATTTGTATTTTAAATGAAAATTATAATAACTATAACATATTCTCATTTTTTTTTATTCTCTTATTTCAACACAAGCTTCTCAGTTCAATAAAGCAGATATCATTGTCACAGTTTTTCAGATTATACTATTGAGGCTGAAAGAACCAGTGCTTTTCTAGAGATCACAAAACAGTAAATAAAGAAGCAGGTGAGCCTAAATTATACAAGTTTCCTGACATTTAATGTTATGTCCCCTTATCTTAATATCTAGTTGAAGATCATTTTTTTTTGAGCTGGAAGGAATATTAAAAGTCTAGAGTCCAATACCTTCATGTCCCAGAGGTAAAAACTGAGGTATAGTAGTAAATGCATTAGGCAAGGTTTAAACTCAGATCTTCCTGACTAATGCTCTACTGCCCACTCTCAGAATATATTTACATACTGAGATAAAATTTATAAAATCAGAATAAGTATCATGAAAGCATTTCTTTGTTATATTTTCTTATTGTTGTTCAATTATGCTTGACCTCTGAGACCCATTTGGGGTTTTCTTGCCAAAGATACTATGGTGGTTTCAAAACTTCACCATTTATTATCATAGATGGTTTCATATTTAATGATGTGGTGATGCCTGATGGAGGACCTGTGTTTTCTTGGTGTTAATTGTTAGAATAAAATCAGTACAAGCAGCAGAGAATTGACCCATAATTTGTTTCATCTCTTCTTTGGAGGCTGCATTGAATTCACAATCATCTGTAAACAACAAACAAAAAAACCGTATGCACCAATACTCTCTCCACTTTAGTTTTGACTTATAGTCTTCTTAAGTGGAAGAATTTGCCATAAGTGCAGTAGCTGACTTTGATTTCATTGAAGGCATTTGACAACTTAGCTGAAAACATCATGCTACAAAGCATGGGAGCAAGCACACAGTTTTGTTTCACTCCATTGGTGACTGGGAAAGCATGAGATAATTGCTTATTGTCCAGAACCCAAGAAAGCATGCCATCATGTAATTGATGTGCTATACTGATGAACTTCTCTAAACAATCGAATTTTGACAAATTTTCCCAAAGGCCCTTAGTAAGATCTTGTATATTTTATATAGATCTCTATTATGCTCCTGGAATTTTTCCTGAAGTTGTCAGGCAGTAAATACCATATCAACTGTTCCTTGGACATTTTCAAAGCCACACTGGCTTTCAGGTAGATGACCTAGGTGTAGGGTCAGTCTATTAAGAATCAGTTGTCTGACATGGGAGATATTGGCACAGGACCACCCAACATGGCATGAAGGTGTTATGCTTTATGAACAAAGCAGAATTGAATTAGCCCAAAGGAAATGTGAGATGCACAAAATCAGAGAAGCTACCCCAAATGCTCATATGGACTATTTGTGCCTGTCATTTGGTAGAGCTTGTATTGGTCTGAGCAGCCACAATTGGACACACTGTAATTCAACTCTAACATATTGATGTGATTTTGGTCCTATTTTAAAATGAAGGATAACAACAACCAATTGTAGTTGTTTACCATTTCTTTTTTTAGTTCTTTTTACAGATAAGGAAACTGAAGCAAGGAGAATAAAATGCCAAGGGTCATATAACTACTAAGTGTTTGAGGCCATATTTGAATTCAGAAAGATGAGTCTTGACTACAGGCCCTGTACTCTATCCACTGTGCCATATAACATTCCTATTATGTTTCTTTAAATGTTTTTGTATTTCTCCTCAAAGTCCATAATTTGTTGTTTGCAACTATATAAACATTTGTTGAAAAAGTGACTAATGAATGGCACACTACTATCCAAGTGGCTCAGGTCATTAGCCCACCTTAAAGTAAAGGTGGTCTTATATTGAACAACTCCTAGCCATTCAGTATCTAAACTCCCACCACTGCAGTATTGTTATATAGTTCTTATAAAACTCAGATATATAAGAGAACATACGTTTTCTTTTTGGTAGGTGAATATTCTTTGCAAGCATTTTTCTAGCAAGCCCTGTGTCTAGTGTAGTTATTTTTCTCTAGCTATGGTAAAATTAAGAAGAGACAAAAATAAATCATAAAATGAAAATAAAGCCAAAGTACTTTGTCAGCCTCAAAGTACTATGTGAATGCCAACTTTCATTATTATTGGAAACACAGATGTATCAATACGTATTTAATTCTAAAAGGCTATGTTTTGCTATGGCATAATAATTTTTTAAATAAACAAAAATGACAAAGGTAAATAGTTCCAGTGGGTCTCAATTCAATACAGCAATTGTACATACATTTGGGCAAGTAAACTTTATTTTCCTTATTTTTAATTTTTTTTCCTCTCTAAATTTAGAGAATTAGATTTAGTCCTTATACACAGTAAAAGCCTGTGATTTGCAAGAGAGAGATACTAAGTAAATAAAAGAATCTTTTTTCTAAGAAGTGAGGAGATAGTCTGGCAGAAATTCCTAGGGGAAATGACACAGAAAGCCATGTCTAGCCTCATAAAATTGCCAGCCATTATGGAGGGAGTTCTATCTTCCAGAAGTTTGCATATGCAATAAAGAATACAGTGCAGAGGTGCCCATTGACACCTCTGTAAATTCAAGGGTCATCCTAGGCTTGGACAGATTAAAAAAAAAAAATAACCTATATGTCCAGGATCAAAGACAGACATTGGATATACATGCATACATACATACATATATATATATATATGTGTGTGTGTGTATGTGTGTGTGTATATATATATATACACATATATGTATTTACTTGTATATGTGTGTATATACATGTATTGTGTGTACATATATATATATATATATATATATATATATATATATATATATATATATACATACGTAAAATGTGTAGATATTTGGATATACACTTACATCTATATACCTACACACATGTGAATGTATGCCTGTGTGTATATGGGTGTTTTTGATAGTCTTTGACATATAGATTAGCTATCAATCAAAAAGATATCCTATGGATTTTTGCATACACACACACATTCTCCACAGAACTTAGAAGATGGTATTATCTTAATAGTAATTCAGTCAACATTGTGTCAGATTGGATTTATCAAGAATATTTTCTGCCTTTATTTTAGTCCAGTTAGAAAATTCAGTTTCCAAAAAAAGAGACATATTTTACAAAAATTTCATTGCCCTGTAAAGGCAATGAAAAATAACTTTCTCTAAGGTATTTCACTTTTTCTCCCTTCAACTGTAAAATATTTTATTATTTTTCTTTTCTTTGTTCTCTTGGGTTGAACAGGCAACAAAATGTATTATGATGATCAAGTGTCAAATGTAGTTCTCTATTTTTTCTTGTTGTTTGATATAATTGATGCTTACTCTTGTTTAACCTAATATTAAAATTTTGATTTTGCTTATAAAAATCATTGTAACTTGAGAATGAAACAAGGTAGCTCAAATGATGGTTTCTATATTTCCTTTGGCAACTTTACTTGGGATATTAGAAAGTAAATAGGTAATGGATATAATTATATTAACTCTCCTTTACATATCATTTTTAAGATTCTAAGTACCTCTCACAATATCTTTATGATAAAGTTGGTACAAATAGTACCTAATTTGTTTTTGTTTTGTTTTATTTTGCTGAGGCATTTGGTGTTAAGTGACTTGGCAAGAGTCATACCAGCTAGGAAGTATTAGGTGTCTGAGGTCAGATTTGAACTCAGGTCTTCCTGATTTCAGGGCTAGTGCTCTCTCCACTGCACCACCTAGCTGCACCAGTACCTAGTTTTTACACATGAAGAAACTGAGACCTTGAGAGCTGACCATATGACCAATAAGCAATTATAGGACAGGAATTCAAGCTCAAGTCTGCTGACTCTAATGCTTTTTCCACTATTTTACTCTGTCTTCCATTTCTCTATGGACCTCACAATTAACATTATCTTTATATGTAATAAAATTATCAGAGGCATCCTGACATAGATATAACCCTTGCCTCAAAATCAGGAAAACAAGTTCAAATTCTACCTATAAGAGATATTGGTTCTGTTATTCTAGGTAAGTCACTTATTCTTTCAATATTTTAGTCAATTCTTTTAGAATCTAAGTTGGAGGTCTAATCTGGATGACTTCTTTCAAGTTTCAACTAGTCTCAACTTCAAGAACTTTTCCTGTGATATTCTCTCTAAAATGTAATATTCTCTTGGGGTTTTCTTGGGGTTCTCTGGGAACAGCTTTCATTTCAGTTCAGTAATCACCACAAGTGCAGCCAGGGGTTAAAGTCCAAATCCTTTATTGTCTTTTTCCAAGTCTTGTCTCCTTTCCTGTAGCCTGGTTAGCTTGCTTATAGTCCAGATCCTTTATTATCTCTTTCCTGGGGCTGGGCAGTTTTCTGGAGAGTCTATCAGTCTGGCCTTGGTTCTGAGAGCTTGAGCTCCTGCCTGCCTTCTTTGGCTTCTGAATCTCCCTGACTGAATCCTGGCTGAAGCTCCTAGCTTATATATGCTCTCTTATCAAAGGTATGAATCTTGTAGAACTCTAGTAAGTACTAAGTACATGTACTGAACTAGAAAACTATTAAGCACCGTGCTAAGCTAAGTAAGCAGGGCAGATCCAAGATGGTGGAGAAGCCAAATGGAACTTTTTAAGCTCTCTCTCATTCCCTTTCTACCAAATATTTAAATTCAACCTTGAAAACAGCACTTGACTGGTAAAAGCCATGAAGATTGGAAGTACAAAAACTTACCAATGGAAGAGAATCTAGAATATTGCCAGAAAAGGTTTGACCTGAGGTAGTGGGAGTAGACCAGTGCAGAGCAGGAATAGAAACAGGAGTGGGGCGGCCTCTGTGGTTGGAAGGTTTACACAGAGCTCTCTGCCATAGCCTGATTGCTTTGCTTCAGTGGTGGAGTAGTGGACCAGCAGAGAAGTTGGAGCCTAGGGTAGTGGGGGCTCTGAGGGATGCCAGAGCCTGACAGGATTTGGTTGTGCCCACTCAGGACTGGAAGTGACACAGCTCTTTGTGGCATTCTGCAGCAAGGATCTTGTGGTAGGGGGCAGCCTTTCATCTGCACAGTGAGGGGCTCAGCAGGGGGTAGTGGAATTTCCCAAGCTTGACTGCACTCCCCAGGCAGAGACACTTCCCGTGTGGTGAGGGGATAGGATGACTGCCAATAGTCAAAGCAGGCCTTTGTGGGGTGTGGTGTGGGGGGGGCAGTTATACCTTTTCTCCTTAACCTCTAGCTCCAAGGCGATCACTAATCCTCACAGCTCCCTGGCAGGGCACTTACACATCCTGGCCTGTGATACCCAGGCATACTCACTTCCATGTGGAGCTCTTCCCAGAGTCTTCCCACAGCTCAGCTGTTCCTTGCAGCTCATTGAGAGGACAAATATTGTTCATATGCTCATTCTTGCTCTGCAGAGGAAGCTGGTAACTTCCTTGCACTGAAAGCAGACCCTGAAGGCTTAAAAAAAAAGTGAGTAAAAAAATGAAAAAAACAATTGACAGCTTCTATGCAGAAAAAGAGTGTGTTTCCACCCCAAGGAGATTTACAGCAGACAGCCTCCAGGCAATATGCCAAATAATGCTCTCCTAGAAGAAACTATAAAAAATCTAAAAAGAGAATTAGGAGAAAAATGGGAAAAGGAAAGAGAAGCTATGCAAGAGAATAACAATGGTCTGAAATGTGAATTAGAAAAGGTAAACAATTTCCTTAAATGTGAATTGGAAAATGTAAAGAATTCACAGGAAGTGCAGGAAAACAGAATTAGGGAACTGGAAAAGATAAAGAAATCACAGGAAAGTAGGCTCTGTGAATTGGAAAAGATAAAGAATTTCCAAGAAAGTAGGATTTGTGAATTGGAAAAAGAAAATAACTCACTAAAAAACAAATTCAGTGAAATGGAAAAAAAAATTCCATAGAGCAAAACAACTCATTTAAAAACTCAACTGGACACATATAAAAATAAGTTTAAAAAGCTAATGAAGAAAATAACTCATTAAAAATCAGAACTGAACAAATAGAAATGAATGATTCATTGAGACATCAAGAATCAGTCAAGCAAAAACAAAAATAAATAAATAAGTAAGTAAGTAAGTAAATAAATAAATAAATAATGAACATCTGGAGAAAAATGTCAACTATCTACTTGCCAAAATGGCAGACCCAGAAAATACATCTAGGAGAGACAACCTGAGGATTATTGGACTTTCGGAAAATTATGATGAAAAAAGAGCCTAGATACTATTTTTAGGAAATCATCAAAGCTAACTACCCAGAAGTAATAGAACCAGAAGTAAAATAGTTATTGATAGAATTCATCAAACACCTTTTGAAAAAGACACTAAAAAACAAACAAACAAACAAAAACAAACAAAAAAAACAAATCCATGGAACATTGTGGCCAGATTTCAGAACTATCAGACTAAGGAAAAAATATTACAAGCAGCCAGGGAAAAAAAAATCAAATACCAAGGTGCCGCAATAAGGGTCACTGAAGATCTGGCTGCCTCTACATTAAAGGATCGAAGGTGTCCTGGAATCTGATATTCCAAAAGCCAAAAGAACTTGGAATGCAGCCAAGAATAAACTACCCAGCTAAGCTGAGCATTTTCTTCCATGGAAGAAGATAGACATTTAATAAAACAGAACAATTCCATATGTTTCTAAGGAAAAAAAACAGATCTAAATAAAAAATTTGATTTCCAATTGTAGGACTCAAGAGAAGCAGAAAAAGGTTAAAGGAACTCTTGAGAATTGTATTTCTGTTGTGCATATACATTAAGACTACATGAATAATTTGATTTTAATGATATAATAAAAAAGGGAAGTAGAAATGGAAAGGGAATAGTGTCAGAAAAAAGGGAAAATGGGAGATAAAAGAGGGAAACTACATATCAAAATTTGTGGGATGCAGCTAAAGTGCTAATAAGGGGAAATTTTATATCTTTAAACTAGGTAACCATTGTATTTATCAATTCCACTGACTTATCACCTTGTTTTAAGTTCTGGCCCATAACATTTTCCTACTCCCAATTTATTAATGATAGTGCATTCCCTTTGGGACTAAATGGAATTTATCCTGCTATATCTCATTTATACATTTTGGTTTGCATAATGTCTCCTCCATAAGATTGTGAGATCCTCTAGAGTAAGGATTGTTTTTGTCTTGGTGGGTATTTTCAGTGCTTAGCACAGTGCCTGGGCACATAGAAGGTTCTTAATAAACACTTGTAGAAATCCCAATGAAATCACAGTTCTGTTTTTTGTTTGTTTGTTTGTTTGTTTGTTTTTGAGGTTGGGGTTAAGTGACTTGCCCAGGGTCACACAGCTAGGAAGCGTTAAGTGTCTGAGATCAGATTTGAACTCGGGTCCTCCTGAATTCAGGGCTGGTGCCCTATCCACTGCGCCACCTAGCTGCCCCTCACAGTTCTGTTTTTGTAAAAGTAATATACATACCTAGACCCACCCACCTCTTCAGTCAAAAACAAAACAAAAACAAAAACAAAAAACAAACTAACCATTAATATCAGGCCTTTAGGATGTGAACATCTTAAATATATAATATTAGGAACACCAAGAATTTTTCAGTCATAAGCAAATAAACAAATACTTAAATAACAAACAAACAAACAAATGAATGAATGAATAAATAAAGAGAGCTCCCCCAGTGCCTAATGCCAGAAATTTTGACATTAATGACTATTGGTTTCATTTCAATTTTTCTTACTTAAGTACTTCTGTTATATTGCAATACTTCTAAGAGGTGCCTTTAAGTGAATGAGTTTGTGAGGAATCTCCTTACCTGAATGTTAGGAGAGATGAAAAACAGAACTATCATAATTTACAACTGGCAGGGATCTTAAAGGTCATCATATCTCTCCCCATGCATATTATAGTTTCCAGATGAGGAAACTGAGGCACTGGGAATGAGAATTTGAAAATATCTGAACAAAATTTGAGAATTTTTAAAAGTAGAATATGAAGCTAGGTCTCTTTTAATTCCAAATCTAGAAATCCACTACACCTAGGAAAAATTAGAAAAAATGGGAATTTTGAAAGTAGTAAAAGGAGGCTGAGTTTATCAAACACAAAAAAAAGTAAGTAGGGAAGATACATGATTTCTAAAATGCTTTACAGGAAAAGAAAAATTATCAGAGATAAATAGAAATTGAAAAGCATATATTGATTCATGTGGAAATTGTACTATGCTTTTCAATTCAAGAAGTTTAATTGCACAGGAATATAAATTTCTAGACTGTGCTAGAATCTAGTCAAATCATTTGACTTAAAGCCAGGCAGTCTAATCCATTTGTTGTTAGGTCTCAAGCACTCTTATTTTGATATGGTTATGCCTTTAAAATTTTTCCAGAAAAATTAATCAATTTGTAGACTTCTGACAGCTAATTATTCAAAAGGTAATAGATGTACTGAAGAATATAAGTAAAAATGATTCATTTAATTAAAATTTATTGTGAAAGTTATTATGGGAAATGGAAAGTTAATTGAGACATTCAGCCTACTTTAAAATGATTGTAATCTGAGAATAATTCAAGAAAGTTAAAACAATTTCTGAATTAAAAGTATATTTTTCTTTCCTACAATCAAAAAAGATTCTAATTAAGGCAAGCATTGCAAGAGCATGGTGGGCAGAATGAGCTTCACCATGGGAGAAAATGTTACAGCTTAGATATAAACAGTTTCCCTGGGAAGTATTAATATTGTTCTTATTCTAGCTCAGAGATATCTCTCTGTTGTTGGTCTTAAAGATCCACAATAGATTTTTATCAATAGAAAGCATGAGGACAAGTTCTGTAGTAGGAATTACAGGGATTCTATTACTTTCTCCCTAGATTCTTCTGCCCCCTTTTTATAAAATGGTTGATACTGAGTTGGAAGTGGGATGCTTCCATTCCTGCCTATTTCTATATGCATTTTCTTTTTTTTTTTTTTTTAATTTTTTTTATTATATATATATATATATATTTTATAATATTATCCCTTGTATTCATTTTTCCAAATTACCCCCCCTCCCTTATTCCCTCCCCCCGATGACAGGCAATACCATACATTTTACATGTGTTACAATATAGTCTAAGTACAATACATGTGTGTGAATATCATTTTCTTGTTGCACAATAAACATTAGAATCCGAAGGTACATGCAACCTGGGCAGACAGATATTAGTGCTAACAATTTACATTCCCCTCCCAGTGTTTCTTCTCTGGGTCTATCTACCTCTGTCCATCATTGATCAACTGGAAGTGAGTTGGATCTTCTTTATGTTGAAGATTTCCACTTCCATCAGAATACATCCTCATACAGTATCGTTGTTGAAGTATACAGTGATCTTCTGGTTCTGCTCATTTCACTCAGCATCAGTTGATTTAAGTCTCTCCAACCCTCTCTGTATTCCTCCTGCTGGTCATTTCTTACTGAGCAATAATATTCCATAACTTTCATATACCACAATTTACCCAACCATTCTCCAACTGATGGACATCCATTCATCTTCCAGTTTCTAGCTACAACAAAAAGAGCTGCCACAAACATTTTAGCACATATATGTCTCTTTCCGCTCTTTAGTATTTCTTTGGGATATAATCCCAGTAGTAGCGCTGCTGGGTCAAAGGGTATGCACAGTTTGATAACATTTTGGGCATAATTCCAGATTGCTCTCCAGAATGGCTGGATTCTTTCACAACTCCACCAGCAATGTATTAGTGTCCCAATTTCCCCACATCCCCTCCAACATTTGTCATTATTTGTTCCTGTCATCTTAGCCAATCTGACAGGTGTGTAGTGGTATCTCAGAGTGGTCTTAATTTGCATTTCTCTGATCAGTAGTGATTTGGAACACTCTTTCATGTGAGTGGATATAGTTTCAATTTCTTCCTCTGAGAATTGTCTGTTCATATCCTTTGACCATTTATCAATTGGAGAATGGTTTGGTTTCTTATAAATTATGGTCAGTTCTCTATATATTTTGGAAATGAGACCTTTGTCAGAACCTTTGTTTTTAAAAATATTTTCCCAATTTGTTACTTCCCTTCTAATCTTGTTTGCATTAGTATTATTTGTACAGAAACTTTTTAGTTTGATGTAATCAAAATCTTCTATTTTGTGATCAATAATGATCTCTAGTTCTCCTCTGGTCATAAATTCCTTCCTCCTCCACAAGTCTGAGAGGTAGATTATCCTCTGTTCCTCTAATCTATTTATTATCTCCCTCTTTATGCCTAAATCATGGACCCATTTTGATCTTATCTTGGTATATGGTGTTAAGTGTGGATCCATATCTAATTTCTGCCATACTAATTTCCAGTTTTCCCAACAGTTTTTTCCGAATAATGAATTTTTATCCCTAATGTTGGAATCTTTGGGTTTGTCAAAGATTAGATTGCTATAGATATACCCTTTTTGTCCTTTGTATCTAATCTGTTCCACTGATCTACCGGTCTATTTCTTAGCCAATACCAAATGGTTTTGGTGACTGCTGCTATATAATATAGCTTTAGATCAGGTACACTTAGACCACCTTCCTCTGAGTTTTTTTTCATTAGTTCCCTTGCAATTCTTGACCTTTTATTCTTCCATATGAATTTTGTTGTTATTTTTTCTAGGTCATTAAAATAGTTTCTTGGGAGTCTGATTGGTATAGCACTAAATAAATAGATTAGTTTGGGGAGTATTGTCATCTTTATTATATTCGCTCGGCCTATCCAAGAGCACTGAATGTCTTTCCAATTATTTAAATCTGATTTTATTTTTGTGGCAAGTGTTTTGTAATTTTTCTCATATAATTCCTGACTTTTCTTTGGTAGATGGATTCCCAAATATTTTATACTATCAACATTTGTTTGGAATGGAATTTCTCTTTGTATCTCTTGCTGTTGCATTTTGTTAGTGATATATAAAAATGCCGAGGATTTATGTGGATTTATTTTGTATCCTGCCACTTTGCTGAAATTTTGAATTATTTCTAGTAGCTTTTTAGCAGAGTCTTTGGGGTTCTCTAAGTATACCATCATGTCATCTGCAAAAAGTGATAGTTTGATTTCCTCATTTCCTACTCTAATTCCTTGAATCTCTTTCTTGGCTCTTATTGCCGAGGCTAGCGTTTCTAGTACTATATTGAATAGTAATGGTGATAGTGGGCAACCTTGTTTCACTCCTGATCTTACTGGGAAAGGTTGCAGTTTATTTCTATTGCATATTATGCTTACTGACGGTCTTAAATATATACTCCTGATTATTCTAAGGAATAATCCATTTATTCCTATACTCTCAAGAGTTTTTAGTAGGAATGGATGTTGGATTTTGTCAAATGCTTTTTCTGCATCTATTGAGATGATCATATGGTTCTTATTAATTTGATTATTAATATGGTCAATTATATTAATAGTTTTCCTAATATTAAACCAGCCCTGCATTCCTGGAATAAATCCTACTTGATCATAGTGTATTATCTTGGAGATGATTTTCTGAAGTCTTTTTGCTAATATCTTATTTAAGATTTTAGCATCAATATTCATTAAGGAGATTGGTCTATAATTTTCTTTCTCAGTTTTCGATCTACCAGGTTTAGGTATCAGTACCATGTCTGTGTCATAAAAGGAATTTGGTAGGACTCCTTCATCCCCTATTTTTTCAAATAATTTATATAACATTGGGGCTAATTGTTCTTTAAATGTTTGGTAGAATTCACATGTGAATCCATCTGGCCCTGGGGATTTTTTCCTGGGGAGTTGATTAATAGCTTGTTCTATTTCTTTTTCTGAAATGGGACTATTTAAGCAATTTATCTCCTCCTCTGTTAATCTAGGGAGCCTATATTTTTGGAGGAAGTCATCCATTTCACTTAAGTTATAAAATTTATTGGCATAAAGTTGGGCAAAGTAACTCCTTATTATTTCTCTAATTTCCTCTTCATTGGTGGAAAGATCCCCCTTTTCATTTGTAAGACTATCAATTTGATTTTCCTCTTTCTTTTTTTTGATCAAATTTACCAAAGGTTTATCTATTTTATTGGCTTTTTCATAAAACCAACTCTTGGTTTTATTTATTAATTCAATAGTTTTTTTACTTTCAATTTTATTGATTTCTCCTTTTAATTTTTGTATTTCGAGTTTAATTTTTGGTTGGGGGTTTATAATTTGGTCTTTTTCTAGCCTTTTAAGTTGTAAGCCCAATTCGTTAATCTTCTCTTTCTCAATTTTCTTCAAATAAGCCTCTAAAGATATAAAATTTCCCCTTATTACCGCTTTAGCTGCATCCCAAAGATTTTGATATGATGTCTCATCATTATCATTATCTTGGGTGAAATTGTTAATTGTTTCTATAATTTGCTCTTTCACCCAGTCATTCTTTAAGATGAGATTATTCAGTTTCCAATTACTTTTTGGTCTATTTACCCCTAACTTTTTACTGAATGTAGCTTTTATTGCATTGTGATCTGAGAAGAAGGCATTTATTATTTCTGCCTTCCTACATTTAATTTTGAGATCTTTATGTCCTAGTATATGGTCAATTTTTGTATAGGATCCATGAACTGCTGAGAAGAAAGTATATTCCTTCCTATTGCCATTCAGTTTTCTCCAAAGGTCTATCATACCTAGTTTTTCTAATGTTCTATTTACTTTTTTAATTTCTTTCTTGTTTGTTTTGTGGTTTGATTTGTCTAAATCTGAGAGTGCAAGGTTGAGATCTCCCACTATTATAGTTTTACTGTCTATTTCTTCTTGCAGTTCTCTTAACTTTTCCTTTAGAAAGTTAGATGCTATACCACTTGGTGCATATATGTTTAGTATTGATATGGCTTCATTATTTATGCTACCTTTCAGCAGGATATAGTTTCCTTCCTTATCTTTTTTAACGAGATCTACTTCTGCTTTTGCTTGATCTGAGATAAGGATAGCTACCCCTGCTTTTTTGGCTTTACCTGAAGCATAATAGGCTCTGTTCCAACCTTTTACCTTTACTCTGTATGTATCTCCCTGCTTTAAGTGTGTTTCCTGTAGGCAACATATTGTAGGGTTCTGCTTTTTGATCCAATCTACTATCCGTCTCCGTTTGATGGGATCGTTCATCCCATTTACATTTACAGTTAAAATTACTAATTCTGTATTTCCTGCCATCGTATTATCCCCAGATTATGCTTTTTTCCCTTGACCCCCCTGATCCCCCTCCCCGATATTTAATTTACAGACCCCCCTTGTGACGCGCAACCCTCCCTCTTTTTTTTTTTTTTTTTTTTTTTTAGGATCCCTCCCCCCTCCCTCCAAGTCCCTTCACTTATTCCCCTTTTCCTTTTCCCTTTTCCTCTCCCCCCTTTTAATGAGGTGAGAGAAAATTCTCTGAAAAACAAATATGTTAATTATTTACTCTTTGAGCCTCTTCTGATGAGAGTAAGATTCACACAATGATTCTCCCCCTCACTAAGTTCCCTCAGATATGGTGTATTTTCTATGTCTCTTCCTGGGATGTAGTTTCCCTCTTTTTATCACTCCTTCCCCTTTTTCTGAACCGACCTCCTTCCCTTTACTACACCCCCCTTTTTTTCTTTTATATCAGTAAAATCAAATTATCCTTGAGTATTTTTTATATACCCACAACAGAGTTACAGTTCTCAAGGGTTCTGTGTACCTTTTTCTGTTTCTCTTCAGTCTTGTGGATGTAGATCAAATTTTTTGTTTAAGTCTGGTTTTTTTCTTAGAAACATATAGAATTCCTCTGTTTCATTAAATGACCATCTTCTTCCGTGGAAAAAGATGCTAAACTTAGCTGGGTAGTTCATTCTTGGTTGCAGTCCTTGATCTTTTGCCTTACGGAATATCAGGTTCCAGGCCCTTCTATCTTTTAATGTGGAGGCAGCCAGATCTTGGGTGACCCTTATTGTGGCACCTTGGTATTTAAATTGTTTTTTTCTAGCTGCTTGCAGGATTTTCTCCTTTGTGTGGTAATTCTGCAGCTTAGCCACAATATTCCGTGGTGTTCTTTTTTTAGGGTCTATTTCAGAAGGAGTTCGATGAATTCTTTCCACATCTACTTTCCCTTCTGTTTCTATTATCTCTGGACAGTTCTCTTTGATAATTTCCTGTAAAATAGAATCTAGGCTCTTTTTTTGGTCATAGTTTTCTGGAAGTCCAATAATCCGCAGATTATCTCTCCTAGATCTATTTTCCAGGTCTATAGATTTTCCCAGTAAGTATTTGACGTTGTTCTCCAGCTTCTCATTTTTTTTGTTTTGTTTGACTGATTCTTGGGTTCTCTGTGAATCATTCATTTCTATTTGTTCCATCCTGACTTTTAAGGAGTTATTTTCTTCTTTCACAGTTTTTAGTTCTTTTTGTAAATGCCCAATTTCGTTTTTAAATGAATTATTTTGCTCTATTGAATTTTTTTCCATTTCCCTAATTTTTTTTTTTTTGAGAATTATTTTCTTTTTCCAATTCAGAAATTCTATTTTCTTGAGACTTTTTTATCTTTTCCAATTCAGAAATCCTACTTTCCTGTGTTTTTTTAACCTTTTCTAATTCACTAATTTTGTTTCCCTGCATCTCCTGTGAATTCTTTATTTTTTCCAACTCCAATTTCAGGACGTTGTTATTCTCTATCATAACTTCCCTTTCCTTGCCCCATTTTTCTTCGATCTCCCTCAATTTCTTAAGAGCTTCTTCTAGGAGAGAGT
Source organism: Sminthopsis crassicaudata (assembly GCF_048593235.1). Taxonomy (NCBI): domain Eukaryota; kingdom Metazoa; phylum Chordata; class Mammalia; order Dasyuromorphia; family Dasyuridae; genus Sminthopsis; species Sminthopsis crassicaudata. Next base: position 411,251,972 of record NC_133618.1, on the reverse strand, counting down.
TATGTGATGGGGGGCAGGAATCGTTCCCCTTTAGGTTGTCATCTTCTGAATCTTTGCTGTTAACTTCCTCGGGGTTGGGTACCCGCTCTTTCTCTGTATAGAAGGAATCTATAGTTTTTCTGGCTTTTTTGCTCATACTTAAAAAATTTTTTGGGGTCTGTCCCTGGGGTAGGAAATTATTTACTTCTTTACCAGCTTCCTCCCAGACCGGATGGATGCAGCGGCCCCTGCGCCCGCGCTAAGAGAGAGCTCTGGGAGAGAGTTCCCCACCCCCTCCCTGGAAGTGCCTCAGAGGTGATTAGCACTGCTGTGCTTTGAGGGCGTAGAATAGTGAAGACAGCAAGAAGCTCAGCCTATGTGTCCGGGTGGGGAGTGGATGTCTGCAGCAGGTGACGTGAGAAGCCCCTGCGCTCAAACTGGAAGTGTCTGCCAGAAACCGCGGTCCCTAGTTCAAAGGTTCTGCTTCTCTGGGACTTCCTGGAGCTGAGTTCCACTCCCTCCAGTTAAGCTAGGCCGTGTGTGTTGCCTTGGGCCGTATCCACCCACTTGTCAGTCTCTTAACTATTCTCAGGAGGTAGCTGAGGCCACACCCCCTGGTGCCGAGTCTGCCGAGTCACCCCCAGGGTGGGGGGGGGGGGAAATCTAACCTGAGTTTTAAAATATTTTGGCTTTCTCTTCTGAACTGCTAAATAATTAGCAGAGAAGAGCTAACAGCCTGTGCCAGATTCCTTTACCTCAGTGGCTTCTTTGATCCCAGAGCCCCTCCCAGCGCAATGGGCGCAGTGTGCCCCTACCCCACCGTCTGTGCTGGTCTTTCTTATTCCTCCCCTGAGAACTGACCTTTCCTGTTGAAACTCCAGATTCTCTTCAGCTGGTAAGTCGTGCTTCCAGTCCTTGTGGTATCTATCAGTCCTGAGCTAATTTTGAGACTTAATTTATCTAATTGGTTGTGAGGGAGTGAGGACGTTCACTGAGTCGTGTGTTTCTTCTCCGCCATCTTGGCTCCGCCCCCTATATGCATTTTCTTAATGGTACTATTCAGTTAAAAAAATTAGATTAGGCAAGTCCCTTTACTTCTCTTGACATCACTTTGTTCTTTTTTAAAAAATGAGAAATTGACCTATATAGTAAAATGCAAAGGTCATAATGGATTTGTTTTCTGATAATCTGAGTTCCAATCTCAGCTTTGCTATTTACTTCCTGTGTGACATGAGTAAGTCACATAACTTTCCTCAGTTTCTTCATCTATAGAAAAAGAAAGAAAGAAAAGGAGAAGAATTCACATTTAAATTGACAGTTTTTTTTGTTTTTTTTTTAATCTACAAATCTACTTTTATGAGGTGGGTATTATTTGTTAATAGCATTTCATTTATAAAAGGAATTCATTCATACTTTGATGTAAATTGGCCACAAATTAAGTTTTCACCTACAGTGTAAAGACTGTCTAAATGATGTGGGGAAAAAAGCCCAGAAGAAAAATGCAAAAGTATGTTTTGTTGTAAGTGGGTGCTTCCATATTTTCCACAAATATTTGTTATGCTCAGAGAATGCAGTGAAAGAAATGTGATGACTGAAGGCCTACTACATAAATTCAAGTTAAATAAAAATATATATTTTTTAAAAACCTGATATTTTGTTGTTTATATATCATAAATCTCTTAGCTTCTTTAAATTATTTCATTTCAAAAGGAAGTATCTGAAATCCAGTGTGTAAACTGGTATGTTTTAACACTGAGATTTTTTTTTCATCTGATTTTACTGTAAGCAGAGTGGCATGAAATACCACACCTTGTTTAAATTAATGAACATTTAAAATTCTTTGGGGAAAACATATGATATGTATGTAAAAAGATGAAAAATACACTCTTCTATTGAATTCATAAAAGTACCATATTGAAAACTTGAAAAGTGAAAACCATAATTGTATACTCTGTATTGTTCAGACCACACTCAGAGCACAAACTTGCTGGAGGTACTTCGCCATTTCATCACTGTATGCAACTGTAATTTCTATTCCCCTCCTCATTTGAAATATCTCAGCACTTGCTAGGTTTCTGTTATTTTTTTTTACCATCTTTAAATGATTTTAATATTCATTATGGTGTATCAAAAAAAAAAAAACAGAATGAAAAAAGTACCAGATGTGTAGTCAAGGAACCTGGAAAAGTTGTACATTATTTTTTTGTGTGACTTTGATGATTGGGCAAGACACCTAAAAATCACTGGACTTCAGTTTCCTTAACTGACACTTTGAAAACTAATAGCATAGTACAACAGAAAGAATACAAGCTGTAGAATCAGAGAATTCTGAATGAAAGAGAACTTGCCTTCAAATCTGGATTTATTAATAGTTACATAACCTTTATTATTTCATATTTCTGAATTATACTTTTCCCCTTTTGTAAACTAATAGAATTGAACTAGGTGTTTCTGGAGTGGCCTTACATATCTAGCTCTATGTGATTGTATCAAAAGATGATGTATTAAAGAAGGGAGTTAAGAGAGGAAGTTTTATATATATATATATATATTCAGGTATTTGAAGGGTTATCATATAAAACTGGAATTATTTTTATGGTGATTGTTATCAAAGGATGAATTAGGACTTAAATTTTAGAACTTATATTTCAGCTCAATGTATAATGCATTTCCCAAAAATTAAATAATTACTCCAAAGTGGAACAAAGTGCTTTGTGAAGTAGTAAACCACCTCATTTCTAAAGATCTTCAAGAGAAAGTGGGACATCCACTTATTGAGGACATTGTAAAAAGAATAGATTTTTCAGATTTCACCCTGAGATTCTATAAATAACTCAGTTTTCTTTTATTAACAATAACCATAAGATCTGGGCTGGCACTGTTACAAATTGTAGATTTTCTCACGAACTGTTTCATACCTTTCTAAAGGAAGTCAATTATATTATAGATTTATGAATGCAGAGCATGTTCTTAAAAGATTGAGCAACTGATTCCTTCAGGACAATTAATGATTTTGCCAGAAATAGGTAGATAGGTAGATAGATAGTTAGTGATTACATAGATATGCACACAAATATATTTTTCACCTAATGCATATGGAAAGATGCAATGCATATATATTTAGAGATATGTACATAATTAATATATATTAAATATGCATTGCTTATTTCTACCTAAATTAGGTAAAAATATTTTTTCCTCTAAATTTGTTTCATTTCCTAATGTTAATTTCTCCCACCCTACAAGTGTCCATTATATGCTCAAAATATCGTTTTAGATTGTCCCAAATAATATAACTATTTATAACTAATATATAACTATATTTATTGTTTATATAACTAATCTGTATATTTTTTAAAGTATTTACTTAGCATGCCTTTTTATGCTGAGAAATGGTGCCAACAACTCTTCCATCCCAGAAAAAAAAAAAAAATCTCTCTTTGGCTAGACTTTACTTTATACTTGATCCTAATTAAATAAAAATGCCACATTTATGACTCCCTTAGCATTTTAAGTGAAGTCTAGAGAGCACTTTGAGAAGCCTGATGTGCACACTGTGCGCCAAAGGCATAAATACACCTACAGACAATCCCTGAAGCATTTCGAGAAGCCTGCTGTTGTTTGTTTTTGGATGCTTATTGTCCAGTGAACCAAGACTCAGATTCTCTCTTCTATTCTGAACTATATCTTACACACACACCCCCCATTACTACCCAAGATGTTTTCATTTAATTAAGCTTTTCCAGATGTAATCATTGTACAAAATGTAGATACTATTATCATCTGAGAAAGTTCACACTTAATCAGGGTAAGGTCTAAGAAGAATTATCCAATTGACAAAATTTGGCTTTTGGAATCCTCTCTTCCCTGAGTTTCAGTATTCATTTTGACCCTTGAAAATTTCCATTCCATTCCATTTTGTTTCACACTTTTTTTTTTTTGCTTGCTAGACTCCAGCAATATAAAGTCAATAAAAGAAACATGCCCTCAAAGAACCTACTACCTACTATGACAAATCTATTCTGAAAGACAGGCCTTATAGAATGTGAAGACATATTAGCATCCACTAACTCCAGATCAGAAGTTTTTACTGTTCAGTCTTTTAAGTCACGTCTGGCACTTCATGACTCTTTTTGATGTTTTCTTGGCAAAGACAGTGGAGGTTTGCCATTTGCTTCCTCTACTCACTTTACAGATAAAGATATTGAAGCAAATAGGGCTGATTCCTTTGTCCAGGGGCACATAGCTAGTAAATGTCTGAGGTTAGATTTTAATTCAGAACATAAGTCTTTTTGATTCTAGACCTGGACACTCTGTGCACTATGTCATCAAGTAGTTGACCTATCCAATCAGAGTTCAAATCCTACTTCTAATACTTGGGTAAGAAATTTAAGCTCTCTGGTCCTCAGTTTCCATCTCTAAAATGTGAAAAGTTGTACATCTCTAAGATTCCTTCAAGGTTTAAGCCTTTGAACCTATTATCTTCCAGAAAATGAAATGAAAACCAGATAGGAACGTGACTTAGCTAAAATCACACAACACATAAACAATAAAATCAAACCTAACCAGATGCTGTCACTCTATAAATTTTCTATGATTCCAAATTCAGTCTGCTAGATTACTTTATAGTGAAATATTGGGATTTTAGGTCATGATTCATCCATTAGGTATATTCAAACTCTAACAGTACTAGGGGAAGGATGAATCATTTATCAGAAAAATGGATCAATAATGGTGAGATTTTCAGAATTAATGAGGGAATGTTTGAGAATAGGGAAAAAACCACAGTTTCTCAGAAATCATACTGACAGGTACTCTTCCTATAAAGTTAATTCTGCTTAGAAGTATGATTTTATTTATTGTGGAAAACTCAGATGACATGTCATTTTAAAATGCTTCTTAGTCAGTTTTTCCCCAAAATCTTTTTATATAAGTCAAAAATTAAGGAAATACTTTACTTTTTGCTGAAATAAAACTCATGTTTTGGTCTACCATAAAATAGTAGCAATTTATCTTCAGTACAATTTTCATTTTCATTAAGAATTATTTATCAAAGTTATACATTCTAATAGATTTTTTTGTACATAAACTTCTGAAATAATTGACTACTTTAATTCAAACCTAGTGATATTTAATGGAAATCATTGATGAGAAATTGAGAAAGCATATTGAGGATCACCTTGAAGATCACATACCTCTTCTGATTTGTAAGTGTATAAAATATGTAACTTGAGAGATGGCAACATGGCAATATTGCAATTTACATATGTAAAAAGAGATATCTGATACTTCTTTTTCTCTGACTCTAATAATTTCCCTCCCAATTTGTCAGTGCACTGTTTTATTACATACATACATATATATGCAGCTGTGTATGTCCCTACTAACTCTACATTTATTGTACATAGAAATACCATTGGCAGAAATTTTTTCAGTGAGAGGACAAATTTTTCTTACAACTTGGAAAAAAAGTGGCAAATGAAGGGAAAGGGATTGAATTTGATGCGGCATCAATTATTGCTTTTAATTGAAAACCATGTTATAATTGGTTAGTCTCTTCAATGAGTCCACATGGTGTTTCTTCTTTCTCTATAGCCAGAATTATACATCTAGTACTCTAAAGTTCATCGGTGATAATCTGTTCCAACACAATTATTTTAGAAAGGAAAAGACTGAGACCACTAGAGAAGAGGGCAAAAATTGTGGAGGAATTGGTATTTTTTAAGAATCTACTGAATAAAAGGAATTGGAGAAAGTGCCTGAAAATGTAACAAATGCCTAACTCATTATCAGAATCATCTGTGGAGAGAAAAATCTTCCTTCTTTTCACTCGTTAGAAGATTAAAGCATGATGTTTCATTTTGACAAACCTTCCTGCATCTTTCACCTCCCCTCCAATCTCTGGAATTGATGGTCCAGATTTAATTATACTCCAAGAATTATTGCTTTTAATTGAAAACCATGTTATAATTGGTTAGTCTCTTCAATGAGTCCACATGGTGTTTCTTCTTTCTCTATAGCCAGAATTATACATCTAGTACTCTAAAGTTCATCGGTGATAATCTGTTCCAACACAATTATTTTAGAAAGGAAAAGACTGAGACCACTAGAGATTTAGTAGCTTTCTTATGATCACATAAATAACAATAAGTTTAAGAAGAGGAAACTGAATTCATTTTCTCTGATTCTAGGACCAGGATTTTATCTATAACACTGTACTGCCTCCAAAATATTGAGAAGAGTAAAGAGAGACTTCTAAAATTCACCTTCAGAAAAGGAAAGAGTAGAAGCAAAATGCTCAAATGATAATGTAAATTCATTGATAGTTTTCAGCAAGGCCTTCAATCTATATTCCTTTTAGTAGTCTTTTTGCTTCTCCAATCTAATAAGAAAGCAATAGTGGGAGAGAGAAATGGCTCTGTTTATGAATGGAATTTCTTTAAAGGAAGAGTACATCTAGTTGCCATTCTGACATTCTAGCCAATATGTATCATGTTTTTCTTGTGTTAAAGTCTGGCTTTAGGCATATAGTCATATATATGTATGTCATATATGTATATATGTATATATATATATATATATGTGTGTATATACACATATATGTGTATATATGTGTTGACATATATGAACATGTTTGCATGTGCATGCATGTATATACTTAAAACATGTATGCACATGCATATGTGTTTATGTGTATAGGCAATAAATATTCACCATTATACACAGAAGTTGTTTTTTATCCTTTGTTCTGGAAGAAGACCATGATATTAGGTGGGTGATGGCATGACATGCAAATAAATTGGATTTATGTGAGCGAGGGCTATGCAAGGTCACCTACCTTGCTTTCTTGTACAGAGCCATCTGAGTCCAGTGGCCAGAGATAAACCAGAACAACTGGAGATGGCCCTGAATGCAGAGGGGGCCCTTGCCTTTTTAAGCTAAGGTCTTTAACAAGTCTCAGTTTGACTGAGGCTGCACTCATGTAGTGATTAAGGAAAGGTAGCAATTGAGGCAAAGTATCTCCTTTTTTATCTAGTCCAAAAACTATCTAAATAAATAAATAAACAAAAGAATGCATTCTAGGAGGGAAAAAAATTTCAGTATTTCTGGGCAAAGTACAAATGACTGCTGTTTTCAGTCAATCTGAGTTAATCAGAACCCAAAATGATCAAAAATGACTCTTGAACAAAGAACAGGTTTTTTTTTTTTTTTTTTTTTGTGTGTGTGTGTGTGTGTGTGTGTGTGTGTGTGTGTGTGGTGTTGTTGTTGCTTTTTTTCTCTTACATCTCTGAACCCTCTCAAGATATCTTGGGATACACACACACACACACACACACACACACACACACACACACACAGTTATAGTTATGCCTATAGTTCTTTGAATATAGCCTGTCAATTTTCAGAAGAAGACATTAAAAAAATCAGTAGTCATATGAAAAATGATCTAAATAATTATTGATTAGAGAAATAAAAATTAAAACAATTCTAAATGACCATCTCATATTTATCATATTACCTAACATGACAGAAAAGGAAAATGACAAATTGTAAAGAGAATGTGAAAATAATTACCCCAATATGCTGTTGGTAGACTTATGAACTTATACAACTATTCTGAAGAACAATTTGGAACTATATTGAAAGGACCAAAAAATCATGCATACTCTTTGACCCAGCAATGCCACCATTAGGTGTGTATCCAAAACAAGAGAGACAGAGACAGAGAGAGACACACAGACACAGAGAAATGCATACACACAGAGAGACAGACAGAAACTAGTTTTTATATATAAAAAGTAGTTTTAGCAGCTTTTTGTGGTGGCAAAGAATTGTGAAATGTGGGGATGACCATAAATTGGGGAAGTGAATAAATTGTAATATATATGGTTGATGGGAATGTTACTGTGTTATAAGAAATGACCAGCAGGATATTTTCAGAAAAACCTAAGATAGTTTTCAAAATCTTCAGTATCCTGGTCTTTTTATCTTGAGATGCCCCTTTCTGGTTCCTTTAGCCAGATGAGCAAATGTGTATAAACCTTAGATTGACATTCCTTAAATGTCTTCAATTAGTGTTGTTAAACTCAAATACAAATTATGATAATCCATATTAGCTGCATATTAACTTATTCTTAAAATTTATTTTTATCTATGTTTTATTGTAATTTTATTCCTTTTGTTAAATATTTTCCAATTTCATTTTATTCTGGTTCCCATAAAATTTAGGAACATTGTGTGCTATATGGGGTGGCAGACTGAGTATTCTATATTTCTGTCTTCTGTGTCATGCCTTGGAGGGAAGAACGAAGTAAGGAAGGGAAGAAGAAAGGAAGAAAGAAAAGATGGAAGGAAGGAAGGAAGGAAGGAAGGAAGGAAGGAAGGAAGGAAGGAAGGAAGGAAGGAAGGAAGGAAGGAAGGAAGGAAAGAGAGATGAAGGAAAAGAGGAAAGAATGGAAGGAGAAAGATGGTGGGAAGGAAGGAGAGAGAAAGGAAAGAAGAAAGAAAAGAAGGAAAGGAGGGAGGGAGAGAGGAGAGAGAGGAGGGAAGGAAGACCCATTTATTTATTTATTTGTTTGTTTGTTCATTTATTTATTTATTTAATAATTTTGATTTACCAGATCTCTGCATAGGTAATTTTACAACACTGACAATTGAAAAACCTTTTGTTCTAATTTTTCCCCTCCTTCCTCCCTCTCCCCTGCCCTGCGATGGCAGGTTTACCAATACATGTTAAATATGTTAAAGTATAAGTTAAATACAACATATGTATACATGTCCAGACAGTTGTTTTGCTGTACAAAAAGAATCGGACTTGGAAATAGTGTACAATTAGCCTTTGAAGGAAATCGAAAATGCAGGTGGACAAAAAAAGAGGTATTGGGAATTCTATGTAGTGGTTCATAATCATCTCCCAGAGTTCTTTTGCTGGGTGTACCTGGTTCAGTTCATTACTGCTTTATTGGAACGGATTTGGTTCATCTCATTGTTGAAGAGGGCCACGTCCATCAGAATTGATTATCATATAGTATTGTTGTTGAAGTATACAAGGATATCCTGGAGGAAGGAAGATTTATAAAGAAATTGTTATGTTCCAGGCACTGTGCTAAATGCTTTACAAATATAAGCTCACTCGAGAAATTCATTTGATTCTCATAGCACCTATAAGGTAGGTTCTATTAGTAATTGAGATAGACAAAGGTTATAACTTGTCTGGAGTAAAAAAAAAATAAAAACAAATCTCTTAAATATATGAGACCTTTTGAACTCTAAACCCAAAACTTTATCTGCTGAACTATGTTTACATATATGTGTGTGTATGTGTGTATGTGTAAATATTATAGAGAAAATATATAAATAAAATTTAATTGGAGAATCAATTCTCTAAACTACATTATAAGAATTGGAAAGCAAAAAAAAATTACATTTTTAACACATAAGATATATCAGTAACCAGTTCAGTTTTTCCATCCTGTCAACATGAGTCAACAGAAGTAGGAGTTTTGGTGAATATATTTTTAGCAGGCTACTCAGCAAAAGATTATGACTTTGTGAACCATCAAAAAATGTGAAAATTCCTAAAACTAAAAGTGGACCCTCTGGATACAGAAAGTTTGTGTCATGTATTTAACTTCTCAAAAATTTAAGGAGAATCTTAAAAGAACAAATTTAAATACTTTTATCAGAGTCCTCAAATTTAGTATGGTATACCCAAGAGGCCATTACTTATAAAATGGGAAGTTTGACTAGATGAATTGTAAGAATCTTACACTTTTTGGTATTCTATAATTCTGTTATTTCTGATAATGGTATTATTTACATAAAATGAAACTATTAAGACAACATTTTAATATTTACAAAGATTCCATTTGTTAATCTGAGTGGTAAACATTACTGACATTGTCATTTATTAGTTCTCATGGTATAAGTAGTAGTAGTGGTAGTTGTAGTAGTTATCATAGCCAAAGTCATAATCATAATTGTTGTAGTTATATTTGTAGTCACAATAGTTAGGCTTATAATAGTTGTTATAGCTGTGACAGTGTAGTAGTGTAGTACTTGTTGTAGAAATTGTAGTATGTAATGACAGTGCTGTAATTATAATGACAATAGTGGTAATGCTGATTGTTGTATAGGCATATGAGTAGCTTCCAATAAGGCCCTAGTTCATCATGACATGGAGATGATTAGATGTTATTAACATTTATGATATCAATGCGCAAGTTTTGCTCAACTACATGAAACTGGAAAGATTTTGAATATGAATCTGATGTTAAATATTTCTGCCAGTTGTCCCAGAAGTGCCATCCCATAAGAAAATCTGTATTTTATTATTCAAGTGTTAGCTCTGAATACTTATTGTGTGAAATTGGGCAAGCTTTATCCTCTCTGAGCTTTTGTTTCCTAATCTTTAAAAAGTGAGACTGGGCTAAATGACTTCTGAATTTCTTCAAATTTTAAATAAAATATGAAGAGGCTCATCATTAAATTATTTAACATCAGATGATCATACATACATACATATATACATTTTTTTTCCAACAACAGAAGCTTTCTTAGGACTATCTCCTAAGACATATGGGGAAGGAGATTGATATGAGTATTGTTGGAAGAAATATCACCACTATTAAAGTACTGCATGGTTATGAAGAGGGATAGGAGTAGGGAAACTATGTTATGTGTTAATGGGAATAAAGCCTTCTTTATTACATTTCAATTCAATTCTAGACACATTGGGAAAAATCCTGACATGTAAAGTATATAACACAGATATTTTAAATTTATTTCATTTGTTTTGTACCCAAATCAGGCAAGGTAAAAACATTTCAACTGACATAAAGAATAAAGAGGACATTCAACATATGGGATTGCAGACGCATTTAACATCTTTTTAAAGTTTCATAGAATCTTATGCTATACATTTTTTTTTATTTCATGGATTCTCAGACTGCTAATTAAAAAATGCTTCCTGAATTTTATGATGGATAGCTGATGTCAGAAAAATTAAATAATATTATATATAATGTGTTTCCATACAACCAATCTTCTCAAGTTAAAATTAGTGTATAATGTTTTGTATTTATCTTAGAAAATATTCATGCCAAAATAATTTTATAATAAAACTAAGTGTAGCTAACAAATTATACCTATCACTTTGATAAATGTGTATCATCTATGGCTAAACAAATTTGAAACTTAAAGCTTCTAAATAGTTGCTTTTTACATGATACCAATATTTTCTTTTAACATTTTTTCTGATAAAATTTTATAAAATGTTATTCAAGAGCTGGCACTATAGAGAAAACATATCTTTACTATATCATCCGTAACAATTTTGTTTACCTCAAAAATAGTTTTAGAGAAATAGATATGATAACTCACATGCTATCTCTTATAGTCATTAGAAAACAAAATGTTCCATGATCAGCAACCACAATTTTCAAAATGGTCTCAAGATCTATATGTTCTATTATCAATAGTTAAGGCCTAGATGTCCATGATCCAGGTTATTATTTGATAAGAGAATAGTTTTGACATCTTGTTCTTTTTTGCTATTTCCAAGACTGTGTTCACTATTTTAGGCCATTTAGTGTTGAAGAATGACAAAAATTCTTTAATTTATCTTGCCTCAGTAAACATATGATGATGGATAAATTTGACTACTGTCTGATAGGTTCTAACTTAACAGCTAAGTGACTTGAAATTAGAATTTAGTTTCCACATATTCACAAAGCCCTGAAAAACAGCCTATCAAAATTTCTCTTTAAAATAAATGGAACAGGCTAATTGTACACTATTTCAAAGTTTGATTCTTTTTGTACAGCAAGACAGCTGTTTGGACATGTATACATATGTTGTATTTAATTTATACTTTAACATATTTAACATGTATTGGTCAATCTGCCATCTTAGGGGGGAGGGGAGAAATTGGAACAAAAGTTTTGGCAATTGTCAATGTTGTAAAATTACCTGTACATATATCTGGTAAATAAAAACTATTAAAAATAAAATAAATGGAAAGAGATTTTTCTAAAAGATTTAGTTTGTCAATATTATTTAAATAGCTACATAATGCTCCCCAAGATCAACTTATCTTTCTTTCTGCTTTAGAAAATTCATTTTCCATCTATTCTTCTCTTTCCAATTTGAGAAATCTGCTTAATTAATTTCTCTTTTCAGGTATCTGCGGTGTCGTTGTGCCAACTTTTGCATGCAAAAATGACTTTTTATATATTATACTATATATTTTGTTTTTTTCTGAATCAGTATTTTATTGCATATAGTGTTTATTGAATTTTTTTATCAGCACTGTAATGGAATGCCTAAACGTACCTATAGTTTTTGTTCAAAAATTGTTATATATAAACAATTTTATTTCTATCAAATAAATTTTATCAGAATTTGATATTAAACACACATGATAATCACTAAATTTGTTCTTATATTCATGCTATTGATTCATTTAACAAAGTGAACACTTTTTTCAAAAAGTGTGCATATCATTCTGGAATCTTTGAATCTAGAGTTCACAGGGTTAAGTATGAAATCTAATGATGTCTGATTTTTCCTGAGGATTAGTAGCTGGCTGAGAGCTGATAAAATCCAGATCAATTATACTCATCTGGCTATCAATTCCAGCAAGGAAACACAATATAGTGTGTAAGATTATTATTGGCACTGGAGAAATATATTGATATGCTTTGTGCAAAGTCTTTACATTGACCAAGCATCTAGGTAGCATGTGTAAATTCTGTTTCCATGGAACATGAATGCTATGGAGCATTAAGATCCTCAATTGTAGTCATTTGTATACTAAATGTGTTCAAATATTGGGTAAATGTTACATTCATGCCTTAAAATTGAAGATTTTGTTGCTATGGACAAGATGGTAAATTTAGTGCTTTAAATTATTTTATAGGACTCGAGATTCAGAAATATAAACTGTGTGGCAGGGTTATGTCCAATTTATCCTAAATCCTAGTTGCATTTAGAGTTTAGTTGGCAAATTTTATCAGATCCATATTTTGATTTTTAGACTTTTTCTACTATGGAGGTAATGGCAAAATAATGAAAATTATTTAACTTGTCTTTATAGCATCAAATTGCAATAAAAATTCATCTACTTTGTCTCAAGGTTTTATGGGGATATAAAGGGAGTTCATGTAAGCATTTAAACTTGTGTCAAACATATCACTAGGTTACATAAATCAGTGATTACAATTTATGTTAGGAGGATTAAATTCACCTTGGCAAATCCCAGGTGAGAATTAACGTATGTATCTATATTTTAAGATAATTTGTGAATACACTGCATGGCATCAATAAATATACCCAGGTTACAGCCCTCAACCAGCTGTCATGGTCAATTTCAGAGGAATAATTTATTCACAAAAAAACAGCAGTAAGGCAGCACTTTAAGGCAGGTGATCTTAAAGAACAAATAGTAAAAGAGCAGCAGAAGGCAAATCACTCTTGAAAACACAGGTGGAGGACTTCTTACAAATCTTGCACCGTTCACATTCAAGCTCAACAAGATGAGCTGTTACTTTTAGATGAGAAAACCAGAAAATTGGAAATCTACTGTGAATTGGATAATTTGCCTAATGTTATTTATACTAAAAACACTTTTCCTTCCATTATCTCACTTGATCCTGACAACCATCCCATAAATTATAGGCAAAATGCTATTACCAGGGTACACAGAAGGACTTTTAGGTTTAGGGAAATTGTGACATACCCAAGTTCACAAAATAGGATAATAACAGAAATATAATTGTAATGGCAATTTCTTGGCTCCTTATCTAGTGCTGCCTCACAGTTAGAGTATCTAAAACCTTTTTAAAGACATAGGTATACACTTTTAGAAGTGTGTAGCATGTAATACATTGGCAAAAAGACCTAGGTTCAAGTTCAAATTATGACATTTATTAGTTGGGTGAATACAGAAAAACACTTAATCTGTTGGTGGTCCTAAGAAGTTTTCTACCCCTCTAAGTTATGGACAAGGTATTGAAATGCATAGGAAATTGCTCTCTGGGAGCATCAAAGAGCATTTTTGTTGTTGATGCTGAGAAGTTTCAGAATCTTAGAAATCTCATTTGGATTTTCTTGGCACAGATAGACATTTCCTTCTCCAATTCATTTTACAGATAAAGAAATTAGGGTAAACAGGGTTAAGTGACTTATCCAGGTTAATACAGTTAGTACCTGAGGACAAATTTGAACTCTGTTCTTCCTGACTCCAGACTCAGCACTCTATCCTCTAAGCTGTCTGACTGCCAAAGAACTCCCTTCACCAATGAAATCAAAAACTATATACTATTCCATCTCTCTCCTTGATACTAGAAAATTTATGGGACTGAAAATAGATGTCTCATATTATTCTTCTGAAGGATCTGATAATGCCTTAGTGTACTTTTTAAATATAAAGCATGATTAATTTTATATATACACACACATCTATATCTATATCTATATTCTTTGAGAAACCCACCAATCAAAAAAAAGAAGTTGTTGAGGAGGCAGAACATATTTCCAATGTGTGAAGTAATCTAGAGGTAGAGTAAGGTTTTTGTGGCACAATAGACAAAAACCTCTGGAGATTAATCAGGGCTTCAGCCTAGAGAGAAATGAAGACATGTGATTTTATATTGGAAATGTGTTGCCAAATTAGTGAGACAAGAAGCTGCAGATGAAAGATTAAAACAATTATATATCAACTTTTTATTATTTTTTTAGGCTGTAGTATTTTCATTAGAAATGCTAATAATATGTTCTTCATAAGTCACCTAAACTTTCACAAGTGGGCTGGAATTAGGAACAATGAATAAAAGTTGCTGAAACAAATTGAAGAAAGAACATATTTATATAAAGAAAATCTTTCTAACAATTAATTATATAGAAATAGGATGGGCAATTTGGGGAGTTAGCCAAGGAAATGATGGCTGATCATTAAATTTCTTATATAGTATATATTTGTTTTTTTTTTTCAAGAATGAGTTAGACTAAATTTCTTCTGAGATCCCTTCTAGTTCTGAAATTCTGTTGTAACTATTTTTGTTTGTTTTTTTTTTCTGTCAGTGCATATATTTTGATTGCAGAAAGAATTTTTTTTGTGATAAAACCATAGAATATGCCTGTAAAGTGTTTATGGGGATAAATAAGGCTGTGCAAACTTTCCTGAGAATGATTGAAGAGAATTGTGTTTCAAATTTCAGCATATGCAGGGTCTGTATAGTTTGGGATACACTTAAGCAAATATTTACAGCTGGAGCAAAGCTGTTAATTTCCTAGGCTCAGGAAAAAATGAATGAAACAACAGAATCCGGCAGTAAAACTTTGACAAATGCAGGAAGAGACCTATTAGATATCTCTGAGAAGAACTGCCTGCACATGGCTGCACTCCTTTTCTAACTGGCTCTGTGAAAATCTAAGCTGATCTTTCCTGGAAGGGACTAAGTAGGTATCATCATAAGAAAACTCAGAGAAGATCAGGACATTTCAATCATGATGTGTGTGTGTGTGTGTGTGTGTGTGTGTGTGTGTGTGTGTGTAGAATATTCTCTAACCTTCCCACTCTTATGCCAAAAGCGCCAAATCTTGGTTCTTACATGATTTTCACCACTTAATATGTGACTTTGGCCTGATACAGTGGAAGAAATATTGATATAAAGGTAAAATATATTTAATTCTGAATTTACTTATTACCAATGTAATTGTGGTCTTGTTTCTTTATTTTACTGGTCCTCTTTCAATCTATATGATGAAAGAACTGGGCTTCCTGTTTTCTTATGTCTCTTCTGAATGACATCTATAATCTATATGCCATGAAATCATTTGACATTTTTAAATCTCAGCTTTTCATATTTAAAATAAGTATGCTGGTAATAAGTAGATTACCTTGCAGGATTTCTACTATAAGAGGACCATATGACATAATTGACATGAAAATGCTTCACATGAATAAATAATAAATAATATAATTTTAGAAGATGAATATATTCATTATTCAAATGTTGCACTTATTTTTCAGCAAGTAAAAGTTTATTTCTTTTTATCTTTAATGTATTAATTTACCCTGAGAAGAACTGAAGTTATGGTGGTAACATAACATTGAAGTCATTAAAGTAGATGGGCCACATTAAAACAAACAAAAAAAAACCTCACCAATAACCATTACAGTTGTCCATTGTGTTACATAAGCAAAAAGACAGTTAGTGAAATAAATGCTTTGATAATGTAGAATATCAAAGTGGTTTATGAGATCAAAACAACCAAAATGGAAATTACTGGTTAGATCTTGTCTAAATCCGGACTATAAATGGACATTTATTCTTATATATTCATTTGGGATTCCAGGATTGGCTATATTCAACCAAAAGGAGATAGCTGAACAAATACTGCAATATAGTTAAAAAGTAACCATAAAATATATGATCCTCCCATTTTTTCACTTTGGGCAGATAATCTTGTCAAATTTGATAATTATTATTATTGTAATAATAATTATTATATAATTATAATGTAATAATAATTATTATATATATAGAAATAAAAATCAAATATTGATGTATATTCTATTGAATTTTGCTCTCCTAACTGTACAGGACTAAAGCAAATGCATCTTTAAGTAATGGTGAGAAGTAGGTGGATTTTCTTTCTATTGTCTTATTCTTTGGTCTCTACTATATATGATATTCATATATAGACTGTATATAGTCAAAACTCAGATTCTGAATTTTGGTAAGAATGCTGAAAATAATGCTTCTATACACTTGATGGGAGTTCATCTAATTTTGCTATGTTTGTCCTTCGGAAATCATCCTTACAGGTAAAACAAACTAAGAAATGTCTTTCAATTAAATTTACTCATGTGCCAGGTGGCCATATTCTGGAGAGCATTGAAATACCTTGAGAATTCCTTTGTACACAAATGGCACAGTCTAAATAGATCAAAGAATGGAAGAATAACAAAGTAAAGCTCTCATTGGCTCTAGATCCCAGAGGGAGCACATTGCTAAGCCCTTTTCCTTGAAATTCTCTTGATTTGAATTCTCATTGACTTTTAAAGTTATGCTCTATTTCCAATTATTCAATGGCTTATTTTATCGTGGGCATATCAAAGGCTTTGGAAATTAAAGACTTCCAAGACTTCCTTTTATCTTGTCTGCCTGTGTGACCTTGTGAAACCTTTCTGGGTTTCAGTTTCTTCACTCATACATTGAGGGAACTGGACTAGATGATATCCAAGATTCCTTTTAGTTCTAGATCAGTGGTATTATCATTCTTCAAAGCAACAACTGCTAAAGTCAAACGCTATTGGAAAGCAAAATGCATGTAGAATATTATGTCACTTCCTTAATAATATTTTAAACTACTTAAAATATTAATCTGTGGCTTACTTTTTCCCCCTGTATTGATAGCATCTTGCACTATCTTAGCTATCCACAAAAATCATAGAATTTGAGAAACTAAAGGAATCTCAATGGCCATCTATGAAGAAAATTCCTCATATGTAAAAAAATAGATGATAAATATTTGATGGAATGAATCAGAATGGCTATAGGGTGAAGTTAATAGTGCCTTTCCCAAGGAAGAAAGTACACCTAGTATTTATCCATGATCCCAGATAATTTTCAAAAATGAAATTAACTGATCTCTCAGCCTTAAGTCTCATCTATAAAATGGAGATTAAGCAAACAGGGAAACTGGGCCTCATAATCTCATCAGGTCTCTTCAACTACTAAGAATAATAAATTTGTAGAATTAAAAAAAAATATATATATATATATATATATATATATATATATATATATATATATATATAAAATAACTAAAAAACATAATCTTGGAGTAGATTGAATTCCTCTAAAGTATTCTAAATTTGAACACAGCTGCTTAATGATATTTTTGTTTTTGATTTTTTTTTACTCTGTGGCACAAAAGTCACAAAGATAAAATGATCAATGAGCTCTATTTTTTAACATATCTGATTTTTTTTTGGGGGGGTTGTCCTCTCTCCTCATCATAAAGACCAGTTGATAACTATTGCACACTATTGAGCTCTTGTCACTTTGTGCTATCCAGATATAAAGAAATATTATATCCTCAAATCTACATATTTCCTTATTTTGAGGTATGTGTACACCTCCAGTGTTCAGGTATCTACAAATTTCTGCATTCCACAAAGTTTGACCTTCCAAAATATTTTTTTTTAATTTTTAAAAATCAAATTACTTTCAGCAGAGGCAGATTGAACTTGAGAGAGGAACTTAGGTTTGTGGTTTATATGTTATATATATATTATATTTTATATATATAAGACCAATTTCTCCTGCCAGTCACTTCATCAACTAATTCTTGGCTCTTAGAGTGAGTAGATATCATTGGAATAAATATCACGATAAATTTAGTTTTATATAGGTTGGTGAGAGAGAATTATGGCTAGAATGAAATTAGGGATTGGGGTTTCACATAATAATTTAAAAAATAAAGAAAACTAAAATCCTGAAGACTTACAACAAAAGATTTTCTAATATTGTGTGATATTTATACAACTTTTTTTTTCCATTTCCTAGTTCTCTACATCCATCCTGGCAATAAACTAGGAATTCTGGGTGATGCTAAAACTAATGTACAGGAAAATTATGAAATGTTTGGATAGAATCAATCAACCAATGAGCATTTTAAAATTATTTTTATGTGCTAGTCACTGAGTTAAGCACCCAAGACATAAAGACAAAAGTAAAGCAGTCTCTGCACTCAAGCAACTGATATCTAAAGGGGAATATAATATGTATCTATAATCACATACAAAGTAACCTTGAAAGTAAAGTCCCTAGCAATTAGGGCAATCAAGAGAAGAATAACAAAAAGTGTACACATTTTTGCATCCTATTTATTCTCTCTTTTTTTCTCCATTCATCATCCTTTCTTACCATGCATATGTGACATCCTTTGAGTTTATAATATTCTCTCTAAATCCTCTTCTTCTTTCTCTATCGAAATCTACTTCCAAAAGCACATTAAACTATTGCTCTATGAAATGTAAATGAATATTCGAGACATAAAGTATTTCTTGTCTCACATCCAAGGATTTTTGTTTGAAAACCAAGTCCTTGCTAAACTCATTATAAAATTTATTAATGTTTAATTAATGAAGTAGTCATAATTATTATCATTAAAGGTGAGGATAAAATTCAAATAGTAGACAAGGCATCTATCCTCCAGAAGTTTTAGTCATAAATCATTTCCATTTTGATGGATATAAAATTATTATAGAAATTACTTTACATCCCAAGTTCATATTGCCAGTCTACTTTATTGGGAATATAAATGACATTCCAAGTTATATTAAGGAGCATTCTAGTTCTTATAGTTACCAAGACATATACCATATAAGATATCAGCCATATATCCCAACTTTACTTAATAACCCACTCTTGATCTATTAAATTTGAATTATTTAAATCTTTTTTTTTAACTCAATTGATGATTCCTTTGAAATCCTCATCAAGATTTCAGACAGAGAAATCATTAGCCAGAATTGAAGATTTGCTACCAGCCACTAGAGAGGTGGTATTAGTACAGTAAATTTCAAATCAATTCATAAGCATTTAATAGACCCCAACTTTGGGCATGTACTGCTATTATATTATTCTTTCTAATTTTGTTTTCCTTGGCATGATATGAAGAATTGTTTCTTTAAATTAAAAAAAAGAATGTATTTCCCAATGAGGCAAATCTAAAAGATGTCTCATAAATCATAAAAATATTTCTATCTTACTTCCCTGGTTAAAAGCATTTCTTCCGCATTCCTCTAAATTGAATCTCTTGGTGCCCATACTTTATATTTATTTCACATAATTTTATACTAGAATAATCAGTGCATGAACTATGAAGGGATTCCTAAATCAATAGCAATCAAGACACATGGACTCTTAGAGGAATTACTAACTCATCAATAAACACATAATATATTAAAAAGGACTTCTATATAATGAAAAGTGAATCCATAAAAATAATCCTAAAATTATAAGACATGCAATTATTCCTAGAAAAAGATAGTACTAGATTATTTCTCCTGTGTCCAATGGGGCATATTGTGGCATGAAGTATGAATCATTTTCTTAACTCTAAGGAGAAAGAAAGGTAAAGGAAAGGAAGTGAGTATCAAAGCTAGGGTTATTCTTCTCAGACCAACTCTACCATGAAACATAGTCAGGATAAAGACCAAGGTAGAGCCTTGATACTCCTTCAAGGATGCTTGGGGAAAAAGGGACCCAGAGGACAAATAATGACCTGCTATTATCCACTGCTAACAACAACAAAAAAAAAATGGAAAGACTTCAGAAAACAGAACTGAAAGTCCACTAATTTCATTTAAATACATTTACCTGATCTTCGTTATCACATATCTTTCTTCTAAGATCTAAAATCAATTCTAAGTTCTTTTCAAGAGAAAGATAAAATACTTCTACATTCTGCATTATCTCTTTTAACAAGTCAGTTTAGAATGATTGTGTGAATGTGTTTAATCATTAAACTATCTGAATATTATTCCTTTTCAATTTGATAAATATCATAGAGAGCTAGATGGGACTTCAAAGAATGTATAATCCAATCCCTCATTTTACAAATAAAACAACTGAGACCTTGGAAGGTTATTTGCCTAAAGTTACACAGTCAGTAAGCATCAAAGCTATATTATAGTCAGGTTTTTTGTTTATATTTTTATTACATTTTAAGTTCTGGTCTGTCTTCTTTCCTCCTTTCCTACATGTAATAGAGAGGAATAGCATTTTACACACACACACACACACACACACACACACACACACACACACAAATACACAGAGATATGTATATATGTCTATGTATCCTTGTGTTTATATATATATGTATATGTATGTGCATGTATTATGTCCATATTGTGCATATTTCTATTTTATCAATTGTCTGGAGGTAGATGGTGTCTTCTTTCATCAGTACTTTATAGTTTATTTGAATATTTATAATATTCAGAATAGTTTAGTCATTTAGTTTTTTTTTCAAATAATTGCTGTTACTATATACAATGTTCTTGTTTCTACTCATTTCACTCCATATTATTTCATTTAAGTCTGTCCATGTTTTTTTTTTCTAAAATCAATATGCTTATCATTTCTTATAGCAGAGTAGAATTCCACTCAGAACATTAATATTTTTAAAAAATTATCAAAATGCCCTCATTGCTTAGCTAAAAAAAATAATAGTAACAATTTCAAATTAATGTGGAGTTCAAAAAAGTCTTGATGTCACATAAAGTGGTATTGGACACCATGTTCTAATTGTGCTTAAAGTTTCCCCAGTTTTTATAATGGGGCTAATAATAGTTGTCCTCTTTAGAGACAGCTCCAGAAATTTGTTATCATCAAATTCACAATTAGGCAACGTCCCTTTAAAAATTAACAATTTACTCAGCAATTTAAGGAAAAATAAACTCTTACTTATAAAAGATTCAAGATCCAAATGAGTTAAGACTTTCCAAAATGTATTTTGCTAGTTTTCCTGTAATGCTTTCGTTTTTCCTGGGGATCTTCTGGAAGCAGCCTTTTTTCCAGTTCAGTAATCACAAAGAGAACAGCCAGGTGTTAAAGTCCAAATTCTTTATTATCTCCTTCCTGGGGCTGGGCCGGTTTCTGGAGAGCCTTTCAGCCTGCTTGGTCAAAGTGGGGAAATGCAGGAGGCTAGGCCAGCCACTAGGAGTCTAACTGAAGGTGAAATGAATTTTTGTCTCCTTGGCTCCAAGAGCTTCTGGTGCACTTGTCTTCTCTAGTTCTCTTCTCCGAGCTTCTGAGTGCTTAAGTTCTTACCTCCAGTTCTCTTGTCTTCTCTGCCTCTGTCTCAACCTAGCTGAGGTTCCTAGTTTATATGCTCTATACTGAGTATAAACCAATCATATCACTAGGAAAACATTATTTGTTGTAAGATTAAATCAATCATACTGAACCATGCTAAACTAGATAACTATTGTTTCATCAATTCCACTTAGTACCTTGTAAGAATCCTTTGTTTCAAGTTCAGAATTCTGGCCCATAACATTTTCCCATATATATTATTTATCTCCAAAAAGCTAAAGGAAATGGAATTAAGTAAAACAGGCTAAAACCCATTGAGGAAAAATTAGAAGGCTCAACTGTATTAGGCCCAAAGTAATGGAGTTTATTTTTATTGTCATAACTTAAACTGTTGCTCAGGATGGCATAAGGTCTAAATGGAAGAGAACTTTAATTCTACACAGAAAGAAAACTTGCTTCTGCTGCTTCTTAGTTCCTGAATGATCATGGGTTCATGGATTAGTCCACAGTTTTTATACTCATAAAGTTAAGGACATTGCATAAAATTATTTTCTTTTCAATTTTAAATTCTATGGTGCTATATCAGAAATCAGATTTATAGGAGTTTAGATTAGTTTTCAAGAGTATTTTAGGTATGAGAGCCATTGATACGTGTTAACATTATTAGTTCTGCCTAGATTACATTTTAGAGCAGATTTTACTTTACATATTCATTTATAGTATAATATTTTCTTGATATTATTCTTATTGGCCACAAAAATCCAGTAATCCAGATTACTTTCTTATGTAAAAAAGAATTGAGACTCAAAGCTTCCCCTCACTTCTCTTGCTAGGAAATTTCTCAAATGAATTTGATTATTAAGTTTCTAAACCATTATCAGTTTTAAAACCTTCTTAACTTTATGTCCCCATTTTTTCTTATTGGATGCTACTAGATATTGTCAGCAATTTATATTAAGTCACTTAAATCAAATGCTCTATACTTCAGTTTTCCAGTAGGGAAGCAGATTAAAATATGGGCTTTACTGAACCAAAAATACAACTGAGATAATAGTTACATCATATCACATTTTATAATTTTACCTAACCACCTGAAAGGTATATTGCATTGGGGAATACTTCCATATTACTGTTAGACTATGTAGCTACTCATTATCCTTACAAATGCTAAACTCTGAAATTCTATGAATTTTTAAAATATTGCTTACATCATTGTCAGTCTTTGAGGTGAGTAATATAAGCATTTATATCTTCATTTTACACTTGAAAAAACAGAATCTGAGAAGTGATCCCAATTTCTGAGAGGTGATATAAACAAGGTTTTCAAATTAATTCAATTTGACAATCATTTGTTAAGCATATACTATAAGCAGGGAACCATGCTAGAAATTAGGGGCACAAAGTCAACAAGGAAACAATTACTGCTCAAGAAATTTATGTTCTAAACCCAGGTTTTCAACATCCTATTCCTGATCTTTTTCAATTATACCATGATAATGGGAGATAATATTTTCTCCAGGAAAATATCCAGATGTATACATAAGGATCTGACTAACAGAGTATGATTTTAATGTTGGTGTTAGTACTATAGTTAATTTTTTTCTCATGACTTGGGATAGTGATGATTTCTCTTGGAAAAATATCTTTTTGAACACATATGTGATTTCCTATCAGCAGGGGGCACCCAACTCAGAAAGGTAAAGCTTTAGTTTCTTTATCCATGTTCCCTTTTACATATGATAAATTATTTCTGCTCAGGTCTTTTAAGTGATTTTATATATACATATATATATATATATTTATACATATGTATACATTTTCATACTGACATATTTGTGACACTCCAGTTGTGAGAAAAGATTCCCATGCCAAGCAAGTGAGTTATATAATGAGTTCCAAAAACACACCAATTTGAAAGATTTGTTGCTTCCAGATTTCCTAAGTGATATATCCTTCCATAAATATACCTAACCTTTTGCTGAGCATGCAGAGATTTGTCATCTTTCAGATGGAAAAGGTCCTATTTGCAGAAATTTATTAAAAGTGATATTGACAGAAAGAGGAAGTTATAGCTTTAGGGTCTTCCATCTTAAAAAGAGGAGAGGAGTAAATAGAAAAAAAAATACATAAAATGATAATTAATGGCATTGGAAATTTTCCAATTGAGGAGACAAAGCCAAGATGGCAGAGAGAAGTCAGCAACTTCTAGATTCTCCCCTAAACCCTCTAAAAACCTTAAAATAATGCTACAAAGTAATTAAGGAAACCAAAGAATCCATAAAAGGATAGGTTTAAATAATTTTCCAGTCAAGGACAACTTAGAAGTTTGGCAGAAAAGATTTGTCACTACTAGGAGTACCAGCATAATCTACACCAGGACAGACTATCCTTTAGAAAACTAGGAGTAGAACAGTATATTAGAAGCAACAGAGTCTGCTTCTAAAGCTCTTATGAGGGTTTCTTTGCTGGTACTAGGGGAGAATATTCAGATCTAGGTTTCAGTCTTGGATTGCATCCCTGGGCAAGGAAGATCACTAGTATACAAGAACTTGTGGATAAATGGAACAGGGACTATCCTCACAATTCCAGGACAAAAAAGTTCTTGTGATCATTTACAGAGGTGAGCACATATCCAGAGATTAGTAAACACACCTCTCTTTAGATCATACCACTTTGGAAAAACTGAGAACTTATAGGTCCTTAGAATTATCTTTGAAAACAGCTTCACACAACCCTTCATGCTTTGGATAGTGCACCTTCACCATAGAAGCTGAGTCCTACTTTAGCAAAGAACTAAAAATCAAGAAATAGATTGGGAAAATGAGAAAAACAACAGAAAAACTTCTGACCACAGAAAGTTACTATGATGACAAGGAAGATTCAAATCTCTCTCTCTCTCTCTCTCTCTCTCTCTCTCTCTCTCTCTCTCTCTCTCTCTCTCTCTCTCTCTCTCTCTCTCTCTCCCACACACACACACACACACACACACACACACACACACACACATACACACACTCAGAAAAAAGATAACAAAGTCAAAGCTTCTATGTCCAAAGGATCCAGTAAAAATATGAAATGTCTCAGGTCTTGAAAGAGCTCAAAAATGATTTTGAAAATCAAGTAAGAGAGACAGAAGAAAAATTGGGAAGAAGAAAGAGAGTGATGAAAGAAAATGATGAAAATAAGGTCAACAGCTTGATAAAAGATAGATACACATCTATACACAAAAAGAAAACAAAGAGAACAATAGCTTTTTTTAAAAAAAAGCTATTAAATGGTACAGAAAGAAAATCCAGAAGAATGCCTTGGAAAGCATAATTGTCTAAATTGGAGGTGGGGGTGGGGAAGAGGAACAAAATTCACCAAATGGGAAAAAAAACTCATTAAAAATAGAATTAGTCAAATGAAAAAGGAAGTATAAAAGCTCGCTGAAGAAAATAATTCCTTAAAAATTAGAATTGAGTGATATGAAATAATGACGCTATGAGACATCATGAAATAATAAGACAACTACAACAGAAAAAAAATAAAAAAAATAGAAGGAAACATGAAATATTTCATTGGCAAAAACAGCTGATCTAGCAAATGGATCCAGGAGAGATAATTTAAAAATTATTTGACTACATGAATGCCATAATAAAAAAGAGCCTAGACATCTTTCTTTTTTTTTTTTTTTTTTGAGTCCTTATGCAGTTTATTTGATCATACCTTAGTTAATCAGTACAATACTTAGCATCATAGATATTGCTTTTAAATACTTTGAAGCTTTTTCATGTATCCTGGAAAGTTAATTTTATTTTTTAAACTATATGTTATGGATGTCAGGTTTTTACATTGCATTTATTTCTTACTCTTCCCCTCCAAATTAAACTCTCCTTTGTTTTTTTTTTTTGTTTTTTTTTTTTTATAGTTATTAAAATGTATATTTTATTTTATTTTTTTTATTATATATATATTTTATAATATTATCCCTTGTATTCATTTTTCCAAATTACCCCCCCTCTCTCCATTCCCTCCCCCCGACGACAGGCACTACCATACATTTTACATGTGTTACAATATAATCTAGGTACAATACATGTGTGTGAATATCATTTTCTTGTTGCACAATAAACATTAGAATCCGAAGGTACATGCAACCTGGGCAGACAGATATTAGTGCTAACAATTTCCATTCTCCTCCCAGTGTTTCTTCTCTGGGTGTAGCTACCTCTGTCCATCATTGATCAACTGGAAGTGAGTTGGTTTTTCTTTATGTTGAAGATTTCCACTTCCATCAGAATACATCCTCATACAGTATTGTTGTTGAAGTGTACAGTGATCTTCTGGTTCTGCTCATTTCACTCAGCATCAGTTGATTTAAGTCTCTCCAGGCCTCTCTATATTCCTCCTGCTGGTCATTTCTTACCGAGCAATAATATTCCATAACCTTCATATACCACAATTTACCCAACCATTCTCCAACTGATGGACATCCATTCATCTTCCAGTTTCTAGCTACAACAAAAAGAGCTGCCACAAACATTTTGGCACATATATGTCTCTTTCCGCTCTTTAGTATTTCTTTGGGATATAATCCCAGTAGTAGCGCTGCTGGGTCAAAGGGTATGCACAGTTTGATAACTTTTTGGGCATAATTCCAGATTGCTCTCCAGAATGGCTGGATTCTTTCACAACTCCACCAGCAATGTATTAGTGTCCCAATTTCCCCACATCCCCTCCAACATTTGTCATTATTTGTTCCTGTCATCTTAGCCAATCTGACAGGTGTGTAGTGGTATCTCAGAGTGGTCTTAATTTGCATTTCTCTGATCAGTAGTGATTTGGAACACTCTTTCATGTGAGTGGATATAGTTTCAATTTCTTCCTCTGAGAATTGTCTGTTCATATCCTTTGACCATTTATCAATTGGAGAATGGTTCGGTTTCTTATAAATTATGGTCAGTTCTCTATATATTTTGGAAATGAGACCTTTGTCAGAACCTTTGTTTTTAAAAATATTTTCCCAATTTGTTACTTCCCTTCTAATCTTGTTTGCATTAGTATTATTTGTACAGAAACTTTTTAGTTTGATGTAATCAAAATCTTCTATTTTGTGATCAATAATGATCTCTAGTTCTCCTCTGGTCATAAATTCCTTCCTCCTCCACAAGTCTGAGAGGTAGATTATCCTCTGTTCCTCTAATCTATTTATTATCTCCCTCTTTATGCCTAAATCATGGACCCATTTTGATCTTATCTTGGTATATGGTGTTAAGTGTGGATCCATATCTAATTTCTGCCATACTAATTTCCAGTTTTCCCAACAGTTTTTTCCAAATAATGAATTTTTATCCCTAATGTTGGAATCTTTGGGTTTGTCAAAGATTAGATTGCTATAGATGTACCCTTTTTTGTCCTTTGTATCTAATCTGTTCCACTGATCTACCGGTCTATTTCGTAGCCAATACCAAATGGTTTTGGTGACTGCTGCTATATAATATAGCTTTAGATCAGGTACACTTAGACCACCTTCCTCTGAGTTTTTTTTTCATTAGTTCCCTTGCAATTCTTGACCTTTTATTCTTCCATATGAATTTTGTTGTTATTTTTTCTAGGTCATTAAAATAGTTTCTTGGGAGTCTGATTGGTATAGCACTAAATAAATAGATTAGTTTGGGGAGTATTGTCATCTTTATTATATTTGCTCGGCCTATCCAAGAGCACTGAATGTCTTTCCAATTATTTAAATCTGATTTTATTTTTGTGGCAAGTGTTTTGTAATTTTTCTCATATAATTCCTGACTTTTCTTTGGTAGGTGGATTCCCAAATATTTTATACTCTCAACATTTGTTTGGAATGGAATTTCTCTTTGTATCTCTTGCTGTTGCATTTTGTTAGTGATATATAAAAATGCCGAGGATTTATGTAGATTTATTTTGTATCCTGCCACTTTGCTGAAATTTTGAATTATTTCTAGGAGCTTTTTAGCAGAGTCTTTGGGGTTCTCTAAGTATACCATCATGTCATCTGCAAAAAGTGATAATTTAATTTCCTCATTTCCTACTCTAATTCCTTGAATCTCTTTCTCGGCTCTTATTGCCGAGGCTAGCGTTTCTAGTACTATATTGAATAGTAATGGTGATAGTGGGCAACCTTGTTTCACTCCTGATCTTACTGGGAAAGGTTGCAGTTTATTTCTATTGCATATTATGCTTACTGACGGTCTTAAATATATACTCCTGATTATTCTAAGGAATAATCCATTTATTCCTATACTCTCAAGAGTTTTTAGTAGGAATGGATGTTGGATTTTGTCAAATGCTTTTTCTGCATCTATTGAGATGATCATATGGTTCTTATTAATTTGATTATTAATATGGTCAATTATATTAATAGTTTTCCTAATATTAAACCAGCCCTGCATTCCTGGAATAAATCCTACTTGATCATAGTATATTATCTTGGAGATGATTTTCTGAAGTCTTTTTGCTAATATCTTATTTAAGATTTTAGCATCAATATTCATTAAGGAGATTGGTCTATAATTTTCTTTCTCAGTTTTCGATCGACCTGGTTTAGGTATCAGTACCATGTCTGTGTCATAAAAGGAGTTTGGTAGGACTCCTTCATCCCCTATTTTTTCAAATAATTTATATAACATTGGGGCTAATTGTTCTTTAAATGTTTGGTAGAATTCACATGTGAATCCATCTGGCCCTGGGGATTTTTTCCTGGGGAGTTGATTAATAGCTTGTTCTATTTCTTTTTCTGAAATGGGACTATTTAAGCAATTTATCTCCTCCTCTGTTAATGCAGGGAGCCTATATTTTTGGAGGAAGTCATCCATTTCACTTAAGTTATCAAATTTATTGGCATAAAGTTGGGCAAAGTAACTCCTTATTATTTCTCTAATTTCCTCTTCATTGGTGGAAAGATCCCCCTTTTCATTTGTAAGACTATCAATTTGATTTTCCTCTTTCTTTTTTTTGATCAAATTTACCAAAGGTTTATCTATTTTATTGGCTTTTTCATAAAACCAACTCTTGGTTTTATTTATTAATTCAATAGTTTTTTTACTTTCAATTTTATTGATTTCTCCTTTTAATTTTTGTATTTCGAGTTTAATTTTTGGTTGGGGGTTTATAATTTGGTCTTTTTCTAGCCTTTTAAGTTGTAAGCCCAATTCGTTAATCTTCTCTTTCTCAATTTTCTTCAAATAAGCCTCTAAAGATATAAAATTTCCCCTTATTACTGCTTTAGTTGCATCCCAAAGATTTTGATATGATGTCTCATCATTATCATTATCTTGGGTGAAATTGTTGATTGTTTCTATAATTTGCTCTTTCACCCAGTCATTCTTTAAGATGAGATTATTCAGTTTCCAATTACTTTTTGGTCTATTTACCCCTAACTTTTTACTGAATGTAGCTTTTATTGCATTGTGATCTGAGAAGAAGGCATTTATTATTTCTGCCTTCCTACATTTAATTTTGAGATCTTTATGTCCTAATATATGGTCAATTTTTGAATAGGATCCATGAACTGCTGAGAAGAAAGTATATTCCTTCCTATTGCCATTCAGTTTTCTCCACAGGTCTATCATACCTAGTTTTTCTAGTGTTCTATTTACTTTTTTAATTTCTTTCTTGTTTGTTTTGTGGTTTGATTTGTCTAAATCTGAGAGTGCAAGGTTGAGATCTCCCACTATTATAGTTTTACTGTCTATTTCTTCTTGCAGTTCTCTTAACTTTTCCTTTAGAAAGTTAGATGCTATACCACTTGGTGCATATATGTTTAGTATTGATATGGCTTCATTATTTATGCTACCTTTCAGCAGGATATAGTTTCCTTCCTTATCTTTTTTAACGAGATCTACTTCTGCTTTTGCTTGATCTGAGATAAGGATAGCTACCCCTGCTTTTTTGGCTTTACCTGAAGCATAATAGGCTCTGTTCCAACCTTTTACCTTTACTCTGTATGTATCTCCCTGCTTTAAGTGTGTTTCCTGTAGGCAACATATTGTAGGGTTCTGCTTTTTGATCCAATCTGCTATCCGTCTCCGTTTGATGGGATCGTTCATCCCATTTACATTTACAGTTAAAATTACTAATTCTGTGTTTCCTGCCATCGTATTATCCCCAGATTATACTTTTTTCCCTTGACCCCCCTGATCCCCCTCCCCGATATTTAGATTACAGACCCCCCTTGTGACGCGCAACCCTCCCTCTTTTTTTTTTTTTAGGATCCCTCCCCCCTCCCTCCAAGTCCCTTCACTTATTCTCCTTTTCCTTTCCCCTTTTCCTCTCCCCCCTTTTAATGAGGTGAGAGAAAATTCTCTGAAAAACAAATATGTTAATTATTTACTCTTTGAGCCTCTTCTGATGAGAGTAAGATTCACACAATGATTCTCCCCCTCACTAAGTTCCCTCAGATATGGTGTATTTTCTATGTCTCTTCCTGGGATGTAGTTTCCCTCTTTTTATCACTCCTTCCCCTTTTTCTGAACCGACCTCCTTCCCTTTACCACACCCCCCTTTTTTTCTTTTATATCAGTAAAATCAAATTATCCTTGAGTATTTTTTATATACCCACAACAGAGTTACAGTTCTCAAGGGTTCTGTGTACCTTTTTCTGTTTCTCTTCAGTCTTGTGGATGTAGATCAAATTTTTTGTTTAAGTCTGGTTTTTTTCTTAGAAACATATAGAATTCCTCTGTTTCATTGAATGACCATCTTCTTCCATGGAAAAAGATGCTAAACTTAGCTGGGTAGTTCATTCGTGGTTGCAGTCCTTGATCTTTTGCCTTACGGAATATCAGGTTCCAGGCCCTTCTATCTTTTAATGTGGAGGCAGCCAGATCTTGGGTGACCCTTATTGTGGCACCTTGGTATTTAAATTGTTTTTTTCTAGCTGCTTGCAGGATTTTCTCCTTTGTGTGGTAATTCTGCAGCTTAACCACAATATTCCGTGGTGTTCTTTTTTTAGGGTCTATTTCAGAAGGAGTTCGATGAATTCTTTCCACATCTACTTTCCCTTCTGTTTCTATTATCTCTGGACAGTTCTCTTTGATAATTTCCTGTAAAATAGAATCTAGGCTCTTTTTTTGGTCATAGTTTTCTGGAAGTCCAATAATCCGCAGATTATCTCTCCTAGATCTATTTTCCAGGTCTATAGATTTTCCCAGTAAGTATTTGACGTTGTTCTCCAGCTTCTCATTTTTTTTGTTTTGTTTGACTGATTCTTGGGTTCTCTGTGAATCATTCATTTCTATTTGTTCCATCCTGACTTTTAAGGAGTTATTTTCTTCTTTCACAGTTTTTAGTTCTTTTTGTAAATGCCCAATTTCGTTTTTAAATGAATTATTTTGCTCTATTGAGTTTTTTTCCATTTCCCTAATTTTTTTCTTTTGAGAATTATTTTCTTTTTCCAATTCAGAAATTCTATTTTCTTGAGACTTTTTTATCTTTTCCAATTCAGAAATCCTACTTTCCTGTGTTTTTTTAACCTTTTCTAATTCACTAATTTTGTTTCCCTTCATCTCCTGTGAATTCTTTATTTTTTCCAACTCCAATTTCAGGATGTTGTTATTCTCTATCATAACTTCCCTTTCTTTTCCCCATTTTTCTTCGATCTCCCTCAATTTTTTAAGAGCTTCTTCTAGGAGAGAGTTATGTGATGGGGGGCAGGAATCGTTCCCCTTTAGGTTGTTGTCTGTTGATTCTCTGCTGTCAACTTCCTCGGGGTTGGATACCCGCTCTTTCTCTGTATAGAAGGAATCTATGGTTTTTCTAGCTTTTTTGCTCATACTTAAAAAAATCTTTTGGGGTCTGTCTCTGGGGTAGGAAATTATTTACTTCTTTACCAGCTTCCTCCCAGACCGGATGGATGCAGCGGCCCCTGCGCCGGAGCTAAGATAGAGCTCTGGGAGAGAGTTCCCCACCCCCTCCCTGGAGGTGCCTCAGAGGTGATTAGCACTACTGTGCTTCGAGGGCGTAGAATAGTGAAGACAGCAGGAAGCCCAGCCTATGTGAACGGGTGGGGAGTGGATGTCTGCAGCAGGTGACGTGAGAAGCCCCTGCGCTCAAACTGGAAGTGTCTGCCAGAAACCGCGGTCCCTAGTTCAAAGGTTCTGCTTCTCTGGGACTTCCTGGAGCTGAGTTCCACTCCCTCCAGCTAAGCTAGGCAGTGTGTGTTGCCTTGGGCCGTATCCACCTACTTGTCAATCTCTTAACTATTCTCAGGTGGTAGCTGAGGCCACACCCCCTGGTGCCGAGTCTGCTGGGTCACCCCCAAGATCGGGTAAAATCTAATTTGAGTTTTAAAATATTTTGGCTTTCTCCTCTGAACTGCTAAATAATTAGCAGAGAAGAGCTAAAAGCCTGTGCCAGATTCCTTTACCTCAGTGGCTTCTCTGATCCCAGAGCCCTTCCCAGCGCAATGGGCGCAGTGTGCCCCTACCCCACCGTCTGTGCTGGTCTTTCTTATTCCTCCCCTGAGAACTGACCTTTCCTGTTGAAACTCCAGATTCTCTTCAGCTGGTAAGTCGTGCTTCCAGTCCTTGTGGTATCTATCAGTCCTGAGCTAATTTTGAGACTTAATTTATCTAATTGGTTGTGAGGGAGTGAGGACGTTCACTGATTCGTGTGTTTCTTCTCCGCCATCTTGGCTCCGCCCCCCAGCCTAGACATCTTTCAAGAAATTAAGAAAACTGCTTTGATAATCTAGAATCAGAAGGGTAAAATAGAAATTGGAAGAACCTACCAATCACTTCCTGAGTGAGATCTCAAAATGAACACTCTCAGGAATATTTTGGAGCTCCCAGGTCAAAGAAAGAATATTGCACACAGCCAGAAAGAAACAATTCAAGTATTATAGAGCCACACTCCAGATGGCACAAGATTTAGCAGCTTCTATGATAAAGGATTAGAGGACTTGCAATATCTCATTCCAAGCAAAGGAACTTGTATTACAATCAGGAATAATCTAGCCAATAAAACTGATTGTAATCCTTTTTTTTTTTTTTTTTTTTTTTTTTTTGTGTGTGTGTGTGTGGGGGGGGGAGGGAATGGATACTTAATGAAAGAGAGAACTTAATAGCATTCTTAATGAAAACACCAGAGCTGTGTAGAAAATTTTAACATTAAAAGTGAACAGGAAAGGAAAATTATAAAGGACTTAATAAGATTAAACTATTTATATTTCTACATGGGAAGATAATACTTCTTACTTTATTAGGGTAGTTAGGAATATAGATACAGATATATACATTAAGCACAGGGATGGTAAAACAGTTAAATTAAGTGGTAAAAAGAAGAATGCACTGGAAGAAAGGGAAAAGAAGGGATAAAATGGTGGTAAATCATCTCACATAAAAGAAAAAAAAAGCTTTTACATTGGAAAAATAGAAGTAGTAGTGTTAAACCTAATTCTCATTATAATTAGCTCAAAAGGGGAATAACATTCACACTCAATTGTATATAAAATTTATCTTCTCCTACAGGAAAGTAGAAGACAAATGGGATGAGAGAAGCAGGGTAGTGATAAAATAAGGGCAGATTAGGGGACGTGGTAATCAGAAGTAAATCATTTTTGAAGAGGGACAGGATGAAAGCAGAGAAAGGATAGAATAAATGGTGGGATGATATGGACAGAAATAGGAATTTACCAATCCTAACTTTAAAAATTTTGAAGCAATTATCTCTGAGAACTGTCTCCTTTCTCAAATATGTAGAGAACCGAGTCAAATTTACAAAAAACAGAAACCATTCCTCAGTGGGTGAATGATCAATATGGTTGAACAGTTTCCAGATTGTTATCATATTTTTCTAATACCATATGGAAAGATTCTCTAAATTTCTGATTATTGTAAAAATGCAGATAGAAATAAATCTGTAGTATTTCTTCATATATATTAGATTGGCTAATAAACTATTAAAAGAGAAAGACAAATATTGGAGGACATGTAAAAAAAAAGACATTAATACATTGTTGCTGGCATTGTGAAGTAATTCAAACATTCTAGAAAAATAATTTGGACCAATACCTAAATGGCTTATAGAACCATATACATCTTTTGACTTATAAATACCACTGCTATGTCTATATATAAAAGAAATTAAAAAAACAAGGTGAAAAGGGTCTCTCTCTCTCTCTCTCTCTCTCTCTCTCTGTATATATATATATATATATATATATATATATATATTTATGTATGGAAATATTAATATGACTTTTTTAGTGGCAGCGAGTTAGAAATTTGAGGGATGCTTATACATTGGGGCATGGCTGAACAAATTCTGTGATATTATGGTGATGGCATATTATTATTATGCTATAAGAAGTGGTGAACAGGATACTCTCAGAAAAAACTGGAAGGACATCAGCTGATTCAAAGTGAAATGTACTATCTACAAAGTAGTAATAACAATCCTACAAGATGATCAGTTGTGAATGTCTTGGCTTTTCTCAGTAATACAATGATTTAAAACAACACTTAAAGACTTATGATGAAGAACGCTATCTAACCCCTGAGAAAGAACAAATGGTTTCTGAACACTGATTAAAGGAAACTTTAAAAAATCTTTATTTTTCTTGAGTATTTTTGTCTATTTTTTTTTTTCACTACATGACTAATATAGAAAAATATTTTTATGGCTACCCATGTGTAACTTATATTAAATTGTTGCCTCAGCAATTTTGGGAATAGTGAGGGAAGAATGAAAACAATTTGGAACTCAAAGTTTTAAAAATAAATGTTAATATTGTTTTTACATGTATTTTAGGGAAATAAAATGCTAAAAATTAAAAACAAAATTTAAATTAAAATTATTAAAAAAATAAATTTATCCCATTGAATGCTATAAATATTAAAAATTAGCATGTGTCAGAAATAGAGAAGTATTTTAGATATCATGTACTGTAAAATATTTTTTTCTAGGCAAGGCCTTAGAGAAAATCTATTTCAAATCCATACAGCTAAATTATTTACTGAATTTACACTGCTAGTTAATGACAAAGCAAGAGACAGATACTGATTCTCCTGACATGTAATCCTAAAATGTATCAGGTATCAGGACAAAAATAATTTAAATCATTCATCTAATAAATAGCTTAACAAAATTCTTTACATGCAATTTATTTAGTTGGCATCCTACTAGAAGTGAAATTTACTTTCACATATGTAAGAAATATGTGTGATATAGGTTGTTCATTGGTAAAATTTGGTAAAAAAAAATTAACGTATTAATTTTTAAAATTTGTCTCTGAAAACCAACAAGGATAATGTGGTTCAGCTGTCTTAACTGATTATGGTCTTTGTTGTTATTATCCAATTAGTATATTTCTTGATTAAATCATTTTGTAGAAAGTTAGTTAAATAACATTTTTCCAGTTCATAAGAGAATATTAAAAATCACTTAAAATCATTGAACTGGTATTACATATACTTCCTCTGCCTTCCATTTAAATATAATTTTAATGTTTTCTTGAAGTCAGCCATATTGGAAGAGAAATTTTGGGGGGATTTAGGTTAGTGAATGAGAGTGAAGTAATGGGTATTAGAATCCAAATGCCAGGGAAATCATAGCCTTGTACCAGTATTAATAAAAATCCCATTTTGGTAATCAGGAAAGTGTTATTATAAGGGACTTAAAAAGGTACACCTGTTTGCATTCCTACATGGAAGGATGGTACTTGTAATTTATTAGAATGTTCTCATTATTATGGCAGTTAGAAGTAGTATAAATAGAGGGCATGGTTGTGAAGTGAATATGAATGGATATCTTATTTTTAAAAATACGATGAAATTAAGGTGTGAGAGAGGAATGTATTGG
This sequence comes from Sminthopsis crassicaudata, assembly GCF_048593235.1. Lineage (NCBI taxonomy): Eukaryota > Metazoa > Chordata > Mammalia > Dasyuromorphia > Dasyuridae > Sminthopsis > Sminthopsis crassicaudata. The sequence continues at coordinate 411,216,339 of NC_133618.1, read as the reverse complement.
GAAAAGGAAAAGTGGAATGTTTCAAAGTATCTGCCATAAAAAAGAGAGAAGAAAAAGCTTTTATATTGGATGGGAAGAGAGGGAGCAGAGGTTAAGTAGTGAACCTTAATCTCATCAGAATTGGGTCAAATAGGAAATAGCATACGCAATAGGGATATAGAAATCTATATTACCCTGCTAGAAAATAGGAGAGGAATGGAATTTGGGAAGGAGGGGAGGGTGATAAAAGAGAGGACATATTAGGGGATAGACTGGTCAGTAGCAAAACACTTTTGAGGAGGGACAAGGTGAAAGAGTGAATCACCTTTGTGATTCAAAGTGAAATGTACTGTCTACAAAGTAGTAATAGCAATCCTACAAGATGATCAGCTGTGAATGACTTGGCTTTAGGGAGATAATGAGCAGGATGTTCTCAGGGAAAAAAATCCAGGAAAGTCCTCTATGAACAAAGTGAAATGTATTGTATACAAAGTAATAGCAATGTTATGGATTGATCTGATAAAAATAATATTCTCAGTAGTACAATTATACACAACTATTCTGAAGGAATTATGATAAAAAACCCTGTCCATATCCAAAGAAGGAACTGATTATCTTTGAATACACATTGAAGCACTCTATCTCTCATTATTTTTACCTTGGTTTTTCTTGAGAATTTTTAATTTTATTGGGATGGGAAAATCTGTGTTCTTTCACAACTCAAACTTTTTGGAAATGTTTTGTCACATGCGATTTTTTGATTGTGAGTGGGGATAAGGGAGAGAACCTAGAACTCAAAAATCTTTAAAACAAACAAACAAACAAAAAAAAAACTTTAAAAAAAAACTTTAAAAATTCCATCTGAGGTTGTGGAGCAAAAATGTTTTGATTTCATCTGTTCCTAGAGGTTTTATGGGGCAGAATAAAAAGAGTATTCTGTTACTGATATTATTTCTGCTACTGCTGTTAAGTGCTATTAGTGACCTCTTTTAGTAGTTCTCAAAACTACTATTGTAAAAAGGAAGAGGTAGAGAAAAAGAGGAGGGGATAAATAATTAGGAAAATAGATGCAAGAAAGTAAGCAAGTAAACAAACATTTGTTAAGATCTGTATATCACGAACTATGCTAAGCACTGGGAATATAAATATGAGCAAAAGAAAAAGCAGTACTTGCCATAAAGAAGGTAATAAGAGAAGATAGCACTCCAAATTGAGATAAGGAAGTGGGAGGAGGGTACTCAAGGAGGAACATGGCAGAAGTACAGATCATAAACAATGGACTTTCTGGGCCCTTCCTCAAAATGGAGATTCCAGAAGGAATTCCCCAATGGGAGAAGGGAGCATAGGAGCAGAAGGAGAAGCCAGCTGAAACATAATTAGGGAGAATGGACATTAATTCCAGGTTGACGCATCATTTAAATCAGGTTTTGTAAGTTTATAAAGAAGACAGAAAGATAGGTTTTCTTTTTTTTCAGACTCAGAAGCCTTCTAAAAGTGTTGTGATAGGGGCGGAGCCAAAATGGCAGAGAAGATACATGCGATTTTGTGAGCTCCCTGCTTCCCTCAATACCAATTAGTTAAATCAGCCTCAAAAATAGCACTAGACTGATAGAAACCACAAGGACTGGAAGCACGACTTACCAGCTGAAGAAAAACTGGAGTTTCAACAGAAAAGGTCAGTTCCCAGGGAAGGAAGAAGAAAGGCTAGCACAGACAGTTGGGTGGTGGCACACTGCGGCGATTGCACTGGGGAGAGCTCTGGGATCAGAGAAACCACTGAGATAGAAGAATCTGGCACAGGCTGTTAGCTCTTCTCTGCTTATAAAACAGCAGTTCAGAAGAGAAATCAAGCCACTTTAAAATATAAAGCCAGATACTAAAACCACCCCAATCTGGAAGTGACTCAACAGCTCTCCACACTGTGGGTGTGGCTGACTTAGGCTGTCCAGGCTTTCACCTAGGGGTAGTTAAGAGATTGAAAAGCAGGCGGACACTGCCCAAGGTAACACATAGTGCCTTGCTCAACTGGAGGCTGTGGCACTCAGCCACAGAAGTCCCACAGAAGCGAAACCTTTGAAATAGGGACCGCAGTTTCTGGGCAGACACTTCTAGTGTGAAACCAAGGGCTTTTCACTGCAGCTGCTGACATCCACACCCCACCGGGATGCATAGGCTGGGCTTGATGTTGCCTTTACTGTTCAGTCTTAAACCTCAGGAAAGTCACTAGGACACACAGTGGCCTCAAAGCACAACCCTGCAAATCACCTCTGAGGCACTTCCAGGGAGGGAGTGGGGACATCTCTCCCAGAGCTCTCTCTCAGCTCAGGCGCAGGAGCCACTGCATCCATCCAGTCTGGGAGGAAGCAGGTAAAGAAATAAATAAATAATTTCCTACCCCAGGGATAGAACCCAAAAGATTTTTTAAATATGAGTAAAAAAAAACAAGAAAAATTATCAATTCTTTCTACACAGAAAAAGAGCAGGTATCCAACCCCAAGGAAGTTAACAGCAGAGAATCAGCAGATAACAGCCTAAAGGGGAACGATTCCTGCCCCCCATCACATAACTCTCTCCTAGAAGAGACTATTAAAAAATTCAGAGAGTTTGAAGAAAAAATGGGGAAAGGAAAGAGAAGCTATGATAGAGAATAACAACGTCCTGAAATTTATTGTTGGAAAAAATAAAGAATTCACAGCAGATGCAGGGAAACAAAATTTGTGAATTAGAAAATGTTAAAAAATCACAGGAAAGTAGGATTTCTGAATTGAAAAGATAAAAAAGTCTAAAGAAAATAGGATTTCTGAATTGGAAAAAGAAAATAATTCTCTAAAAAAAATTAGGGAAATGGAAAAAAATTCAATAGAGCAAAATAATTCATTTAAAAACAAAATTGGGCATTTATAAAAAGAACTAAAAAATGTGATTGAAGAAAATAACTCCTTAAAATTCAGGATGGAACAAATAGAAATGAATGATTCATTGAGAACCCAAGAATCAATCAAAAAAAAAAAAATGAGAAGCTGGAGAACAACGTCAAATACTTACTGGGAAAATCTATAGACCTGGAAAATAGATCTAGGAAAGATAATCTGAGGATCATTGGACTTCCCGAAAACTATGACCAAAAAAAGAGCCTAGATTCTATTTTACAGGAAATCATCAAATAGAACTGTGCAGAGATAATAGAAACAGAAGGGAAAATAGACGTTGAAAGAATTCATCGAACTCCTTCTGAAATAGACCCTAAAAAAAGAACACCGCGGAATATTGTGGCTAAGCTAACAGAATTACCACACAAAGGAGAAAATCTTGCAAGCAGCTAGAAAAAAAGAATTTAAATACCAAGGTGCCACAATAAGGGTCACACAAGATCTGGCTGCCTCCACATTAAAAGATAGAAGGGCCTGGATCCTGATATTCCAAAAGGCAAAAGATCAAGGATTGCAACCAAGAATAAACTACCCAGCTAAGTTTAGCATATTTTTCCATGAAAGAAGATGGTCATTCAATGAAAAAGAGGAATTCCATATGTTTCTAAGAAAAAAACAAGACTTAAACAAAAAAATTTGATCTACATCCACAAGACTGAAGAGAAACAGAAAAAGGAACACAGAACCCTTGAGAACTGTATGTCTGTTGTGCATATATAGAAAGTACGCATGGATAATTTGATTTTACTGATATAAAAAGGGGGGTGTAGGAAAGGGAAGGGGGTAGTATCAGGAAAAGGGGAAGGAGTGATAAAAAGAAGGAAACTACATCCCAGGAAGAGGCATAGAAAATACACCATATCTGAGGGAATTTAGAGAGGGGGAGAAACATTGTGTGAATCTTACTCTCATCAGAAGAGGCTCAAAGAGTAAATAATTGACATATTTGTTTTTCAGAGAATTCTCTCTCACCTCATTAAAAGGGGGGACAGGAAAAGGGAAAAGGAAAAGGAGAATAAGGGAAGGGACTTGAAGGGAGCGGGGGAGGGATACTAAAAAAAGGGAGGGCTGCACATCACAAGAGGGGTCTATAAATTAAATATCGGGGAAGGGGCTCAAGGGGGTCAAGGGAAAAAGCATAATCTGGGGAAAATATGATGGCAGGAAATACAGAATTAGTAACTTTAACTGTAAATGTGAATGGGATGAACTGTCCCATCAAACAGAGATGGATAGCAGATTGGATCAAAAGTCAGAACCCTACAATATGTTGTTTACAGGAAATACAGTTAAAGCATGGAGATACATACAGAGTAAAGGTAAAAGGTTGGAGCAGAATCTATTATGCTTCAAGTAAAGCCAAAAAAGCAGGGGTAGCCATCCTTATCTCAGATCAAGCAAAAGCAGAAGTTGATCTAATTAAAAGAGATAAGGAAAGAAACTATATCCTGCTGAAAGGTAGCATAAATAATGAAGCCATATCAATACTAAACATATATGCACCAAGTGGTATAGCATCTAACTTTCTAAAGGAAAAGTTAAGAGAATTGCAAGAAGAAATAGACAGTAAAACTAAAATAGTGGGAGATCTCAACCTTGCACTCTCAGATTTAGACAAATCAAACCACAAAACAAATAAGAAAGAAATTTAAAAAGTCAATAGAACATTAGAAAAACTATGTATGGTAGATTTTTGGAGAAAACTGAATGGCAATAGAAAGGAATATACTTTCCTCTCAGCAATTCATGGATCCTATTCAAAAATTGACCATATATTAGAACATAAAGATCTCAAAATTAAATGTAGGAAGGCAGAAATAATAAATGCCTTCTTCTCAGATCACAATGCAATAAAAGCTACATTCAGTAAGAAGTTAAGGATAAATAGACAAAAAGTAATTGGAAACTGAATAAGCTCATCTTAAAGAATGATTGGGTGAAACAGGAAATTATAGAAATAATTAATAATTTCACCCAAGATAATGACAATGATTAGACATCATACCAAAATCTGTTGGATACAGCTAAAGTGGTAATAAGGGGAAATTTTATATCTTTAGAGGCTTATTTGAAGAAAATAGATTAAGAGAAGATTAACGAATTGGGCCTGCAACTTAAAAAGCTAGAAAAAGACCAAATTAAAAACCCCCAACCAAAATTTAAACTTGAAATACAAAAATTAAAAGGAGAAATCAATAATATTGAAGGTAAAAAAACTATTGACTTAATAAATAAAGCCAAGAGTTGGTTTTATGAAAAAGCCAATAAAATAGATAAACCTTTGGTAAATCTGATCAGAAAAAGGAAAAAGGAAAATCAAATTGTTAGTCTTACAAATGAAAAGGGGGATCTTTCCACCAATGAAGAGGAAATTAGAGAAATAATAAGGAGTTACATTGCCCAACTTTATGCCAATAAATTTGATAACTTAAGTGAAATGGATGACTTCCTCCAAAAATATAGGCTTCCAAGATTAACAGAGGAAGAGATAAATTGCTTAAATAGTCCCATTTCAGAAAAAGAAATAGAACAAGCTATTAATCAATGCCCCAGGAAAAAATCCCCAGTACCAGATGGATTTACATGTGAATTCTACCAAACATTTAAAGAACAATTATCCCCAATGCTATATAAACTATTTGAAAAAATAGGGGATGAAGGAGTCCTACCAAATTCCTTTTATGACACAGACATGATACTGACACCTAAACCAGGTCGATCGAAAACTAAGAAAGAAAATTATAGACCAATTTCCTTAATGAATATTGATGTTAAAATCTTAAATAAGATATTAACAAAAAGACTTCAGAAAATCATCCCCAGGATAATACACTATGATCAAGCAGGATTTATACCAGGAATGCAGGGCTGGTTTAATATTAAGAAAACTGTTAGTATAATTGACCATATTAATAATCAAATTAATAAAAACCATATAATCATCTCAATAGATGCAGAAAAAGCATTTGACAAAATCCAACATCCATTCCTACTAAAAACTCTTGAGAGTATAGTAATAAATGGACTATTTCTTAGAATAATCAGGAGCATATATTTACAACCGTCAGTAAGCATAATATCCAATAGAAATAAACTGCAACCTTTCCAAGTAAGATCAGGAGTGAAAGAAGTTTGCCACTATCACAATTACTATTCAATATAGTACTAGAAACGCTAGCCTCGGCAATAAGAACCAAGAAAGAGATTCAAGGAATTAGAGTAGGAAATGAGGAAATCAAACTATCACTCTTTGCAGATGACATGATGGTATACTTAGAGAACCCCAAAGATTCTGCTAAAAAGCTATTAGAAATAATTCAGAATTTTAACAAAGTGGCAGGATACAAAATAAATCCACATAAATCCTCAGCATTTTTATATATCACCAATAAAATGCAACTGCAAGAGATACAAAGAGAAATTCCATTCCAAACAAATGTTGAGAGTATAAAGTATTTGGGAATCCATCTACCAAAGAATAGTCAGGAATTATATGAGAAAAATTACAAAACACTTGCCACAAAAATAAAGTCAGATTTCAATAATTGGAAAGACATTGAGTGCTCTTGGATAGGCCGAGCGAATATAATAAAGCTGACAATACTCCCCAAACTAATCTATTTATTTAGTGCTATACCAATCAGACTCCCAAGAAATTATTTTAATGACCTAGAAAAAATAACAACAAAATTCATATGGAAGAATAAAAAGTCGAGAATTGCAAGGGAACTAATGAAAAAAAAAAGTTAGAGGAAGGTGGTTTAAGTGTACCTGATCTAAAGCTATATTATATAGCAGCAGTCACCAAAACCATTTGGTATTGGTTAAGAAATAGACCAGTAGATCAGTGGAACAGATTAGATACAAAGGTCAAAAATGGGTACATCAATAGCAATCCAATCTTTGATAAACCCAAAGATACCAACATTAGGGATAAAAATGCATTATTTGAAAAAAACTGTTGGGAAAACTGGAAATTAGTATGGCAGAAATTACATATGGATCCAACATATACCAAGATAAGATCAAAATGGGTCCATGATTTAGGCATAAAGAATGAGATAATAAATAGATTAGAGAAACAGAAAATAGTCTACCTCTCAGATCTGTGGAGGAGGAAGGAATTTATGACCAGAGGAGAACTAGAGATCTTTATTGATCACAAAATAGAAGATTTTGATTACATTAAACTAAAAAGTTTCTGTACAAACAATACTAATGCAAACAAAATTAGAAGGGAAGTAACAAATTGGGAAAATATTTTTAAAAACAAAGGTTCTGACAAAGGTCTCATTTCCAAAATATATAGAGAAATGACCCTAATTTATAAGAAATCAAACCATTCTCCAATTCATAAATGGTCAAAGGATATGAACAGACAATTGTTAGATGATGAAATTGAAACTATATCCACTCATATGAAAGAGTGTTCCAAATCACTACTGATCAGAGAAATGCAAATTAAGACAACTCTGAGATACCACTACACACCTGTGAGATTGGCTAAGATGCCAGGAACAAATAATGATGAATGTTGGAGGGGATGTGGGAAAACTGGGACACTGATACATTGTTGGTGGAGTTGTGAAAGAATCCAACTATTCTGGAGAGCAATCTGGAATTATGCCCAAAAAGTTATCAAACTGTGCATACCCTTTGACCCAGCATTGCTGCTATTGGGCTTATATCCCAAAGAAATACTAAAAAGTGGAAAGAGACCTGTATGTGCCAAAATGTTTGTGGCAGCTCTTTTTGTTGTAGCTAGAAACTGGAAAATGAATGGATGTCCATCAATTGGAGAATGGTTGGGTAAATTATGGTATATGAAGGTTATGGAATATTATTGCTCTGTAAGAAATGACCAGCAGGAGGAATACAGGGAGGCTTGGAGAGACTTACATCAACTGATGCTGAGTGACATGAATAGAACCAGAAGATCACTGTATACTTCAATGCTGTATGAAGATATATTCTGATGGAAGTGGATATCTTCAACATAAAGAAGATCCAACTCACTTCCAGTTGATCAATGATGGACAGAAATAACTACACCCAGAGAAGGAACACTGGGAAGTGAATGTAAATTGTTAGCACTACTGTCTATCTACCAAGGTTACTTATACCTTTGTAATCTAATACTTAATGTGCAACAAGAAAATGGTATTTACAAACATATATTGTATCTAGGTTATATTGTAGCACATGTAAAATGTATGGGATTGCCTGTCATCAAGGGGAGGGAGTCGAGGGAGGAGGGGATAATTTAGAAAAATAAATACAAGGGATAATATTATAAAAAAAAAAATTACTCATGCATATATACTGTGGAAAAAAATTCTAAATAAAAAAAAATTTTTAAAAGTGTTGTGATAAGTTTCACAGGTACCATCATTTGATTTCTTACTTACATAAATGGTTTTCTAATCAATATAATCATCAAAAACCATCATAATAATTATTCAAAAATTCTCACAAGTAACTGTTTCCTAGTGAATAAGAAATTAGAATCATATCCATTCTTTTTTTGGTATTTAATAACAGTTTTGGTTGGATTTAAAAAAAATGTTTAGTTCATAATTTTTTTGTTTTTTTTTTTCATTTTTAAATTTTGTTTTGTTTTGTTTTATTGATTTTTATAGTTATAACATTTTCTTTGGCAGTATATATGCATAGGTATTTTTTTTACTACATTATCCCTTGTACTCCCTTCTATTCTGAGTTTTTCCCCTCTTTCCCTCCACCCTCTCCCCTAGATGGCAGGCATTCCCATATATATTAAATATCTTATAGTATATCCTAAATACAATATATATGTGCAGAAACGAATTTTGTTGTTGTTGCTGTTGCAAAGGAAGGATTGTATTTGCAAGGTAAAAATAATCTGGGAAGAGAAACAAAACAAAACAAAACAAAACAAAACAAAACAAAACAAAACAAAGCAAAACAAAATGCTCTCACTTTACACTCATTTCCCAGTGTTCCTTTTCTGGGTGTAGCTGATTCTGTCCATCATTGATCAATTGGAATTGGATTAGCTCTTCTCTATGTTGAAGATATCCACTTCCATCAGAATATATCTTCATACTGTATCATTGTTGAAGTATATAATCATCCCTTAGTTCTACTCGTTTCACTCAGCATCAGTTGATATAAATCTCTCCAAGCCTCTCTGTATTCCTCCAATTGGTCATTTCTTTCTGAACAATAATATTCCGTAACATTCATATACCATAATTTACGCAACCATTCTCCAATTGATGGACATCCATTCATTTGCCAGTTTCTAGCCACTATGAAAAGGGCTGCCTCAAACATTTTGGAACATACAGGTCCCTTTCCCTTCTTTAGTATTTCCTTGGGATATAAGCCCAGTAGTAGTAGTACAGCTGGGTCAAAGGGTATGAACAGTTTGATAACTTTTTGGGCATAATTCCAGATTCCTCTCCAGAATGTTTGGATTCTTTCACAATTCCACCAACAATGCATCAGTGTCCCAGTTTTCCCACAGACCCTCCAACATTCATCTTTATTTGTTCCTGTCATCTTAGCCAATCTGACAGGTGTGTAATGATATCTCAGAATTTTCTTAATTTGCATTTTTCTGATCAATAGTGATTTGGAACACTTTCATATGAGTGGAAATAGTTTTAATTTCAACATCTGAAAATTGTCTGTTCATATCTTTTGACCATTTATCAATTGGACAATGGCTTGATTTCTTATAAATTAAAGTCAATTCTTTGTATATTTTGGAGATGAGGCCTTTATCAGAACCTTTAACTGTAAAAATGTTTTCCCAATTTGTTACTTCCCTTCTAATCTTGTTTGCATTAGTTTTGTTTGTGCAGAAACTTTTTAATTTGGTGTAATCAAAATTTTCTATTTTATGATCAATAATGTTCTCTAATTCTCCCTTGGACACAAGTCCGAGAGGTAAACCATCCCATGATCCTCCAATTTATATATGATTTTGTTCTGTATGCCTAAATCTTGGACCCATTTTGATCTTATATTAGTATGTGGTGTTAAATGTGGGTCCATGCCTAGTTTCTGCAATATTAATTTCCAGTTTTCCCAGCAGTTTTTGTCAAATAATGAATTCTTACACCCAAAATTTGGGATCTTTGGGTTTGTCAAACACTAGATTGCTATTTTTATTCACTATCTTGCCCTGTGAACCTAACCTATGCCACTTATCAACTAGTCTGTTTCTTAGCCAATACCAAAAGGTTTTGGTGACTGTTGCTTTATAAAATAGTTCTAGATCAGGTACAGCTAGACAACCTTCATTTAATTTTTTTTTTCATCGCTTCCCTTGAAATTCTCGACCTTTTGTTGTTCCATATGAATTCTGTTGTTATTTTTTCTAGGTCATTAAAATCGTTTCTTGGGAGCCTGATTGGTATAGCACTAAATAAATAGATTAGTTTGGGGAGTATTGTCATCTTCATTATATTCGCTCGGCCTATCCAAGAGCACTCAATGTCTTTCCAATTATTTAAATCTGACTTTATTTTTGTGGCAAGTGTTTTGTAGTTTTGCTCATATAATTGCTGACTCTCCTTTGGTAGATATATTCCCAAATGTTTTATACTATCGACCATTATTTTGAATGGAATTTCTCTTTGTATCTCTTGCTGTTGGATTGTGCTGGTAATGTATAAAAATGCTGAGGATTTATGTGGATTTATTTTGTATCCTGCAACGTTGCTAAAATTCTGAATTATTTCTAATAGCTTTTTAGCAGTGTCTTTGGGGTTCTCTAAGTGTACCATAATGTCATCTGCAAAGAGTGATAATTTGACTTCCTCATTTCCTACTCTAATTCCTTGAATCTCTTTCTTGCCTCTTATTGCCAAGGCTAGAGTTTCTAGTACTATATTGAATAATAATGGTGATAGTGGGCAACCTTGTTTCACTCCTGATCTTACAGGGAAAGGTTCTAGTTTATCACCATTACATATGATGTATACTGAAGGTTTTAAATATGTGCTCGTTATTATTTTAAGGAATAGTCCATTTATTCCTATACTCTCAAGCGTTTTTAGTAGGAATGGATGTTGGATTGTATCATGCTTTTTCTGCATCTATTGAGATGATCATATGTTTTTTTTTAATTTGATTATTAATATGGTCAATTATATTAATAGTTTTCCTAATATTAAACCAGCCCTGCATTCCTGGTATAAATCCTGCTTGATCATAGTGTATTATCCTGGGGATGATTTTCTGAAGTCTTTTTGCTAATATCTTATTTAAGATTTTAGCATCAATGTTTATTAAGGAAATTGGTCTATAGTTTTCTTTCTCAGTTTTCAATCTACCTGGTTTAGGTATCAGTACCATGTCTGTGTCATAAAAGGAATTTTATAGGACTCCTTCAATCCCTATTTTTTCAAATAGTTTACATAGCATTGGAATTAGTTGTTCTTTAAATGTTTGGTAGAATTCACATGTAAATCCATCCGTTCCTGGGAACTTTTTCTTAGGAAGTTGGTTAATAGCTTGTTCTATTTCTTTTTCTGAGATGGGACTATTTAGACTTACTTCTTCCTCTGTTAATCTGGGCAAGCTTTATTTTTGAAGGTATTCTTCCATTTCATTTAAGTTATCGAATTTATCGGCATAAAGTTGAGCAAAGTAGCTCCTAATTATTGTTCTAATTTCTACCTCATTATTGGTGAGTTCACCCTTTTCATTTTCAAGACTAACAATTTGCTTTTTCTCTTTCCTTTTTTAAATCAGGTTTGCTAAGATTTTGTCTATTTTGTTGGTTTTTTCATAGAACCAACTCTAAGTTTTATTAATTAATTCAATAATTTTTTTTTTTTACTTTCAAATTAATTAATCTCACATTTTATTTTTTGAATTTCAAGTTTTGTGTTTGTCTGGGGGTTTTTAATTTGTTCCTTTTCTAGCAATTTTAGTTGTAAGCCCAATTCGTTGGCCCTCTCTTTCTCTATTTTATGCAAGTAGGCCTATAGAGATATAAAACTTCCCCTTATTACTGCTTTAGCTGTATCCCACACATTTTGGTATGATGTCTCATTATTGTCATTTTCTTGGGTGAATTTATTAATTATGTCTATGATTTGCTTTTTTATCCAATCATTCTTTAGTATAAGATTATTTAGTTTCCAATTATTGTTTGGTCTATTTTCCCTTGGCTTTTTAGTAAATGTAATTTTGATTGCATTGTGGTTTGAAAAGGATGCATTTACTGTTTCTACCTTACTGCATTTGATTTTGAGGTTTTTATGCCCTAGTATATGATCAGTTTTTGAATAGGTTCCATGAACTGGTGAGAAGAAAGTATATTCCTTTCTGTCTCCATTTAGCTTTCATCAAAGATCTATCATATCATAATTTTCTAGTATAGTATTTTATTTAGCTCTTTGACTTCTTTCTTATTTATTTTGTGGTTTGATTTATCTAAAACTGAGAGTGCAAGGTTGAGATCTCCCACTATTATAGTTTTGCTGTCTATTTCTTTTTGCAGCTCTCTTAATTTCTCTTTTAAGAACTTAGATGCTGCACCACTTGGTGAATATATGTTTAATATTGATACTGCTTCATTATTGATGCTACCCTTTAGTAGGATATAATGCCCTTCCTTATCTCTTTTAATTAGATCAATTTTTGTTTTTGCTTGATCTGAGATGAGGATGGCTACCCCTGCTTTTTTGGCTTTGCCTGAAGCATAGTAAATTCTGCTCCACCCTTTTTACTTTTAGTTTGAATGTATCAACCTGTTTCAGATGTGTTTCCTGTAAACAACATATAGTAGGATTCTGACTTTTAATCCAGTCTGCTAACTGCTTCCTCTTTATGAGGCAGTTTGCCCTATTCACATTTATGGTTAGAATGACTAATTCTATATTGTTTGCCATCCTATTAACCCCTACTTATCCTTTTTCCCTTTCCTTCCCTCTTACCCCCCCCTCCCAGTATTAAACTGGTGAACACCACTTGCTTTTCACAGCCTTCACTTTTTAGTATTCCTCCCCCCACTTTAAAGTTCATCCCCCTAATTTACCCCTTTTCTTCACAATTTCTGTATTGCCTTCCCCTTAGCTTACTCCTTCCCTCTCACTTTTCAATGAAGTGGAAGAAGTTTCACCATAAATCGAATATGTCTATTGATACACACTATATTCTCTCCCTCCTTTCTTTCTCTAAGATATAATAGGTTACCTTTGCCTCATCATGAGATGTAGTACCACCACATTACACTTTTTTGTGATATAATTTCCTTTCCACCTCTAGTTTCTAGGACATATCATACATATGTTCTTTAAATATTTTTATGGCAGAAGTATAGTTCTCAAAATTTCTTTTTACCTTTTTAGAAATCTCTTGAGTTCTCTATTTGAAGATCAAACATTTTATGTAGGTCTGGTTTTTTCATCAAGAATAGATGGAATTCACCCCCAACCAAAAATTAAACTTGAAATACAAAAATTAAAAGGAGAAATCAATAAAATTGAAAGTAAAAAAACTATTGAATTAATAAGTAAAACCAAGAGTTGGTTTTATGAAAAAGCCAATAAAATAGATAAACCTTTGGTAAATTTGATCAAAAAAAAAGAAAGAGGAAAATCAAATTGATAGTCTTACAAATGAAAAGGGGGATCAAATTATTTGAAAAAATAGGGGATGAAGGAGTCCTACCAAACTCCTTTTATGACACAGACATGGTACTGATACCTAAACCAGGTAGATCGAAAACTCAGAAAGAAAATTATAGACCAATCTCCTTAATGAATATTGATGCTAAAATCTTAAATAAGATATTAGCAAAAAGACGCCAGAAAATCATCTCCAGGATAATACACTATGATCAAGTAGGATTTATTCCAGGAATGCAGGGCTGGTTCAATATTAGGAAAACTATTAATATAATTGACCATATTAATAATCAAATTAATAAGAACCATATGATCATCTCAATAGATGCAGAAAAAGCATTTGACAAAATCCAACATCCATTCCTACTAAAAACTCTTGAGAATATAGGAATAAATGGACTATTCCTCAGAATAATCAGGAGCATATATTTAAGACCTTCAGTAAGCATAATATGCAATAGAAATAAACTGCAACCTTTCCCAGTAAGATCAGGAGTGAAACAAGGTTGCCCACTATCACCATTACTATTCAATATAGTACTAGAAACGCTAGCCTCGGCAATAAGAGCCGAGAAAGAGATTCAAGGAATTAGAGTAGGAAATGAGGAAATTAAACTATCACTTTTTGCAGATGACATGATGGTATACTTAGAGAACCCCAAAGACTCTGCTAAAAAGCTACTAGAAATAATTAAAAATTTCAGCAAAGTGGCAGGATACAAAATAAATCCAAATAAATCCTCAGCATTTTTATATATCACTAACAAAATGCAACAGCAAGAGATACAAAGAGAAATTCCATTCCAAACAAATGTTGAGAGTATAAAATATTTGGGAATCCATCTACCAAAGAAAAGTCAGGAATTATATGAGAAAAATTACAAAACACTTGCCACAAAAATAAAATCAGATTTAAATAATTGGAAAGACATTCAGTGCTCTTGGATAGGCCGAGCGAATATAATAAAGATGACAATAATCCCCAAACTAATCTATTTATTTAGTGATATACCAATCAGACTCCCAAGAAACTATTTCAATGACCTAGAAAAAATAACAACAAAATTCATATGGAAGAATAAAAGGTCGAGAATTGCAAGGGAACTAATGAAAAAAAAACTCAGAGGAAGGTGGTCTAAGTGTACCTGATCTAAAGCTATATTATATAGCAGCAGTCACCAAAACCATTTGGTATTGGCTAAGAAATAGACCAGTAGATCAGTGGAACAGATTAGATACAAAGGACAAAAAAGGGTACATCTATAGCAATCTAATCTTTGACAAACCCAAAGATACCAATAAAAATTCATTATTTGGAAAAAACTGTTGGGAAAACTGGAAATTAATATGGCAGAAATTAGATATGGATCCACACTTAACACCATATACCAAGATAAGATCAAAATGGATCCATGATTTAGGCATAAAGAGGGAGATAATAAATAGGTTAGAGGAACAGAGGATAATCTACCTCTCAGACTTGTGGAGGAGGAAGGAATTTATGACCAGAGGAGAACTAGAGATCATTATTGATCACAAAATAGAAGATTTTGATTACATCAAACTAAAAAGTTTCTATACAAATAATACTAATGTAAACAAGATTAGAAGGGAAGTAACAAATTGGAAAAATATTTTTAAAAACAAAGGTTCTGACAAAGGTCTCATTTCCAAAATATATAGAGAACTGACCCTAATTTATAAGAAACCGAACCATTCTCCAATTGATAAATGGTCAAAGGATATGAACAGACAATTCTCAGAGGAAGAAATTGAAACTATATCCACTCACATGAAAGAGTGTTCCAAATCACTACTGATCAGAGAAATGCAAATTAAGACCACTCTGAGATACCACTACACACCTATCAGATTGGCTAAGATGACAGGAACAAATAATGATGAATGTTGGAGGGGATGTGGGGAAACTGGGACACTAATACATTGCTGGTGGAGTTGCGAAAGAATCCAGCCATTCTGGAGAGCAATCTGGAATTATGCCCAAAAAGTTATCAAACTGTGCATACCCTTTGACCCAGCAGCGCTACTACTGGGATTATATCCCAAAGAAATACTAAAGAGCGGAAAGAGACATATATGTGCCAAAATGTTTGTGGCAGTTCTTTTTGTTGTAGCTAGAAAGTGGAAGATGAATGGATGTCCATCAGTTGGAGAATGGTTGGGTAAATTGTGGTATATGAAGGTTATGGAATATTATTGCTCTGTAAGAAATGACCAGCAGGAGGAATACAGAGAGCCTTGGAGAGACTTAAATCAACTGATGCTGAGTGAAATGAGCAGAACCAGAAGATCGCTGTACACTTCAACAACAATACTGTATGAGGATGTATTCTGATGGAAGTGGAAATCTTCAACATAAAGAAAAACCAACTCACTTCCAGTTGATCAATGATGGACAGAGGTAGCTACATCCAGAGAAGAAACACTGGGAAGTGAATGTAAATTGTTAGCACTAATATCTGTCTGCCCAGGTTGCATGTACCTTCGGATTCTAATGTTTATTGTGCAACAAGAAAATGATATTCACACACATGTATTGTACCTAGACTATATTGTAACACATGTAAAATGTATGGGATTGCCTGTCATCGGGGGGAGGGAATAGAGGGAGGGGAGGTAATTTGGAAAAATGAATACAAGGAATAATATTATAAAAAAATATATATATATAATAAAAAAAATTAAAAAAAAAAAAAAAAAAGAATAGATGGAATTCATTTATTTCGTTAAATGTCTATCTTCTTCCCTGGAAAAAGATACTCATTTTTACTGGGTAAGTTATTCTTGGCTGCATACCAAGATCCTTAGCCTTTCAGAATATCATGTTCCAGGCCCTTCTTTCTTTTAATGTGAGTGCTCCTAGATCCTGGGTTATCCTTATTGTGGCTCCTCCATATCTGAATTGCTTTTTACTAGCAGCTTCCAATATCTTTTCCTTTGTCTGATGGTTCTTGAACTTGGCCACTATATTTCTTGGCATTTTGATTTCAGGGTCCCTTTCAGTAGGTGATCAATGAATTTTTTCAGTGTTTATTTTACCCTCTGTTTCCAAAACATCTGGGCAGTTCTCCTTGATAATTTCCTCGAAAATAGTGTCCAAGCTATTTTTTTCCTCACATTTTTCAGGGAGTCCGATTATTCTCAAATTGTCTCTCCTGGATCTGTTTTCCAGGTCTGTTGTCTTTCTAATAAGGTACTTGACATTCTTTTCAATTGTTTCATTTCTCTGGTTTTGCTTGACTACTTCTTGGTTTCTCCTTGAGTCATTCATTTCTACTTGTTCGAGTCTAATTTTCAATGATGCATTTTCTTCACTCACTTTTTTATATCTTTTTGTAATTGTCCAATTGTGTTTTTATCTTCTATGGAATTTTTTCCATTTTATCCATTTTATTTTTTAGAGAGCTGATTTCTTTATCCAGCTCACTAATCCTGTTTTCCTTGGAGTTGTTTGCCTTTTCTAATTCACTAATTTTATTTCTCAATGATTTGATCTCTTTTTCCACTCTGGATGACTTCTCCAGGCTGTCTTTCCAAGCTTCCCTTTCCTTTTCCCATTTCTCTTCTAGCTCTCTTGTGAGAGCCTTTTTGATTTCCTCTATGAGATTCTTTTGTATTGAGGAGCAGATCATATCCCCCTTAGGGGGTTCTTCTGGGGAGAGTCTGTTTTTAGTCTCCTCAGTATTTGAAGTTCGCTCTTTCTCCATACAGAAGCTGTCAATGGTTAGGGCCCTTTTGAATTTTTTGTTCATTTTGTCAAGAGCAGAATCGGAGAAAACAAACTGACAAGAGAAACAATTGGTCTGTTTTGGGGGGGATGGAGCTGGATGGTCTTAATGGGCTTCCTCTACAGACTGGGGGTAGGGCAGTAGAGAGCCACTAACAGAACAGAGATGGCTGTGCTGTGTCTGCACTCTGAGGGTCTGAGAATGCACTGAGTCAGTCCAGGTGGGAGTGGGGTTGGCCAATCTGAGAGACACTAGCTTTCTGTTATTCTAATCTTTACCTCTGGTGTTTACACCCTCTCTGCTGCTCCTGGCTTGCTGCCAAGACGGAATATCCACACTGGGGTAAAAGTATTTTTGCAGAAACGGCAGAGATTGTACCCCTCCCCCCTCAGGTCTGAGCTGGGTGAGCTGTCTGTCTTGCTCTGGCTTGCCTGCCCTCAGTCTGTGCCCAGTCTGTTTGATCCTTCCCTGAGAAAACACAGACCTTCTCTGGGGAATTTCAAGGATGTCTTCTGTTGGTGATTATTTGTGGGGTTTTTTTTTCAGTGAAGCATTAATTCTGAGGCTTGTCATGAAGTAAGTCCTGAGAGAAAATACAGAGCTCAAGCAGCTGTCTGCCTCAACGCCACCATCTTGGCTGGAAGTCCAGTTTATAATTTTAATAAAAGATTTACCTCAACCAATTTTAGAAATTTAAGGAGAATTATAGAATTTCAATGTCAGAAGGGACATAAACAATGTGATAGAGGGACTCCCTTAATTTTTCTTACTTGTAAAATAGGTTGGATTATATTATCTATGAATCCATTCCAGCTCTAAATGTTATTTATCTTATGACATAGAGTTGAAAGGTGTTCTACTCCAAGTATTCTATGTGGTCAATAATTTAGGGATTTAATTAAAACCTAGTATATGATATGATTTTATTCCTCTGCCTAATTTAATCAACAATTTTCTCTGATGAGCAATTGGAAGTATATTTTCTTATTTTTCAAGTATTAATTAAATGTTTTTAAAAGGTTTCTCTGTTAAAAATTATTATCAAGAATAGTCAATGACTATAGTAATTGAATGTTTGATAAGTCAAAAGACCCCAGCTTCTGGGATAAGAACTCACTATTTGACAAAAACTTTTGAAAAAATTGGAAATTAGTGTAGTAGAAATTAAGCATTGACACACCTAATATCCTATATCAAGACAAGGTCAAAATCGGTTCATGATTTAGACATAATGAGATTAAAAGAAAATTAGAAGAATATGATCTATGGAGATCTCTATGATCTATGAAGAATGAAGTAATTTGTGGGCAAAGAATAACTAGAAAACATTATGGAATGCAAATTCGATAATAATTTTGATTATATTAAGTTAAAAAGGTTTTGTGTAAACAAAATTAGAAGGGAAGCAATAAACTGGGGGAAAGATTTTTACATCCAAGGATTCTGATTAAAAAAAAAAACTGTTTCTAAAATATATAGAGATTTAACTCAAATTTATAAGAATTTAAACCATTCTTCTGTTGATAAATGAGCAAAGGAATGAACAGACAAGAAATTAAAACCATTTGTAGTCATAGGAAACAATGCTCTAAATCATTATCGATCAGATAAATGCAAATTGAGACAACTCCAAGGTACCACTGCACAGCTCTCAGATTAACTAACATGACAGGAGAAAAAAATGATGAATTTGGATGGGATAAAGAAAGCCATGACACTAATACATTGGTGAAGTTGTAAACTGATCCAACCATTCTATTTTTTTAAATTTTATTTATAATTTTTGACAGTATATATGCATGAGTAATTTTTTTATAATATTATCCCTTGTATTCATTTTTCCAAATTATCCCCTCCCTCCCTTTACTCCCTCCCCTTGATGACAGGCAATCCCATACATTTTACATGTGTTACAATATAACCTAGATACAATATATGTTTGTAAATACCATTTTCTTATTGCACATTAAGTATTAGATTACAAAGGTATAAGTAATCTGGGTAGATAAACAGTAGTGATAACAATTTACATTCACTTCCCAGTGTTCCTTCTCTGGGTGTAGTTATTTCTGTCCATCATTGATCAACTGGAAGTGAGTTGGATCTTCTTTATGTTGAAGATATCCACTTCCATCAGAATATATCTTCATACAGCATTGAAGTATACAGTGATCTTCTGGTTCTATTCATGTCACTCAGCATCAGTTGATGTAAGTCTCTCCAAGCCTCCCTGTATTCCTCCTGCTGGTCATTTCTTACAGAGCAATAATATTCCATAACCTTCATATACCATAATTTACCCAACCATTCTCCAACTGATGGACATCCATTCATCTTCCAGTTTCTAGCCACAACAAAAAGAGCTGCCACAAACATTTTGGCACATACAGGTCTCTTTTCACTTTTTAGTATTTCTTTGGGATATAAGCCCAATAGCAGCAATGCTGGGTCAAAGGGTATGCACAGTTTGATAACTTTTTGGGCATAATTCCAGATTGCTCTCCAGAATGGTTGGATTCTTTCACAACTCCACCAACAATGTATCAGTATCCCAGTTTTCCTACATCCCCTCCAACATTCATCATTATTTGTTCCTGGCATCTTAGCCAATCTCAGGTGTGTAGTGGTATCTCAGAGTTGTCTTAATTTGCATTTCTCTGATCAGTAGTGATTTGGAACACTCTTTCATATTAGTGGATATAGTTTCAATTTCATCATCTAACAATTGTCTGTTCATATCCTTTGACCATTTATGAATTGGAGAATGGTTTGATTTCTTATAAATTAGGGTCATTTCTCTATATATTTTGGAAATGAGACCTTTGTCAGAACCTTTAACTTTAAAAATATTTTCCCAATTTGTTACTTCCCTTCTAATCTTGTTTGCATTAGTATTGTTTGTACAGAAACTTTTTAGTTTAATGTAATCAAAATCTTCTATTTTGTGATCAATAAAGATCTCTAGTTCTCCTCTGGTCATAAATTCCTTCCTCCTCCACAGGTCTAAGAGGTAGACTATTCTCTGTTCCTCTAATCTATTTATGATCTCATTCTTTATGCCTAAATCATGGACCCATTTTGATCTTATCTTGGTATATGGTGTTAAGTGTGGATCCATATGTAATTTCTGTCATACTAATTTCCAGTTGTCCCAACATTTTTTTCCAAATAATGAATGTTGGTATCTTTGGGTTTGTCAAAGACTAGATTGCTGTAGATGTACCCTTTTTTATCCTTTGTATCTAATCTGTTCCACTGATTGACTGGTCTGTTTCTTAGCCAATACCAAATGGTTTTGTTGACTGCTGCTATATAATATAGCTTTAGAGCAGGTATAGCTAGACCACCTTCTTCTGACTTTTTTTTTTCATTAGTTCCCTTGCAATACTCGACCTTTTATTCTTCCATATGAATTTTGTTGTTATTTTTTCTATGTCATTAAAATAGTTTCTTGGGAGTCTGATTGGTATAGCACTAAATAAATAGATTAGTTTGGTCAGTATTGTCATCTTTATTATATTCGCTCGGCCTATCCAAGAGCACTGAATGTCTTTCCAATTATTGAAATCTGACTTTATTTTTGTGGCAAGTGTTTTGTAAATTTTCTCATATAATTCCTGACTATTCTTTGGTAGATGGATTCCCAAATATTGTATACTCTCAACATTTGTTTGGAATGGAATTTCTCTTTGTCTCTCTTGCTGTTGCATTTTGTTGGTGATATATAAAAATGCTGAGGATTTATTGATCCAACCATTCTAGAGAAAAATTTGGAACTATACTCAAAGGGCTATCAAACTGTGCATACCCTTTGATTCAGAAGTGTCTCTACTTAGCTTATATCCCAAAGAGATTATAAAAAAGGGAAAATGACCTATGTGTGCAAAAATGTTTGTAGTAACTCTGTTTGTATTGTCAGCGGCAAGAAACTGGGAACAGAGAGAATGCTCATCAGCTTTAGAATGCTGAATAAGTATTGGTATATGAATGTTATGGAATACTATAGTTCTATAAGAAATAATTACCATGATGATTTCAGAAAGGCCTGTAAAGAGTTACATAAACTAATGCTAAAGGAAGTGCAAAGAATAGGAGAACATTGTGCATAGCAACAATAAGATTATATGATGCTTAATTTTGATGGACATGGCTCTTTGCAACAGTGAGGTGATTCAGACCATTTCCAATGGTCTTGTGATGAAGAGCACCATCTGCACCCAGAGAGATGATTGTAGGGATTGACTGTGGATGATAACATAGTATTTGCATCTTTTTATTGTTCTTTGCTTGAATTTTTTTCTCATTTTTTTTTCCTTTTTGATCTGATTTTTCTTATGCAGCATGATAATCATGGAAACATGTATAGAAGAAATGCACATGTTTAACATATTGAGTTACTGGACATCTAGGGAAGGGGATGGATGGAAGGGAAAGAAAAAAAATTGGAACACAAGGTTTTTGAAACGTAAATGTTGAAAATTATGCATATGTTTTGAAAATAAAAAGCTTTAATCAAAAAACAAATTAAAACAATTGGTATCAAGATTTTTTTTAAACATCTAAGAATCTCCTGACAGTTCATGCAACAAACATTCATTTATTGTCTAAATATGGAAAGCTCTCTGCTAATAAGTATGGATCTGTTAGGATTCTTAGAAAGTACTAAGTAAGTGGAATTGAGGAGACAGTTTAGTTTAGTATTGATTTAATCCTACAACAAATAATGGTTTCCTAGTGATATAATGATTGGCATATACTCAGTGTGGGACATATAAGGAGGAGCTCTCAGGGCCAGAAAGGAGAAGCCCACTAGAAGTTCTTGGAAGCTGAGACAGATTCATTCCATCTTCTATCTTTGTTGTAGCTGGAGGCTGAAGTACAAATCTTTGGATTCAGAGACATTCAGAGGGAGCTAGAGACAGAATCTGGCAGAGGCAAAGGACAAGCAGCAGGAACACATGGAACCAATGAGAGAGATAAGCCTATAAAAAGCTAACCGGTGCCCCAGGAAAAGAGAAAAGACTTTGAATAAAGGATTTTGACTTTAATTCCTGTCTGTTTACTGAATTATGATTACTGAACTAAAACCAAGTCTGCTCCCAGAAGCCCTCCCAAGAAACCTGTTCCCAGAGAATATTATATTTTAGAGAAGAATATTGCATGGATCCAAAGACAAAAATGCAATAGCTCCTCCCTCAAGGGGCTTTAATCATTTAGGTTCATTTTCCTCATTCACTCACTTGTATATTCCTGTGGTTTTGCATGTAGGCTTAAATTAGTGGGCAACTGGTTTTAGTATGCTAGATAGAAGTTATCATCATTTCTTTAGGAGAGAGAAGAATTTCTTCCACAAATAGCTTTGTTAATAACCAAGTATTGAATCAAAAAAGATTATTAAGGCATAATGGTCTAAGCACACTCAAGTTTTATCAATTATCATTTAAATCTTATTGAAGACAAATAAGAAAAAGACTAACACAATCAAGATGATACTGTAAACTTTTATAAAACAGGGTGGTTTTTTTTAAACTTTCTTTATATTTCTAGTGCTTAACATAGTATCTGGTTCATGATAGGTGCTTAAAAAATGTATGCCAACTTGGCTTGAACCAAGAATAATTGCTAAAGTGCTATAAGTTTAAGTTTAAAATATCAATTAATTAATATAGTGCTTCACAGATAAAAAATAGAACTCCACTTCATTTCTTTCCAACTTTTTCCCAGTAAAGAACATTTCCTGTCATAAATTATAGTTTGTTGATTACTAATGGTACAGTGTTGGAATGAATTATTTTGTCAAATATTGTAATTTTTATTTTATGCAAAGTATGATGTGTTTGTCTTTATTATTTTTTTTTTCTTTTTACAATTTGTATTTGCAGTCTGGTAGGGTTTTGTTAAAATGATGAATTCATCATCTACAATTGAAAGGGCAATTCATATTTGTACCCACATGTAGGAGAGAGACATTCTTAGTGAATGTACCTGCTTCAATACCATTTTATAATAGTATAAAAATAGAAATGACATTTTACATATTATTTTTAGAAATAGCAGTGATTCTTAATATCTCCTTAATTGAGAACAATTCTGGGATCTCTCAGCAAGAACTGTCAGTTTCCCTGCAGGTAATCAATTTTGTTGACTGGATTAGGAAGTACTAATCAGCATAGGTCATACAAATGAAGTTGGAAACCTTTTCAAATCCTCAGTAAATTCTTGTTAAAAAAAATAAACAGAAAGGCATGTCAGTAGGATGGGACACATATTTTGATTTTTTTTACCACAAGACTGACCTGGAAGACAAGAGTAGAAAAAGGAAACACTGGGTTAGGTATCATCTCAGTCAATGAAATCAAAATAACAAGAGAATCTCTTAATTATTCTGTTTTGCTTTTAATTCCAGTTTTTCTCCCTATTTCCATCCCACTCCCACATCTATTGAGAAATCAAAAAAAAAATTAAATGAAGTATGATGTCCATTATACGTATGAAATGTGCAAAACCTTTCCACCTTAGAAATGCTTCAAACTGTATTCAGAATTCATTCGCTCTCTCTCATTAGAAGTGGTTAGCATTTTTCATCATAAGTCCTTTAGAATCGCATTGGACTATTATATTGAAATCTTGTACAATTGGTTATCATTTCAACTTTGTTGTTACTGTCTACAATGTCCCTCCACTTCTGCTCACCTCACTTTTCATCAACTCATACAAGTTTTCTCAGGCTTTTCTGAAACCATATATTTCAGCATTTATTACTACATGGTAGTATTATATCATGATGATATGCCACTATTGCTTCAGCAATTATCCAATTGATAGACATTTTCTTAATTTCTAATATTTCACTACCACAAAAAATAGTTCTTTTGTACATATAAATCCTCCTCCTTTTTCTGTGATCTCTATCTAACAGTAGTATTAATAATTCAAAAGATATGAATACTTTTGTTACCTTTTGTTAGAGTTCCAAATTCTTCTCCAGAATAGTTGGACTAGTTTACAGTTTCACAAATAGTGCTTTAATTTATCTATTTCCACATTTCCTTCAGCACCAGTCATTTCCCTTTTCTTTCATGTTAGCCAATCTGATGTAGGGTAGTAACTCAGAGTTGTTTTTAATTTTCATTTCTCTAGGGATTTGGGGCATTTTTCCCTATAGGTATTGATAGCTTTCATTTCCCCTTAAAACTTTTTGTATATTATGTCTTTTGACCATTTGTTAATTAGGATATAGTGATTATTTTTAGAAATTTAATTGCATTATCTATATATTTGAGAAATGAAACCTTAATCAGAGAAATTTGTTGTAATTTTTTCCAGTTGTCTATTTTCTAATTTTGACTACATTGGTTTTATCTCTGCAAAACCCTTTTTAATTTCCCTTATTTACAATTATCCATTTTACTTTCCACAATCCTCTCTATTTTTTGTTGGATATAAATTCTCCCTTTATGCCTAGATCTGACAGACAATTTCCTCAATATATTCTTAATTTGCTTATGATATCAGATGATTTTGTTTAATGTTTACACTATGTACCCATTTAGACCATGTTTTGTTAATTCAGTGTGAGTTGTCAGGCTATGCCCAGTGTATGTTAAATTACTTTCCAGATTTGCCAGCAATTTTTGTCAGTGAGTTTTTGTTAAAATAGCTTTGATCTTTTGGTTTATCAAACTAGGTTACTGTGTTCACTTACTTCTATCTATTGTATATCTAATCTATTCTATTATCAATCATTATTAATTATTTTGATTATTACCAATATTAAATTATTTTGATGATTACCATTTTTGTATAGTTTGAAATCTGGCATTTCTTTGCAACTTTTTTAAATTAAAAAAAACTGATTCCCAATTCTTGACTTTTTGGGTGAAAGGAGTATTAATGAAGACAGTTTTATAGGGACAGGTCAAGGGATCATTGAATTCAAAGATAGAATTGACTAAGCAATCTAGCCATAGAATCTAGCCACATTTAACAAATGAGGAAATTGAGACACAGAGAGTAAATTTATTTGCCTAGAATCATGAAATTGGCAAGTATTTGAGGTAGAATGAGAAGGCAACTGACCTGAGTCAAAGTTCATTATTTCTTTCAATTAGTCTAACCATCTCAATTTACTATTAAGAAAATAAACGGACAAAAGTTGTGGCTTGCCCAACGTATCATAAGAGGTATTTGAAACTAGCTGAGCGGATGGTAAAATACAGCTAGAAAGGAACTTGAAGAGTATTAAAGAACTTTGTCAACTAGGATCTTTTGAATAGTTCATTGTCTCAATGAGAGAAAAGCTAACCTGAATAGTTAATTTTTCTACACTGTTTTCTATTTGATCTTTTTTTCCTCCTAATCACACTATTGAAACAATAATCCTTTATTTATTTACTATTAGTGTTATTTATAGTATCTGTCATTTATATAGAATTTAATGATTTTCAAAGTATTTTACATTCATTATATCACCCAGTCCTTTCAATATCTTTGTGAACTATATACCATTATTATCTCCTTTTTGTAAATGTAAGATATAAGGTCCAGAATTTGGAGAGATTTGAAAAATAGAAGATATAATAAAGAATATGACCTTTGAGTCTATAATCTATTCTTTCTAAATAGACATTTAGATTTCAGGCAGCTACACCCCACCCCATTTTCTTACAATGTATGAGGTATGTTTTTCTCCCCCTTTCCCACTCGTATTATCCTAATAACTTGATATTTATTTGATTATCATAAAAGCCAATGGGTATAGTAGTACACTGACTATGGCTACTTTGTAATTATATAACTAATCATGAACAAGCCACAATCTATGGACATGTTCCTCATCTATAAAATGATTTTTAAAAAAGATGCACCACTTAGCAATATGAGGCATTAATTAGATATTAGTTATTTGAGCCTTTCTTATTATACTGTAATATTAATTCATTCTACTTTTCCAAGTGTCTGAATCCAGGGCATTATTATAGCTCTATCTAATACCTTTAATCTTCATAGAATATGCCACACATTATATCCCCATTTTCTCTTGAATGTTTTGGAAGTTTAGAATTATTTGTCAATTAGGTTATGTATTTAAAAGAGAATTTGTTTCCAACAAGCCTCAAATTTAATTCAGGATCTTAGAGAAGTAAAATTTATCCATCTATGGAAGACTGTGACTTTAGAATGAACAAGGAAATGTGCATTGATGTGAAAATGGGAAAGATTATGTGACTTCAGGCTATAATCTAAAAATTTTACTCAAAAATTCCCAACAATTTTCCATCAAAAATCCTGGGTTTATTTTTCAAAATTATTTGAAAGATAATAAGATCTAACAATTTTTTTCATTTGAGCATATGTTTTATTTTTGGATATCTGGGTGACTCCCACTGATTTCTATGTTATATTATCCTGTGATACATACAATAGCTCTTGCACTTTTTTATTAATTTTTATAATGATAACATTTTCTTTGACAGTACATATGCATAGGTAATTTTTTTTTACAACATTATCCCTTGTACTCCCTTCTGTTCTGAGTTTTTCCCCTCTTTCCCTCCACCCCCTCCCCTAGATTCCCATATATATTAAATATCTTATAGTATATCCTAAATATAATATATATGTGCAGAACCACATTTTGTTGTTGTTGTTGTTGTTGCAAAGGAAGGATTGTATTTGCAAGGTAAAAATAATCTGGGAAGAGAAACAAAACAAAACAAAACAAAACAAAAAACAATACTCTCAGTTTACACTCATTTCCCAGTGTTCCTTTTCTGGATATAGGTGATTCTATCCATCATTGATCAATTGGAATTGGATTAGCTCTTCTCTATGTTGAAGATATCCACTTCCATCAGAATACATCCTCATACATTATCATTGTTGAAGTGTATAATGATCCCCTAGTTCTACTCGTTTCACTCAGCATCAGTTGATATAAATCTCTCCAAGCCTCTCTGCATTCCTCCAGTTGGTCATTTCTTACAGAACAATAATATTCTATAATATTCATATACCATAATTTACCCAACCATTCTCCAATTGATGGACATCCATTCATTTTCCAGTTTCTAGCCACTATGAAAAGGGCTGCCACAAACATTTTGGAACATACAGGTCCCTTTCCCTTCTTTAGTATTTCCTTGGGATATAAGCCCAGTAGTAGCACTGCTGAGTCAAAGGGTATGCACATTTTGATAACTTTTTGGGCATAATTCCAGATTGCTCTCCAGAATGGTTGGATTCTTTCACAACTCCACCAACAATGTATCAGTGTCCCAGTTTTCCCACAGATCCTCCAACATTCATCGTTATTTGTTCCTGTCATCTTAGCCAATCTGACAGGTGTGTAAGGATATCTCAGAGTTGTCTTAATTTGCATTTCTCTGATCAATAGTGATTTGGAACACTCTTTCATATGAGTGGAAATAGTTTTAATTTCATCATCTAAAAATTGTCTGTTCATATCCTTTGACCATTTATCAATTGGAGAATGGCTTGATTTCTTATAAATTAAAGTCAATTCTCTGTATGTTTTGGAGATGAGGCCTTTATCAGAACCTTTAACTGTGAAAATGTTTTCCCAATTTGTTACTTCCCTTCTAATCTTGTTTGCATTAGTTTTGTTTGAGCAGAAACTTTTTAATTTGGTGTAATCAAAATTTTCTATTTTGTGATCAATAATGGTCTCTAGTTCTCCCTTGGACACAAACTCCTTCCTCCTCCACAAGTCCGAGAGGTAAACCATCCCATGATCCTCCAATTTATTTAGGATTTTGTTCTTTATGCCTAAATCTTGGACCCATTTTGATCTTATATTAGTATGTGGTGTTAAATGTGGGTCCATGCCTAGTTTCTGCCATATGAATTTCCAGTTTTTCCAGCAGTTTTTGTCAAATATTGAATAATTATACCCAAAATTTGGGATCTATGGGTTTATCAAACACTAGATTGCTATTTTTATTCACTATCTTGCCCTGTGAACCTAACCTATGCCACTGATCAACTAGTCTATTTCTTAGCCAATACCAAATGGCTTTGGTGACTGTTGCTTTATAATACATTTCTAGATCAGGTATAGCTAGACCACCTTTATTTAATTTTTTTTTCATTACTTCCCTTGAAATTCTCGACCTTTTGTTGTTCCACATGAATTCTGTTGTTATTTTTTCTAGGTCATTAAAATCATTTCTTGGTAGTCTGATTGGTACAGCACTAAATAAATAGATTAGTTTGGGGAGTATTGTCATCTTCATTATATTCACTCGGCCTATCCAAGAGCACTCAATGTCTTTCCAATTATTTAAATCTGACTTTATTTTTGTGGCAAGTGTTTTGTAATTTTGCTCATATAATTCCTGACTCTCCTTTGGTAGATATATTCCCAAATATTTTATACTATCAACCGTTATTTTGAATGGAATTTCTCTTTGTATCTCTTGCTGTTGGATTTTGTTGGTAATGTATAAAAATGCTGAGGATTTATGTGGATTTGTTTTGTATCCTGCAACGTTGCTAAAATTCTGAATTATTTCTAATAGCTTTTTAGCAGTGTCTTTGGGGTTCTCTAAGTATACCATCCCTTCATTTGCAAAGAGTGATAATTTGATTTCCTCATTTCCTACTCTAATTCCTTGAATCTCTTTCTCAGCTCTTATTGCTGAGGCTAGAGTTTCTAGTACTATATTGAATAATAATGGTGATAGTGGGCAACCTTGTTTCACTCCTGATCTTACAGGGAAAGGTTCTAGTTTATTGCCATTACATATGATGTTTACTGAATGTTTTAAATATATGCTCGTTATTATTTTAAGGAATAGTCCATTTATTCCTATACTCTCAAGCGTTTTTAGTAGGAATGGATGTTGGATTGTATCAAATGCTTTTTCTGCATCTATTGAGATGATCATATGTTTTTTATTAATTTGATTATTAATATGGTCAATTATATTAATAGTTTTCCTAATATTAAACCAGCCCTGCATTCCTGGTATAAATCCCACTTGGTCATAGTGTATTATCCTGGGGATGATTTTCTGAAGTCTTTTTGCTAATATCTTATTTAAGATTTTAGCATCAATGTTTATTAAGGAAATTGGTCTATAGTTTTCTTTCTCAGTTTTCAATCTACCTGGTTTAGGTATCAGTACCATGTCTGTGTCATAAAAGGAATTTGGTAGGACTCCTTCAATCCCTATTTTTTCAAATAGTTTACATAGCATTGGAATTAGTTGTTCTTTAAATGTTTGGTAGAATTCACATGTAAATCCATCCAGTCCTGGGAACTTTTTCTTAGGAAGTTGGTTAATAGCTTGTTCTATTTCTTTTTCTGAGATGGGACTATTTAGACTTACTTCTTCCTCTGTTAATCTGGGCAAGCTACATTTTTGAAGGTATTCTTCCATTACATTTAAGTTATCAAATTGATTGGCATAAAGTTGAGCAAAGTAGCTCCTAATTATTGTTCTAATTTCTACCTCATTAGTGGTGAGTTCACTCTTTTCATTTTCAAGACTAATAATTTGCTTTTTCTCTTTCCTTTTTTTAATCAGGTTTGCTAAGATTTTGTCTATTTTGTTGGTTTTTTCATAGAACCAACTCTTAGTTTTATTAATTCAATACTTTTTTTACTTTCAATTTTATTAATCTCACCTTTTATTTTTTTGAATTTCAAGTTTTGTGTTTGTCTGGGGGTTTTTAATTTGTTCCTTTTCTAGCAATTTTAGTTGTAAGCCCAATTCGTTGGCCCTCTCTCTATTTTATGAAAGTAGGCCTGTAAAGATATAAAACTTCCCCTTATTACTGCTTTGGCTGTATCCCACACATTTTGGTATGATGTCTCATTATTGTCATTTTCTTGGGTGAAGTTATTAATTATGTCTATGATTTGCTATTTTACCCAATCATTCTTTAGTATAAGATTATTTAGTTTCCAATTATTGTTTGGTCTATTTTCTCTTGGCTTTTTAGTAAATGTAATTTGATTACATTGTGGTCTGAAAAGGATGCATTTACTATTTCTGCCTTACTGCATTTGATTTTGAGGTTTTTATGCCCTAGTATATGATCAATTTTTGTATAGGTTCCATGAACTGGTGAGAAGAAAGTATATTTGTTTCTGTCTCCATTTAGCTTTCGCCAAAGATCTATCATATCATAATTTTCTAGTATAGTATTTTATTTACCTCTTTGACTTCTTTCTTATTTATTTTGTGGTTTGATTTATCTAAAACTGAGAGTGCAAGGTTGAGATCTCCCACTATTATAGTTTTGCTGTCTATTTCTTTTTGCAGCTCTCTTAATTTCTCTTTTAAGAATTTAGATGCTGCACCACTTGGTGCATATATGTTTAATATTGATACTGCTTCATTATTGATGCTAACCTTTAGCAGGATATAATGCCCTTCCTTATCTCTTTTAATTAGATCAATTTTTGTTTTTGCTTGATCTGAGATGAGGATGGCTGCCCCTGCTTTTTTGGCTTTGCCTGAAGCATAATAGATTCTGCTCCACCCTTTTACTTTTAGTTTGAATGTATCATCCTGTTTCAGGTGTGTTTCCTGTAAACAACATATAGTAGGATTCTGACATTTAATCCAGTCTGCTAACTGCTGCCTCTTTATGAGGCAGTTTGCCTCATTCACATTTATGGTTAGAATGACTAATTTTATATTGCTTGCCATCCTATTAACCCCTGCTTATGCTTTTCCCCTTTCCTTCCCTCTTACCCCCCCTACCCAGTATTAAACTGGTGAATACCACTTGCTTTTCACAGCCCTCCCTTTTTAGTATCCCTCCCCCACCTTAAAGTTCCTACCCCTATTTTACCCCTTTTCCTCACAATTTCTGTATTCCCTTCCCCTTAGCTTACTCCTTCCCTCTCATTTTTCAATGAAGTGGAAGAAGTTTCATCATAAATCGAATATTTCTATTAATACACACTATGTTTATCTCCCTCCTTTCTTTCTCTCAGATATAATAGGTTACCTTTGCTTCTTCATGAGATGTAGTACCACCACATTACACTTTTTTATGATATAATTTCCTTTCCACCTCTAGTTTCTAGGACAAATTATACATATGTTCTTTACATATTTTTATGGCAGAAGTAGGGTTCTCAAGATTTCTTTTTACCTTTTTAGAAATCTCTTGAGTTCTCTATTTGAAGATCAAACATTTTATGTAGGTCTGGTTTTTTTATCAAGAATAGATGGAATTCTTTTATTTCGTTAAATGTCTGTCTTCTTCCCTGGAAAAGGATACTCATTTTTGCTGGGTAAGTTATTCTTGGCTGCATACCAAGATCCTTAGCCTTTCAGAATATCATGTTCTAGGCCCTTCGTTCTTTTAATGTGGATGCTGATACATCCTGGGTTATCCTTATTGTGGCTCCTCCATATCTGAATTGCTTTTTACTAGCAGCTTCCAATATCTTTTCCTTTGTCTGATGGTTCTTGAACTTGGCCGCTATATTTCTTGGCATTTTGATTTCAGGGTCCCTTTCAGTAGGTGATCAATGAATTTTTTCAGTGTTTATTTTACCCTCTGTTTCCAAAACATCTGGGCAGTTCTCCTTGATAATTTCCTCGAAAATAGTGTCCAAGCTATTTTTTTCCTCACATTTTTCAGGGAGTCCGATTATTCTCAAATTGTCTCTCCTGGATCTGTTTTCCAGGTCTGTTGTCTTTCTAATAAGGTACTTGACATTCTTTTCAATTGTTTCATTTCTCTGGTTTTGCTTGACTACTTCTTGGTTTCTCCTTGAGTCATTCATTTCTACTTGTTCGAGTCTAATTTTCAATGATGCATTTTCTTCACTCACTTTTTTTTATATCTTTTTGTAATTGTCCAATTGTGTTTTTATCTTCTATGGAATTTTTTCCATTTTATCCATTTTATTTTTTAGAGAGCTGATTTCTTTATCCAGCTCACTAATCCTGTTTTCCTTGGAGTTGTTTGCCTTTTCTAATTCACTAATTTTATTTCTCAATGATTTGATCTCTTTTTCCACTCTGGATGACTTCTCCAGGCTGTCTTTCCAAGCTTCCCTTTCCTTTTCCCATTTCTCTTCTAGCTCTCTTGTGAGAGCCTTTTTGATTTCCTCTATGAGATTCTTTTGTATTGAGGAGCAGATCATATCCCCCTTAGGGGGTTCTTCTGGGGAGAGTCTGTTTTTAGTCTCCTCAGTATTTGAAGTTCACTCTTTCTCCATACAGAAGCTGTCAATGGTTAGGGCCCTTTTGAATTTTTTGTTCATTTTGTCAAGAGCAGAATCGGAGAAAACAAACTGACAAGAGAAACAATTGGTCTGTTTTGGGGGGGATGGGGATGGATGGTCTTAATGGGCTTCCTCTACAGACTGGGGGTAGGGCAGTAGAGAGCCACTAACAGAACAGAGATGGCTGTGCTGTGTCTGCACTCTGAGGGTCTGAGAATGCACTGAGTCAGTCCAGGTGGGAGTGGGGTTGGCCAATCTGAGAGACACTAGCTTTCTGTTATTCTAATCTTTACCTCTGGTGTTTACACCCTCTCTGCTGCTCCTGGCTTGCTGCCAAGATGGAATATCCACACTGGGGTAAAAGTATTTTTGCAGAAACGGCAGAGATTGTACCCCTCCCCCCTCAAGTCTGAGCTGGGTGAGCTGTCTGTCTTTCTCTGGCTGCCTGCCCTCAGTCTGTGCCTAGTTCTGTTTGACCCTCCCCTGAGCAAACACAGACCTTCTCTGGTGAATTTCAAGGTTGTCTTCTGTTGGTAATT
Organism: Sminthopsis crassicaudata; assembly: GCF_048593235.1. Classification (NCBI taxonomy): domain Eukaryota; kingdom Metazoa; phylum Chordata; class Mammalia; order Dasyuromorphia; family Dasyuridae; genus Sminthopsis; species Sminthopsis crassicaudata. The sequence continues at coordinate 411,183,297 of NC_133618.1, read as the reverse complement.
ATTTGTGGGTTTCTCTTCTGGTCAAGCATTAAATCTGAGGCTTGTCATGAAGTAAGTCCTGAGAGAAAACACGGAGCTCAAGCAGCTGTCTGCCTCCATGCCGCCATCTTGGCCGGAAGTCCCTTCTTGTACTTTTTTGGTTTAATTTTATTGTATAGTTTTATTTATTTAATCAGTAGGGATCAAAAGTATATTTTAACTTTCTGGGAATAATCATTGAATTTTTCCTGTGATTTTCTTTACTCTTTCATCCTTTACAATAAATTCTGATGCTTAAGTTACAGTTATTTTCATTTTGTTCTTTTGATTTATGTTTATCATGACTACTGAAAGACAGTGTCCCTTGAAATTATATTTCTTGGGAGCAGAGCCAAGATGGTGAAGAGGACAGACATTTTCTTTTGACCTTCTCCCACAACCCTCAGACTAATTAGCAAATCCAGCCTCTGAATTACTTCCGGACTGGCAGAATCCACAAATATTGGGAGTGTAACAAATTACCAACAGAAGTATGTCGAAGCTCTCCAGAAAAGCTTTGTTTCAATTGTGTATGTAGGCAGGTGAGCCAAGTACATGCAGGCTGAACACAGACCCAAGGCACAGTGGGCTCTGCATGCTAGAGAATCTACAAGAAGAAACCAACAGCAGTATTGGCTACTCTGTCCTGGATACAATCCAGGAGGTCTGCACAGAAGTTGTAAAATATCAACAGAAACACAAAAGGTAAATAGTGAACCCTGAAATGCCAGAATTCCACAAGAACTTGCCATGCCCACCCAGCACCTGAACTCAGTCTGTGCAGCTACAGCTGCTTTTAAAGGGAACTTGGACAATATTCCTTTCCCTAAAAGCAGATCTCAACTTTAAAAAAAAATGAATAAAAAAGCAAAAAGAACTCTGACCATAGATAGGTTTTATCGTTAAAGAGAACAGATTTCAAACCCTGAGGAGACTAAAAGCAGATCATCTCCAGATGAAGCCCCAAAGCCTGATATAAATTGGTCCCCATCACACAAGGCTCTCCTGGGGGGGGGGGAATATATAAAAGAGCTTAAAAGAGAGCTGAAAGAAAAAAAAAATTGGGGGAAGGAAATGAGAACTTTATAAGAGGGTTTGAAAAAGGAAATACAGAAATTATCTGAAGAAAATTCATTACAAAATAGACTTAGTGAAATGGAAAAAGCATATAACTTCTTAGAAATAGAGTTAACAAAATGAAAAAAGAAAACAACTTCCTGAAAAACAGGATATGAACAGACAATTTTTAAATGAACAAATTGAAACTATTTCTACTCATATGAAAAGGTGCTCTAAATCAATATTGATCAGAGAAATATAAATTAAGACAACTCTGAGATACCACTATACACCTCTTGGATTATCTAAGATGACAAGAAAAAGATAATGAGGAATATTGGCAGGGATGTGGAAAAACTGGGACACTAATACATTGTTGGCAAAACTGTGAATAGATCAAACCAGTCTGGAGAACAATTTGGAACTATCCTCAAAAAGTTATAAAAACAGTGCATACCCCTTGATCCAGCAGTGTTTCTATTAGGCTTTATATATCCCAAAGAGATGTTAAAGGAGGGAAAGAGACTCATATGTGCAAAAATGTTTGTGGCAGCTCTTTTTGTAGTGGCAAGAAATTGTAAACAATGGATGCCTATGAATTGGAGAATAGCTGAATAAATTATGGTAGATGAATGTTATGGAATATTATTGTTATATAAGAAACGACCAGCAGGATGATTTCAGAGAGGTTGGACAGACTTACATGAACTGATGCTAAGAAAAATGAGCAGAACCAGAAGATCATTATACATGGCAACATCAAGACTATAAGAGGATCAATTCTGATGGCTGTGGCTCTCTTCAACAATGAGATGTAAACAAGTTCCAATTGTTCAGTGATTGAGAAAGCCATCAACACTCACAGAAAGGTCTGTGGGAACTGAGTGTGGTTCACAACATAGCATTTTCACTCTTTTTGTTATTGTTTGCTTGAATTTTATTTTGTTTTTCTTTTTTTGTTCTTTTGAGGCATAATAATTGCATGAATATGTATGCATATATTGGATTTAACATATATTTCTACCATGCTTAATATATATTGGACGACTTGTCATCTAGGGAAGGGCGTGTGGGAAAGGGGGGAATTGGAACACAGGTTTTGTAAGGGCTAATGTTGAAGAATTGTTCATGCATATGTTTTGAAAAATATAAAGCTTTAACAAAAACAAAAGAAATCATGTTTCTTATTACTCTGGGGCACATGATGAAAGCAAATCCATTAATTCCTTTTTTTTTTAAACTCAACAAGGAGAATCTGTTAACTAGCTGTCTATTTATCTGAAATTTTCCCTTATAATTTTATTGTGAGAAAGAATATCAACATTTACTTGGTTTAGTTCTAGTTTTAGTTTTTCCTAATAGACATCCTTTTTTGGTCATCGGGGAAAAATTCCATATTTGGAGTTGCAAGATTGGTATACACTGATGAAATTTGTAGCACTATTAGCACCATTAGCACTATTATTCTTACCACAGATAATTTTGGGGAACTGAAACCAAAGAGAATGGGAAACTTTCTTATACACTTTTATCTCTTGCCTGAATTTTTGTCCTCTTTAACAAGCAAGTACAGAGGATTGGCAACACAAATACAGTAAAAATATACATGTATCCATACCTGTACTTTTCACACTAGGGTTACTATATTAGTTAATCCTTCAGAAATGAAAAAAAAATAAAAGAAAATTTGGAGATTTGTGCATCAAATCATTTACCATAGTCAAGTAATCTTATGCTTAATCACCTTGCTCATTCATAAGCAAGTGTATAAAAGGGAGGAAAACTGAGGATATGCATTTTGAGAAAGATCTATTAGATTTCTCAGGGTCTTTGAACTTACTGAAGTGGTTCTCTTTAGTTCAAATTAAGGGGTTTTTGTTTTCAAAATAGCCTTTTACAAAACAAGACATGGTAAAGTATAATACTATTAAAGAAATCAGGATAAGCTCACATGATTCACTCAAAACAATCTAAAATTCATTGAGGGAACTGATTGATATTTTATGAGAAATTATTGCTTAGGGCCTTTGAAATGATCACATTCCCTAGGAGATTTTAAAAAATGAGAATGAAATATATATTTTCAATATGCATCAGAAAAGCAAATTTTTCATTTGGACAAGAAAGCTAAGTATTTTTTAGATGTCCTTTAAATCCCTACAGGATTAATAAGCTTCTTTTATTACATTTGCTCCTCAAAGGTACTCTTCAATATCAGGAAATATAAGTCCTGCCCTCTAGAATATATATCTCTAGATACCATGACGATTAGTCACTTAATCAAAAACAAAATTTAGTTCTTACTTTGTGTTAAATATTGTGATAAGCGCTTGGAACATAAAGAAGAAACAAAACATGACCCAGACTATTGAAGATGTTATATTCTTAAGGGGGAGAAAACATGAAAAATACCTGAATATAAACAAAATATACAGAAGATAATTTCAGAGGAAACGTGCCAGCTTTAGGTGGGACCAGGAAAGTCTTCCTACAGAAGCTAGATCTTGAAGTGAGTCTTAAAGGAAGCCATGATATAGAAGTGAAGTAGAGGAACACTGGGGTCACAGAGGTCATTTCATTTTTTGCATCATCACAATAACTAATTTACAACACTTATTATATTATTTATATACTTATTTTGTACATTATATTCTAAAAGTATTTTATGAATTATATTTTTATAGAGTAGAAGGACAGGGTTCGTTTATGTCAAAGACCATGTATTAAACTAATAATTTTAGAATTGAAAGAATATAGAACCATAAAATAGCTCCTATTGACACTATACTTTTTAATTGACAAAGTGCTTTCTTCATAATAACTCTATAAAGAACAAGATTTAATAAATAAAAAAAATGATTTAGGAATATGAATAGACTTACTCGTAAGCCTATCTAGTGAGAGAAAAAAAAACACTCAAACACAAATCTTTGGATTCCTATTTCAGAATAGGAATTTTTCTTTTCATTTCTTTTAACAATTCTTTCCCTTTCTTTGTCCTTCCTTAACTTTATGTCTATTCCTTTCTCTTTCCTTCCCTTTCCTTCTCCTTCACATATTTTCCTCTTTTTTCTATTCCCCTCTCTTTCCTTTCCTTTTTCTTCTCTTTTCCTTAACATTTCCACTAATTCTTTTCCCTTCCCTCCATTCTTCTTTCCTTCTATTCCCCATCTGTTCCCTTTCTTCCCCCTTCTTACCCAGTTTCATACTTTTGTTCCTCTACTCCTCTTCTATTCCCTTGCCTTTAACTTACATTAAATTGGAGAAATTCCTTCTTTCATGAATCTAGACAATGATTATAAAACACACAAATAGCCATAAATACAAAAAAAAAAAAAAAAACCCTAAATAGGAAAGAGTTTTTACAAACTGAGTGGATGGTATCAAGAAAGATATATTTGAGTGAGATTTTAAAGAATGGGTAAGAGTTCAACAGAGAGAAATATCCTTCCAAGTATATGAAGAAATGAATGATCAAAACAGAAGCCACAAACAAAGGATGTGCAAAGTTTGATGCAAATAGTGTATTTAGATTGTGACATAAAAAGAAGCGTGATGATATGAGACATAGAATGAAAGGCAGGGCAACACTAAATTGGAGATTTGAATGTCAGGCTAAGAAGCTTTAACTTTCTTTCATAGGCAATAGACAGGAAGTAAAAGTTTGGGGTGAAGAAATAGCATGAATCATGAAGTATCTGTGAATGTTTAGACATTGGTAGGTATTAGTGAAACAATATCAAATATTTTTCCTAAATGCATAGCTCTGTTTGCACATTTCCCTGACTGGAATCCAAAGATGGAAGTGTGAATTGTATATTTCACAGCTTAGAGTGAAGACAATATAAAAATGCTTAGAAGTACATATTATATAATAGATTTGCTTCAGTCAGTAGCATATCATCAGCATTCTGTTTGTGAGTTAGATGTTCTACCTATCATTTTTATATTAGATACAGTTTTGAAAGATTCCTTTTTTGGGGGGGGGCGGAGCCAAGATGGCGGAGAAGAAATACTCGACTCTGTGAACGTCCTCACTCCCTCACAACCAATTAGATAAATTAAGTCTCAAAATAAGCCCAGGACTCATAGATACCACAAGGACTGGAAGCACGACTTACCAGCTGAAGAGAATCTGGAGTTTCAACAGAAAAGGTCAGTCCCCAGGGGAGGAAGAAGAGAGGCCAGCACAGACGGCTGGGTGCTAGCATACTCTGCCCATTGCGCTGGGAGGGGCTCTGGGATCAGAGAAGCCACTGAGGTAAAGGAATCTGGCACAGGCTGTTAGCTCTTCTCTGCTAATTATTTAGCAGTTCAGAAGAGAAAGCCAAAATACCTTAAAAACTCAGATTAGATTTTCCCCGATCCTGGAGGTGACTCAGCAGATCTCGGCACCAGGGGGTGTGGCCGCAGCTACCACCTGAGAATAGTTAAGAGATTGACAAGTGGGTGGATATGGCCCAAGGCAACACACACTGCCTAGTTTAGCTGGAGGGAGTGGAACTCAGCTCCATGAAGTCCCAGAGAAACGGAACCTTTGAACTAGGGACCGCGGTTTCTGGCAGACACTTCCAGTTTGAGCACAGGGGCTTTTCACGTCACCTGCTGCAGACATCCACGCCCCACCCGGACACATAGGCTGGGCTTTGTGCTGTCTTTACTGTTCAATGCCCTCGGGCACAGCAGTGCTAATCACCTCTGAGGCACTTCCAGGGAGAGGGTGGGGAACTCTCTCCCAGAGCTCTATCTTAGCTCAGGCACAGGAGCCTCTGCATCCATCCGGTCTGGGAGGAAGCTGGTAAAGAAGTAAATAAATAATTTCCTACCACAGGGACAGACCCCAAAAGATTTTTTTAAATATGAGCAAAAAAGCCAGAAAAACTATAGATTCCTTCTATACAGAGAAAGAGCTGGTATCCAACCCCGAGGAAGTTAACAGCAGAGAGACAGCAGATAACAACCTAAAGGGGAACGATTCCTGCCCCCCATAACATAACTCTCTCCTAGAAGAAACTCTTAAAAAATTAAGGGAGTTTGAAGAAAAATGGGGAAAGGGAAGGGAAGCTATGATAGAGAATAACAACGTACTGAAATTGGAGTTGGAAAAAATAAAGAATTCACAGGAGATGCAGGGAAACAAAATTTATGAATTAGAAAAGGTTAAAAAAACACAGGAAAGTAGGATTTCTGAATTGGAAAAGATAAAAAAGTCTCAAGAAAATAGAATTTCTGAATTGGAAAAAGAAAATAATTCTCAAAAAAAATTAGGGAAATGGAAAAAAATTCAATAGAGCAAAATAATTCATTTAAAAATGAAATTGGGCATTTACAAAAAGAACTAAAAACTGTGAAAGAAGAAAATAACTCCTTAAAAGTCAGGATGGAACAAATAGAAATGAATGATTCACAGAGAACCCAAGAATCAGTCAAATAAAACAAAAAAAAAAAAAAATGTGAAGCTGGAGAACAACGTCAAATACTTACTGGGAAAATCTATAGACTTGGAAAATAGATCTAGGAGAGATAATCTGCGGATTATTGGACTTCCAGAAAACTATGACCAAAAAAAGAGCCTAGATTCTATTTTACAGGAAATTATTAAAGAGAACTGTCCAGAGATAATAGAAACAGAAGGGAAAGTAGATGTGGAAAGAATTCATCGAACTCCTTCTGAAATAGACCCTAAAAAAAGAACACCACGGAATATTGTGGCTAAGCTGCAGAATTACCACACAAAGGAGAAAATCCTGCAAGCAGCTAGAAAAAAACAATTTAAATACCAAGGTGCCACAATAAGGGTCACCCAAGATCTGGCTGCCTCCACATTAAAAGATAGAAGGGCCTGGAACCTGATATTCCGTAAGGCAAAAGATCAAGGACTGCAACCAAGAATGAACTACCCAGCTAAGTTTAGCATCTTTTTCCATGGAAGAAGATGGTCATTCAATGAAACAGAGGAATTCTATATGTTTCTAAGAAAAAAACCAGACTTAAACAAAAAATTTGATCTACATCCACTGAAGAGAAACAGAAAAAGGTACACAGAACCCTTGAGAACTGTAACTCTGTTGTGTGTATATAAAAAGTACTCAAGGATAATTTGATTTTACTGATATAAAAGAAAAAAAGGGGGGTGTAGTAAAGGGAAGGAGGTTGGTTCAGAAAAAGGGGAAGGAATGATAAAAAGAGGGAAACTACATCCCAGGAAGAGGCATAGATAATACACCATATCTGAGGGAACTTAGTGAGGGGGAGAATCATTGTGTGAATCTTACTCTCATCAGGAGAGGCTCAAAGAGTAAATAATCAACATACTTGTTTTTCAGAGAATTTTCTCTCACCTCATTAAAAGGGGGGAGAGGAAAAGGGAAAAGGAAAAGGAGAATAAGTGAAGGGACTTGGAAGGAGGGGGGAGGGATCCTAAAAAAAAAAAAAAAAAAAAAAAGAGGGAGGGTTACGCGTCACAAGGGGGGTCTGTAAATTAAATATTGGGGAGAGGGATCAGGGGGATCAAGGGAAAAAAAGCATAATCTGGGGATAATACGATGGCAGGAAATACAGAATTAGTAATTTTAACTGTAAATGTAAATGGGATGAATGATCCCATCAAACGGAGACGGGATAGCAGATTGGATCAAAAAGCAGAACCCTACAATATATTGTCTACAGGAAACACACTTAAAGCAGGGAGATACATACAGAGTAAAGGTAAAAGGTTGGAGCAGAATCTATTATGCTTCAGGTAAAGCCAAAAAAGCAGGGGTAGCTATCCTTATCTCAGATCAAGCAAAAGCAGAAGTAGATCTTGTTAAAAAAGATAAGGAAGGAAACTATATCCTGCTGAAAGGTAGCACAAATAATGAAGCCATATCAATACTAAACATATATGCACCAAGTGGTATAGCATCTAACTTTCTAAAGGAAAAGTTAAGAGAATTGCAAGAAGAAATAGACAGTAAAACTATAATAGGTGGAGATCTCAACCTTGCACTCTCAGATTTAGACAAATCAAACCACAAAACAAACAAGAAAGAAATTTAAAAAGTAAATAGAACATTAGAAAAACTAGGTATGGTAGACCTTTGGAGAAAACTGAATGTCAATAGAAAGGAATATACTTTTTTCTCAGCAGTTCATGGATCCTATTCAAAAATTGACCATATATTAGAACATAAAGATCTCAAAATTAAATGTAGAAAGGCAGAAATAATAAATGCCTTCTTCTCAGATCACAATGCAATAAAAGCTACATTCAGTAAAAAGTTAGGGGTAAATAGACCAAAAAGTAATTGGAAACTGAATAATCTCATCTTAAAGAATGACTGGGTGAAAGAGCAAATTATAGAAACAATTAACAATTTTACCCAAGATAATGACAATGATGAGACATCATATCAAAATCTTTGGGATGCAGCTAAAGCAGTAATAAGGGGAAATTTTATATCTTTAGAGGCTTATTTGAAGAAAATAGAGAAAGAGAAGATTAAAGAATTGGGCTTACAACTTAAAAGGCTAGAAAAAGACCAAATTATGAACCCCCAACCAAAAATTAAACTTGAAATACAAAAATTAAAAGGAGAAATCAATAATATTGAAAGTAAAAAAACTATTTTATTAATAAATAACTTTTTAGCAGAGTCTTTGGGGTTCTCTAAGTATACCATCATGTCATCTGCGAAAAGTGACAATTTGATTTCTTCATTTCCTACTCTAATTCCTTGGATCTCTTTCTCGGCTCTTATTGCCGAGGCTAGAGTTTCTAGTACTATATTGAATAGTAATGGTGATAGTGGGCAACCTTGTTTCACTCCTGATCTTACAGGGAAAGGTTCTAGTTTATCACCATTACATATGATGTTTACTGAAGGTTTTAAATATATGCTCCTTATTATTTTAAGGAATAGTCCATTTATTCCTATACTTTCAAGCGTTTTTAGTAGGAATGGATGTTGGATTTTATCAAATGCCTTTTCTGCATCTATTGAGATGATCATATGGTTTTTATTAATTTGATTATTAATATGGTCAATTATACTAATAGTTTTCCTAATATTAAACCAGCCCTGCATTCCTGGTATAAATCCCACTTGGTCATAGTGTATTATCCTGGGGATGATTTTCTGAAGTCTATTTGCTAATATCTTATTTAAGATTTTAGCATCAATATTCATTAAGGAAATTGGTCTATAGTTTTCTTTCTCAGTTTTCGATCTACCTGGTTTAGGTATCAGTACCATGTCTGTGTCATAGAAGGAATTTGGTAGGACTCCTTCAATCCCTATTTTTTCAAATAGTTTACATAGCATTGGAGTTAGTTGTTCTTTAAATGTTTGGTAGAATTCACCTGTAAATCCATCTGGTCCTGGGGACTTTTTCTTAGGAAGTTGGTTAATAGCTTGGTCTATTTCTTTTTCTGAGATGGGACTATTTAGACTACTTACTTCTTCCTCTGTTAACCTGGGCAAGCTATATTTTTGAAGGTATTCTTCCATTTCATTTAAGTTATCGAATTTATCGGCATAAAGTTGAGCAAAGTAGCTCCTAACTATTGTTCTAATTTCCTCTTCATTAGTGGTGAGTTCACCCTTTTCATTTTCAAGACTATCAATTTGCTTTTTCTCTTTCCTTTTTTTAATCAGGTTTACTAAGGGTTTGTCTATTTTGTTGGTTTTTTCATAAAACCAACTCTTAGTTTTATTAATTAATTCAATAGTTTTTTTACTTTCAATTTTATTAATCTCACCTTTTATTTTTTGAATTTCAAGTTTTGTGTTTGTCTGGGGGTTTTTAATTTGTTCCTTTTCTAGCAATTTTAGTTGTAAACCCAATTCGTTGGCCCTCTCTTTCTCTATTTTATGCAGGTAGGCCTGTAGAGATATAAAACTTCCCCTAATTACTGCTTTGGCTGTATCCCACACATTTTGGTATGATGTCTCATTATTGTCATTTTCTTGGGTGAAGTTATTAATTATGTCTATGATTTGCTGTTTTACCCAATCATTCTTTAGTATAAGATTATTTAGTTTCCAATTATTTTTTGGTCTATTTTCCCCTGGCTTTTTATTAAATGTTATTTTGATTGCATTATGGTCTGAAAAGGATGCATTTACTATTTCTGCCTTACTACATTTGATTTTGAGGTTTTTATGCCCTAGTATATGATCAATTTTTGTATAGGTTCCATGAACTGCTGAGAAGAAAGTATATTCCTTTCTGTCTCCATTTAGCTTTCGCCAAAGATCTATCATATCAAACTTTTCTAGTATTCTATTTACCTCTTTGACTTCTTTCTTATTTATTTTGTGGTTTGATTTATCTAATTCTGATAGTGCAAGGTTGAGATCTCCCACTATTATAGTTTTGCTATCTATTTCCTCTTGCAGCTCTCTTAATTTCTCTTTTAAGAATTTAGATGCTGCACCACTTGGTGCATACATGTTTAATATTGATACTGCTTCACTATTGATGCTTCCCTTTAGCAGGATATAATGCCCTTCCTTATCTCTTTTAATTAGATCAATTTTTGTTTTTGCTTGATCTGAGATGAGGATGGCTACTCCTGCTTTTTTGGTTTTGCCTGAAGCATGATAGATTCTGCTCCACCCTTTTACTTTTAGTTTGAATGTCTTATTAATAAATAAAACCAAGAGTTGGTTTTATGAAAAAGCCAATAAAATAGATAAACCTTTGGTAAATTTGATCAAAAAAAATAAAGAGGAAAATCAAATTGATAGTCTTACAAATGAAAAGGGGGATCTTTCCACCAATGAAGAGGAAATTAGAGAAATAATAAGGAGTTACTTTGCCCAACTTTATGCCAATAAATTTGGTAACTTAAGTGAAATGGATGACTTCCTCCAAAAATATAGGCTCCCTAGATTAACAGAGGAGGAGATAAATTGCTTAAATAGTCACATTTCAGAAAAAGAAATAGAACAAGCTATTAATCAACTCCCCAGGAAAAAATCCCCAGGGCCAGATGGATTCACATGTTTATTCTACCAAACATTTAAAGAACAATTAGCCCCAATGTTATATAAATTATTTGAAAAAATAGGGGATGAAGGAGTCCTACCAAACTCCTTTTATGACACAGACATGGTACTGATACCTAAACCAGGTAGATCGAAAACTGAGAAAGAAAATTATAGACCAATCTCCTTAATGAATATTGATGCTAAAATTTAAATAAGATATTAGCAAAAAGACTTCAGAAAATCATCTCCAGGATAATACACTATGATCAAGTAGGATTTATTCCAGGAATGCAGGGCTGGTTTAATATTAGGAAAACTATTAATATAATTGACCATATTAATTATCAAATTAATAAGAACCATATGATCATCTCAATAGATGCAGAAAAAGCATTTGACAAAATCCAACATCCATTCCTACTAAAAACTCTTGAGAGTATAGGAATAAATGGACTATTCCTTAGAATAATTAGGAGCATATATTTAAGACCTTCAGTAAGCATAATATGCAATAGAAATAAACTGCAACCTTTCCCAGTAAGATCAGGAGTGAAACAAGGTTGCCCACTATCACCATTACTATTCAATATAGTACTAGAAATGCTAGCCTCGGCAATAAGAGCCGAGAAAGAGATTCAAGGAATTAGAGTAGGAAATGAGGAAATTAAACTATCACTTTTTGCAGATGACATGATGGTATACTTAGAGAACCCCAAAGACTCTGCTAAAAAGCTACTAGAAATAATTCAAAATTTCAGCAAAGTGGCAGGATACAAAATAAATCCACATAAATCCTCGGCATTTTTATATATCACTAACAAAATGCAACAGCAAGAGATACAAAGAGAAATTCCATTCCAAACAAATGTTGAGAGTATAAAGTATTTGGGAATCCATCTACCAAAGAAAAGTCAGGAACTATATGAGAAAAACTACAAAACACTTGCCACAAAAATAAAATCAGATTTAAATAATTGGAAAGACATTCAGTGCCCTTGGATAGGCCGAGCGAATATAATAAAGATGACAATACTCCCCAAACTAATCTATTTATTTAGTGCTATACCAATCAGACTCCCAAGAAACTATTTCAATGACCTAGAAAAAATAACAACAAAATTCATATGGAAGAAGAAAAGGTCGAGAATTGCAAGGGAACTAATGAAAAAAAAAAAAAACTCAGAGGAAGGTGGTCTAAGTGTACCTGATCTAAAGCTATATTATATAGCAGCAGTCACCAAAACCATTTGGTATTGGCTAAGAAATAGACCGGTAGATCAGTGGAACAGATTAGATACAAAGGACAAAAAAGGGTACATATATAGCCACCTAATCTTTGACAAACCCAAAGATACCACCATTAGGGATAAAAATTCATTATTCGGAAAAAAACTGTTGGGAAAACTGGAAATTAGTATGGCAGAAATTAGATATGGATCCACACTTAACACCATATACCAAGATAAGATCAAAATGGGTCCATGATTTAGGCATAAAGAGGGAGATAATAAATAGGTTAGAGGAACAGAGGATAATCTACCTCTCAGACTTGTGGAGGAGGAAGGAATTTATGACCAGAGGAGAACTAGAGATCATTATTGATCACAAAATAGAAGATTTTGATTACATCAAACTAAAAAGTTTCTGTACAAATAATACTAATGCAAACAAGATTAGAAGGGAAGTAACAAATTGGGAAAATATTTTTAAAAACAAAGGTTCTGACAAAGGTCTCATTTCCAAAATATATAGAGAACTGACCCTAATTTATAAGAAACCGAACCACTCTCCAATTGATAAATGGTCAAAGGATATGAACAGACAATTCTCAGAGGAAGAAATTGAAACTATATCCACTCACATGAAAGAGTGTTCCAAATCACTACTGATCAGAGAAATGCAAATTAAGACCACTCTGAGATACCACTACACACCTATCAGATTGGCTAAGATGACAGGAACAAATAATGATGAATGTTGGAGGGGATGTGGGGAAACTGGGACACTAATACATTGCTGGTGGAGTTGCGAAAGAATCCAGCCATTCTGGAGAGCAATCTGGAATTATGCCCAAAAAGTTATCAAACTGTGCATACCCTTTGACCCAGCAGCACTACTACTGGGATTATATCCCAAAGAAATACTAAAGAGCGGAAAGAGACATATAGGTGCCAAAATGTTTGTGGCAGCTCTTTTTGTTGTAGCTAGAAACTGGAAGATGAATGGATATCCATCAGTTGGAGAATGGTTGGGTAAATTATGGTATATGAAGGTTATGGAATATTATTGCTCTGTAAGAAATGACCAGCAGGAGGAATACAGAGAGGCCTGGAGAGACTTAAATCAACTGATGCTGAGTGAAATGAGCAGAACCAGAAGATCACTGTACACTTCAGCAACAATACTGTATGAGGATGTATTCTGATGGAAGTGGAAATCTTCAACATAAAGAAAAACCAACTCACTTCCAGTTGATCAGTGATGGACAGAGGTAGCTACACCCAGAGAAGAAACACTGGGAAGTGAATGTAAATTGTTAGCACTAATATCTGTCTGCCCAGGTTGCATGTACCTTTGGAATCTAATGTTTATTGTGCAACAAGAAAATGATATTCACACACATGTATTGTACCTAGACTATATTGTAACACATGTAAAATGTATGGGATTGCCTGTCATCGGGGGGAGGGAATAGAGGGAGGGGGGGATAATTTGGAAAAATGAATACAAGGGTTAATATTATAAAAATATATATATAATAAAAAAAAAAGAAAGATTCCTTTTTTTTTAACCACTGTCACTTTATTTTGAAATGGTTTATTATATTCTTTAGAATTCTTTAGAATCTATCTTAGTTTTGTAACATTGAATGCCTGAGAGAGGGGAATTGAGAATAACAAATATATCTTTTACATAAGTGCCAAGGGTATGTTTGCCTTTACAGATTTTTGAGGTAGGTAGTGCCAATATCTATTAGCTAGGTGGTGCAATGGATAGTACTTGGACTTAAGAATAACTGAGTTCAATTCTTGCTTCAGATACTCATTAGCTATATAACTCTAAGTCAATTAACCTTGCTTGCCTCAGTTTCCTTATCTTTAAAATGAGTTAATGAGGGAAATGACAAACTTCATTATCTTTGCCAAGAAAACTCCAAATGGAGTCATGAAGAATTGGAAATAACTGAAATGACTCAACAACAAAACAACAAGCTATGCTGATAGTGAACAATTAATTCCTGCATGAGGTCAGATGAAGAGGATATACAGACAGATTCTCAAGAAATAGAGAGTGAAGTGGGAAGAAGCAAGGATAGTCAGAAAACTGAAACAGCAAAGAAAGCACATTCTTGGAGAAAACTATTCTCAAGTCTCATCTGCATAATAAATATTTTGTATTACTTATCAGCTCATAGAGAGAACCTGTTTTCATTAAGCATTTTTTAATTGACTATTTTAAGTTGTTTTGATAGTGATAGTGCTTTTAAACTCTTATGTTGTAATCAACTCTTAGGTTAGTTGCAATATAAGAAACGATCTTTATTCTCAAAGGAAAAATTAGCAAACAATTTTAAACAACATTTACGTGTTGAGTTGTACAGTAGAAAATATGAGATCCAGAACACTTCAGAGAGGAGTAAGATGATTAATATAGAATAAATATACAGAAGAGATAGAACCCAAACTGGGACTTAATGCAATCTGAATCAACAAAGGAAATAGGGAAATAATGACATTTCAGGCAGAATTTTATTTTTCTGTTTGTTTGGAGTATTTTGTTATCATAGCTTAATTTTCAAGCTGGAAAGAATGTGACCAATCAACTATGCTGATACCTATATTGTTCATTTGAAGACTTGAAGCCCCAAAGTGAGTAATTAAGTGGCTGGTCCAAAGTTTAGTTACTTGATGATTGAACCAATACCCAGTTTTCTGGATAATGATCAGGTGTTTATTTTTCTTTGGTTTTTTTTTTTTTTTTTTTTTTTGGTTGTTGTTTGTTTTTGTTTTTGTTTTTTGTTTTTGTTTTTTCTTTTGTTTGTTTGTTTGTTTTGTTTTGACCACACCTGTATTTCCTTGAAACTTCTGTTTATATTGGTCCATTTCATATGAAAACTATTGATTTTTTACCTGTTTGGAAATCCATAGTTGCTATTCTGCACTATCATACTCCCTATTGACATCCTCATCACCGCAGAATTTTTAAGTAGGAAAGAATATTAAGGAGTATGTACTCTAATTTCAGAGACAATGAAATTTCTCTGTCAGGTGGCTGCCCATCCTATCATCCTATATTATTTTTAGATATCAAGCTAATATCTTTTGTTTGTCTCCTACAGACCAAGGCTAATCTTGGTGGACTTTGGTGTAGACTTAAATTAAATTATACATTTTTATTGAATATTTCTATCTACAAGATAATACAGTTTATAAGCAAAATAATACAGTCTATCATTCAGTTTCACATTGATGTCAAAAAGCTCTCCCAAAAATGCATATTACCTTTTATTTTAGTTGTTTTCATGAATTAGTTTAATATGATGCCTGACATGTCTAATAATTGCTTGTTTTATAAATTACATGAAAGAGTCTAATGAGGCTGTTCTGTGTGCATGGCAGCTAGAATACAGGTCAAAATTTATTTATGGAAGGCTTATTATCTATAAAATTACTTTTGTCTTATTTCCAAGTATTTTTGTCAATTTATTTTTCCCTAAAGCATTATTTACTAAGCAATATCATTGAGATGTAGTTAATAAATTAAATATACTTGAATATGACAAAATAGAGAATTTGCATTAGCTTTGTTCCTTGGAACAAAATCCTATTAAAAGTAATATCAAATGTAAATACAAATTTTATGCTATTATTATGAAGTACTTATACAATTGGCCTATATTCAGATATTTTGAATAGTCTTATGAATAATTAGGAATATCACTTAAACACTGTTTGACCACTAGGCAGCCTGGTAGGGCCTAGAGTTACTAAGATCTAACTTCACATTTAAAATTAGACACTAGCTGTGTATCTGGGCAAGTCCCTTAACTTTTATGTGCTTCAGTTTCCTTATATGTAAAATGGGAATGAAAATAGGACCTGACATAATAAGAATAAACTGAGAAATATTAGAAAACAGTTTGCTAACCTTAAAGCACTATGTAAATGCTAGTTGTTATTATTGTTTTTATTAAGCATTATTAATATTCTTCTAGTAATCAGTTTAAGGGGATTTTAATTTCCAAAGCTTAGATCCCCAAGAAAAAATTTGTTCCTATGTTTAAGTTTATTTGGAAAGCAGAAGAAATTGCTAATACAAAGTACTATTTTTCAAGGAGTATAAATTTTTTAAAAAGTGTTTAGGAAAACTTTTCTATCTCCTATGTATTTCTCAACAAGTATAATCGTATTGTTAAAATAGGAGTAGAGTTCATAAGAGTGGTTAAAGAAGATAAGATATACAACTCGATAAATGTTAAACAAAAAGTACATTTTTTTAAATATGTGTATATTTATATTTAATATTAATTTAAATTCAGAAATCAATCAAATAAAAAATCTGAGGCAGAAGATAAACTTTATAAGTATTTTTCTGTACTTAATAAATTGTATTAATAAAAGGAACTAACACTTAAAAATAATTTCCTTTGGAATTTTATTTTAATAACATTATGAGATGTTAGCAGAATTAGCCCCAAAACCTTCAGGTCTTCTAGAAAATATAAAAATTATATTTTTTTTTTGTGAATTTACCTTTTTATACTGTTTAGATAATTTCCTTTGTAAAAATGTAGAATTTCCTTTATTGGGCTGTGATTATCTTAGAACCCAAAATCATTGACTTGAAAATATGGTACAGTGTTTTCTTTTATCTCATGAAGCTTTCTATACTTTATATCCAAGAACTTCTCTCATAATATAGAATAGAATAGATTGTAGACAGAATCACCTTTATATCTAGCAATAATTGAGGATATAGTGATTCTCTTGGAGATATAATAAACTACCATTTTCTGGATAACGTCATGTGTATATCCGTATCCTTATAAATTATGTAACTAATGAATGACGTATGGCATGAGAAACAATTTTTACATGAAATCTAATTACGTTAAATTACCCTCAGCCCAATTATTTGCATGTAATAGGCATTTAATAATGCTTATTTTTGTTGTTGGGCCTTCTTACTTCTCTCACTCAGGCCAAGATTTCTGAGTTACTATATGGTAAATCCCATCACTTGTAAATGGGAATTTGTAATTCTCAATTTGTAAAGGGAATTGGTGGCTATGTAAATGTAATTCTTACACTCAGTAATTAAGATTAAATATAATAAGTTACTCCCCAAATTGGGGTTTCAAAATTCATTTAAGTCCCAAGGAAGAAAGATGTTTGTACCAATTTTTTTTTTTTTTACTAAGTTTGAACATTTTCTACAAATAAGCTCCTACAAAAATGTTAAAGTATATCTTAGATACAATATATGTGTGTGGATCTGTACAGTTCTCTTGTTGCACAAGAAAAATTGGATTCTGAAGATAAAAATAACCTGGGAAGAAAAAAAATGCAAGTAGTCCATATTCATTTCCCAGTGTTCCTTCTCTGAGTGTAGCAAATTCTATCCATCATTGATCAATTGGAACTGAATTAGATCTTCTCTTTGTCAAAGATATCCACTTCCATCAGAATACATCCTCATACAGAATTGTTGTTGAAGTGTGTAATGATCTCCTGGTTCTGCTCATTTTACTTAGCATCAGGTCATGTAAGTCTCTCCAAGCCTCTCTGTATTCATCCTGCTGGTCATTTCCTACAGAACAATAATATTCCATAACATTCATATACCACAATTCACCCAACCATTCTCCAATTGATAGGCATCCATTCAATTTCCAGTTTCTAGCCACTACAAAAAAGGGGTACCATGAACATTTTGGCACATACAGGTCCCTTTCCCTTTGTTAATATCTTTTTGAGATATATAAGCCCAGTAGTAACATTGCTGGATCAAATGATATGCACAGTTTTATAACTTTTTTAGCATAATTCCAAATTGCTCTCCAGAATGGTTGGATCCATTCACAACTCCACCAATAATGCATCAGCGTTTTCCTGCATCCCCTCCAACATTCATCATTATCTTTTCCTGTCATCTTAGCCAATCTGACAGGTGTGTAGTGGTTTCTCAGAGTGGTCTTAATATGCATTTCTCTGATCAATAGTGATATGGAACACCCTTTCATATGAGTAGAAATAGTTTCAATTTCATCATCTGAAAATTGTTCATATCCTTTGACCATTTATCTATCGGAGAATGGCTTGGTGTCTTATAAATTAGGGTTATATATCATATATTTTATATATTTTTGAAATGAGGCCTTTATCAGAACCTTTAACTATAAAAATGTTTTCTCAGTTTATTGCTTCCCTTCTTGTAGCAAGCTGTTGTCTCCAGAAGCTGCCGGATCACTCTCTGGGAAGAGATCTGCTGTGTCTACTCAAATCTCTCAGACAGATTCTTCTTCCTGTAGTGAACCGTTGTCTCCAGGCAGTTACTGTTAACTCTTGTCCAGAGAAGTGACTTCCCTTCCTGCAGAGAGCTGCATCAAGCCAGATGTAGTGCAGAGTCTTCTCTTCTCTCTGGAGTGGTGTCCTCTTTTATCCTCCCAGAGAATGGGCGTGGGATAATGCAAGGGCTTCTGGGAAGAACCACTTCAGCCAATGAGCTCGCTCCTTCCATCAAGTCAACCTGAACTCTCACCTTGCAATCGTCCAGACAACCTGAACTCTCACCTTGTCACTGTCCAGACAACCTGAGTTCTCACCTAGTAATCCCAACATCTCCCCCTTTCTTTTGATTTAGAACATAGGGTAGTCATGACCTTGAAACATAAATCCATCAATATGGGAGGCATTACACATAATTACATAGATTACATAAGCACATAGTAACATAATACATGCTAGAAGTATATAACAAATAACATGATAAAATAATCATAAATTGAAAATTTATAAATGTCCATAAGTCCATTGTCCAGTAGTCTCATCTTGTGTGAGGAAGTCCAATGATTCTTGCTGGTTTTAAAGTTCTTTAACAGTCTTTTTATTAGCCATGCTCTTTGGGTGTAAGATGTTTCTTAGATCTTCTCCTTTATTTTGAGGTCTTTCTCTTTTTCTGTCTCTCTCTGATGGACAAGGCGAATATGACTCGTTGGCACCCATCTGATTCCTTCTCCTGCTGAAGAAATACAAGCAAACCCTCTCTCCCAGGCAGCCAACCTATCTAATTTCCTTTTATTTACCACTTTTTAAATCTCTTTTTAAGTCATCTGGCAATTACATTGGAATTGTTTGCACTGGACACAGCCCTGTTGGTTTAAAAGGCCTGTATTCTCCCCAAGTATAATCCATTTTTGCAATCTGATTGCCTTTTGGCTGACTGATTGGGTAATCCCTTTCTGCCATGTGATTGCTTTTCTGCTGGTTGATTAAATCAGAGTCCTGGCCTTCTAAAGGTTCTTTGGGTGTAACATCAGCTGCCATCATGCCCCAAGTCTTTTTTGCCTGGGGCCCTGGACCTGGGCCCCTCATCCCATTTCCCTGAATTATTCTACACTCTGATGCCCAATGGAGTCCTCTGTTGCATTTCGGACATGGGGTTTTAGGTCTTCTCTCACCCTGTCTTCTCACTGTATCTCCATACCTACACTGAGCTCTTAGATGTCCAATTTTTCCACATTGAAAACATCGCCGAGTTTCTCTAGAAGTCCCTTGCCAGGAGGGACCCTGCCTTTCCACATTCATCATTGTCTGGGTGTAAAAAGCATTTGTTCCCACTGTAGCACAGCGTCTTATGATCTTCTCTAAAGGAGCATCTTTGTCTAATCCCCATATAATTCTTTTGCAAATCTCATTGGCATTTTCCTTAGCCAAATGTCTGGTCATTATTTCTGTAGCTGCATTTTCTCCAATAGTTCTTTTGACAGCAGTTTGCAAACGTCCCACAAAATCTGCAAAAGGTTCATTGGGACCTTGCTGTATTTTAGTGAAAGCCTCTCCCCGATCTTTCTGTCCAGGGAGGACACCCCAAGCTTTTATTGCAGCCTTAGCAATTTGCTCATATATTGTCATGGTATAATTAGTCTGTTCTGAATTCTCTCCATACCGACCTTCACCAGCCAAGTGCTCAAAAGTGAATTGTGTGTTAACTCCTATTTCCAAATTGCATCTGACCTGAATTTTACATAATTCATGAAATTCCGCAAGCCATAATAAATTTTCTCCAGGTTCCAGGCATATCCTTGCTATGGATTTCCAATCATTTGGGGTTAGGACTTCATAAGACAAACCATCTAGTAACATTTTGACATAAGCTGATGTAGCCCCATAAAGGGTACAACCTTTTTTCAAATCTTTAATTTTATTCAAATCTCAAGGTGCATATCTTCTCCTTTTTTGGCCTACAGAATCAATATTTTCAATCACAGGATATGCATGTATAAAATCACTTATATCCTGTCCTTCTCTCTTAGCTTTAACCAACGCTTTTTCTAATCTTGTCATAGGCTTAGACTGCTTCACAGACAATTCTGTTTGTGTTTCTGCCTCTTCCTCTCCTCCTTCTTGCTCCACCCCTGAAGGGTTAATTGAGGGAGGAGATGGGAGGTGCTCCTGTTGCTGTTGCTCAGAATTGTACTTAACTTCATTGTTATCTGATTTATCCTTTTCACCTAGTTTAGTTGACACCTCCCCATTTTGCTCCTTCATCTCTTCCTTTAGAATAACATTTTTAAAGCCATTTGGATTAAATTGTAGGTATGAATTGTAGCTTTGGAAACTGAGTTTGGTCTGGAACCAAAGGGTAAAATGTCACAAAGGCAATTGTAGTGTTCACCTAATTGCTCTCCTACTAATTTCCACTCATCTGGATCCAATTCTTTTTCCAGAGAAAAACAAGGATATATGACCTTCACAGTTCTTAAAAGTTCAGTAATCTCCTCCAAAATTATAATCAATCCTTGGCTTTTCATAACCTTGATGATGCTCTCTAAACATTTTCCTTGAACAGAAGGTGTTTGCCCCATTTCACTATAAGAGATTCCTGGTTTAGCCCTTAACAAGTTAAGTTCCTTATTTATCTATTAGCACGCTCACTTAATCTTTAACAAAGTTTCCTCGTTACTCACGGTTCTGGGTCAGAGAGACTGAGATCTGGATGGGAGGCTTTTCCACTGGAATCAGGACCGTGTCCGGGCACCAAATTGTGAAGGTCTGGTCTAGCTCCTCTTGTCAGGATAAGCAAAAGTCCTTGCCCCACGTGGGGCGCCAATTGTAGCGAGCTGTCGTCTCCAGAAGCTGCCGGATCGCTCTCTGGGAAGAGATCTGCTGTGTCTACTCAAATCTCTCAGACAGATTCTTCTTCCTGTAGTGAACCATTGTCTCCAGGCAGTTACTGTTAACTCTTGTCCAGAGAAGTGACTTCCCTTCCTGCAGAGAGCTGCATCAAGCCAGATGTAGTGCAGAGTCTTCTCTTCTCTCTGGAGTGGTGTCCTCTTTTATCCTCCCAGAGAATGGGCGTGGGATAATGCAAGGGCTTCTGGGAAGAACCACTTCAGCCAATGAGCTCGCTCCTTCCATCAAGTCAACCTGAGCTCTCACCTTGCAATCGTCCAGACAACCTGAACTCTCACCTTGTCACTGTCCAGACAACCTGAGTTCTCACCTAGTAATCTCAACACCTTCTAATCTTGGAAAGATTGCTAAGATTAAAGTCCTGAGGTAAGTATAGATTCACTAGGGAATTTGAAAATTCTGTGAAGAAAATTTCTAGTTCAAATTCACTAGAAAAAGGAACTTCTATCAATTTGCTGTCCTTTTCCCACCATCTTATTTCTTAGTTTATATACTTTATCACCTTTTAGATTGAAGGCAGGGAAAAAATCATTGATGAGACAAATGAGAATGTCCCCACTGGTAAAGGACCAAGTAAAATGGGCACAAAAGAAAATTTATCAGCTGGAAAACATGTTTCCCACATGATGTGCTGTAATACATCTGTAATCTATAATACATCTAGATTCTAGAACCTATTTCAAATATGAAAAAAGACAACTTTTAGAAGAAAGAAGTTTAGGGACTACAGCTAGTTGGTTCAGGCCAAGAAAATGTTAAATATATAGTAAACTTTTTATTACCAGTCTTTGAATTAACTTACTTTTCATAATTAATATCTCATTTTTTATTTCAGATTGGGTGAACTAATGATATCTTAATATAACTCTTCAGGCAATGAAAATTAACTTGATATCCTCCAAAGTAAATAATAATTAAAATATTAATTTTAAGAGAATAATTCATTGTATCTTTAGCTAATATTTTGATTTTTCTGTAATCTATTCTTATTATTTGTGTGAATAATGGTTTATATGTCCACAGATCTCTTGGAATTCATAAGAGTAATTCAATAATTCAAAATTTTCCTATTTTACACTTCTCTGTGGTGTTTCTACAAAAAGTAATATATGCAATATTTGAAATTTTGGATTTTTGTCTTTTTTATACACAGCATCCACCACAGTCCCTTATGTGTAAAAGGTGCTTAATGAATGTTTCTTGAATTGAATTGAATTCCCTACCAAAAATTTGACATTATTTCTGATTTGGATTGGGGAATTCAATTAAATTCTGCCAGAAAAATTGAGGTCTACAGAGGAAAAATGAAATGTCCAAACTGAACAGAACAAAACTAAGACTAGTGTATAAGAGCATTTGATTATGAATATAATTTTTCCAATGAAAAAGAATATCCTTTGATGATAGACTGCTCATCCCAGATAATATATGTTTCAAATTTCAGACTGCATATTACAGTAACTTTTGCAAACTTGAATGTATGTTTGGATGTATCCTCATTTCCTTTCTTTCAGAATAACTATTTTATTAATGGCTAAACTATTTTTAAAGTGTGTTGCCTTATTTAATTCTCATTAAAACACTGCGGAGTAGACAATAGAGAAATTAGTATCTCAATTTTATTACTATAAGAAAATTGAATTTCAACATTCACTTACAAAATTAGTAAGTGTGAGAGGTAAAATCTAAACCTACTCCTGGAGAGTGTTATTTTTTTTCCTATTAAACCATCCTGCTCCAATTTGCAATTCTGGGAATTGTAGTCAATTTCAATAATTCTCATCACACTAGAAACATGTACATTTCAATAAATATAATGTTATTTGGTGGATTTTTTCCACTTTAAAATAAAATGAACTCACTTTAGTTAGAAAACTATTTTTTTATCCAAATCCTTAGAGCTTTGGGGAGATTTTTTTTTTTTTTTTGATATTGTATGCAAGATGAAAGTGAAAGTTTGATGTATTAAAAAATAACCCTGAACACATTTTTTAAAAGAACCTAGCTTAGATCACTAGGATTAGCAAAATATTATTCTTTTATTTGATTCCTTTCTTTTCCTTTACACCAATTATTTTTAGCTAGGCAACTTTATCTTGTCTCCAGCAAAGTTACTTTGTTGTGTTCTGAATCTGAATCAGATTCTGCTTATGATATTAGTGAGCCATATCACTTAGGAAAAAGTGTTAGGTTTTTCACTTATTCAAAAAAGATATTAATATCAGCACTTTGACCCTCATGAGCTAGCTTTACTTAATAGTGCATGTATTTCAAATATATGTTAACTTGAGCCCTTTAATTTAATTCAGAACATTTACTACTTAGGAATTTTTTTGTGTATAATTAAAATTGCTGTTCAGAATGGATTTGCCTATTTACTGTTATGTGAATATAGCACACTTATGTGCCTGTTTTCTCATAGTTCTTACAATATTTTTTAATTGTCTCTTTTTGTCAACTTAGTCTATATGGTGGATATGAGATGAAATTGAAATCTGACAGTCACCTTAATTTAAATCGATCTAATTAGTAGTTTTAGAGCATTTTTTCACGTTTGCTTTTTATAAAGTCTCAAAGCTTTTCTACAGATCTGTACACTATGGCTATATTGGGAAGTTCCAAAAACAATGATAAATATTTAGACCTGTTTTGAGGGGAAAAAATTCTAATACTTTGAGTGAGCCAAAAGACAAATGGGCTACCTGAAGAGGCAGTAGGCTCTTCTTCCTTAGACATCTTCAAGTAGAAATTGGAATCAATTGGGAGGTATGTTACAATGGTGATTCTTTTGGGTAGGACTTGAACTAAATAACCATTGAAGTTCTTGAATTCTCAAATTTTATGATTCTCTGGAAAAATTGATTTCATTCGAACAAAAAATTATTATGAAATTCACTGACTTCAGTTCACAAAAATTATTGTGAAAATAATAATATTAATTTGTTATTGAATATACATTGTAAATGTAGTAAGATAGCCAAAACTTTTGGCTTTGCTGAAATTCTCTTCAGCAACTCTGATGGCTTGACCATTGAACAAGAGTAAGAAAGTATGTGGGATTAGTGTTCTAAAATTCTTACATAGAAAAGAGCAACTCCTTTCTGTGAATTCTTTCCCTATTCCAATCCATTTTGTATGCTGCAGTCAAATTAAATTTCCTAAGCCATTGTTTTCATTATCTAAGCATAATTGTAAAGAAAACTGCAAAATGTATATGCAGACATAGTCCTTCAATGACTATACATTGCTTAGCAATGAACATTTGTTTTGTACAACCCCTATGGAGGAAGCTGTTTTCTGAAAAGCAAGAAACTTGAGAGATTATAATAACTGAGTCCTATTAGTTCACTCTACCATTCCACTTCTCTATGTGAGTTCTTCCCTAGGGTGAATTTGGAGAATAGTAAAACATTTCTCTGTTAGACATTTATTAAGAATCACACAGGAAAAATGAGATGGAAAGAAACAGAATAAATCCATTTGTCAAGGCTCTGCTCTGACCCTTTGTTCTGGTATTTATTGTGTCTCCCCATAGGAGGTATATGAGTTCCCTACTCTCTTTTGATTCAATCTTTGTTCTGACATTGATGGTACAATAATGGCTATAAAGTGGTAATATCCCCTTTTCAAAAGCTTTACTTATACTTTATATCTTCATAAAAATACATTGTCTTGGGTCATTGGGTCTTTTTTCTGTCAGTGAGGATATTTCCTTGATAAAATATAAATTGTTTACCAATTGCAAATTTCCCCCCCTACACCCCATTGTTACCACATTGATGAATAATGCTTGATTAATTCATAAGCATTCTACATAGTGTTCTTTCCTTGTTACATTGTTGTAGTAATTATTTTCATTGCTTTCCTAATTCTGCTTAGTTTGCTCTTTATTAGTTCATAGAAATCCATTACTTTAATGTGCCGAAATGTGCCAAAATTTACCATTCCAAAGTCCATGCATATTATTTTTGCAGCAATTTGTACTTGTCAGATCAAAAGTAAAGAGTTGGATGTTAGTAACTTCAAACAATCTAAAGAACTGAAAGTAATTTTAGTGAACCCTTCCTCCATTACCCACCAAATGATGAAAATAAAAGTTCCCTCTCTAGAATTCTCTGAATAGTTTGTTTGGATGCCTCCTTTGTATTAAATCACTTTCTCCATGTTATTCATATTTGTATCCTTCTCCTTTTCCTTTTTGTGCTCTCCTTTAGAGCTAGGTCTAAATCCAATCAATTTTCTCATCCCTAACAGCTAGACACTGGTTATTAAAAGAATAGGGAAGATGAATAGATGCGCCATATTAATAATAATGATAGAAAGGCAAGTCAAAACAATTCAGGGAATTAACTTCACACAAAGCAAATTGACAATGAAGATAACATAAAGAGAATAGTCAATGTTTAAATGTTATAGAAGCACAAATATATATGTATATGTAGTACATATGTATATATACTATATTTAGAATATAATGTATTAGTACTATAAGAAATGGTGAATACAGAGAAGTATGAGACCTATGAGCTAATGCAAAACAAAGCAAATAAAATCAGGAATACAATATATACACATATATCTACTAAGGATCGAAAAGTTAGTTGGACTATTCTGGAAAACTTTTGGGATTATGTGAAGAATGCTTCAGTGTCCAGAGCCTTTACTCCCAAGATTGCCCATGGAGCAACAAGCTGGTCAACAACAAAAATAAAATTCCCTACATAGCAAAAATATTTATACTTTCACAGTAGCCAGAAACAACAAAACAGAAACAAAGCAAATTCCCATGGATTAGAAAATGCCTCAACAAATTGTGGTTCATGAATATAATGTAATAATGTATTATAATAAAAGTATGTATAATGTTTATAGCATAATATGTTATAATAATAGTATATACAATATTTATAGTCTATACTATATGTAGAATATAATGTATTAGTACTATAAGAAATGGTGAATATAGAGAAGTATGAAGAAATCTATGAGCTAATGCAAAACAAAGCAAATAAAATAAGGAAAACAATATATACAATAGCTACAACAAAACAATTGAAACTGAATATTGTGAAATTACAGTGACCAAGTTTGGAGATCTGGGGAAACATCTCCCCTGATTTATTTTTCAAAGCAGGAAAAAAATGATTGTGAAATACATCATATTTTAAATTTCTTGGACATATTTATTAGATTCAGTCTTTTTTTTTTTCATTTTTTCTTCCTTTTTTATAAAATATAATTCTCTGTATAGGTAATAAAGGAAAGATACATTGGAAAATGTGGATGATGTAAAAACAAACATTTCAATTTTTTTTCAAAAAAATATAGAATAAGAAGTTGAAACATTAAAGTTTAGTTCTAGCTCTGCCATTGTCTAGATGGCTGACTTTGCACAAGTTATTTCCTCTTTTTGAGACTATTTTCCTAATTATATAATAAAAGATTGACAGGTTAACTCTTTTAAATATTGACAAAATAGACTAGATTTAGTTATTTGGCCTTTGGTGGGCTCCTTGATTTTGTGTATTGAAGAAATTTTAAAAGTTAGGTTGAAATACATATTTGGTCCTCTCTATGGCTATGAAGCAATTAAGTGGTACAGGGGACAGAGTACTGGGCTTATAATCATGAAGACCTGTGTTCAGATTCAGTCTTACACATTAATTTGGGAAAATTATTTACTTCACTTTTCTTCATCTGTAAAATAGGGATCATAATAGTATCTATCTTTCAAGGTTATTGTGAGGACCAAATGAGATAATATGTATAAGGTGATTATCCCAGTACTTGGCACACAGCATATGCTATATGAAACCTAGTTATTATTATTATTAGATATCAAATCCACTTATTTTGCCAGATGACCCACTCATGTCACATGAGTGTATTTAAATAGTCAAGTTAATATATTCTGTGTTGAGAATGCAATAAATTAAGTTTGTCAAACTATTTTCCCCCTTAACATCGATAGGAGTTTCTTTGTTTCCTTCATGTCACTAATATAACTGATTTAGCTCTCAATATCTCATGATTTATCTTTACTCCTCTTTAGAAATATAAAATAAGGTAGCAATACATGCAACAAAAACCCCAAGTAACCATATTATATAATATGTCCATTGTTCCTTAGTGAGACATTATGGCAGAGTAGAAATGTTGTTGGACTTGGATTGAGGAGAAACTTGACTTTGTATTCTAATTTGAGTCCTAGAAATGATTATAAGCAAGTAATTTAATCTCTCAGAGTCTCTTCATTTGTAAAATGGAAAAATAATGTCAAATATACCAATTTCTTAAAGCTATGTTAGGAAATCAAATAGATAATATACAAAAGCCTTTATAACTTTTGCAGCATTGTATCAATTTAGATAGTTAATATAGAGATTCAAATTCTGTGCTTTAAGACATAATAACTGAGGTTTTCAGTGGTTATGAGAGTAATTATTATGTCATAGCATCCACCTGTAAGTACATTTTAAAATACATTATCTCTGAAGTAGGCTAAATTCTTTTAAAATAGGTTCTGTTGCATTGTGCTTCTGATTAATCAAATCTAACACTACTTAGATTGATTATATGGAGTCACTGGAGCCCAAAAAAGGAGACATGGCAGCAAAATATTATTACCTAAAATCCATCTACAGGATAAGAATGACCTATAGGAAATAACTAAAATGCCATAACAATTACCCAGAATACATTTAGACTTGATGTCAATGAGGAAAAATTGATAGCAATGAGAGCTATCCAAAAGAAAATGGATTGCTTCAAAAGGAGGTGGCTTCTAACTGTTTTGGAGATTTTCAAACAGAATTTGGATAATCAAATATGTTGACTATATTGTAGTATAGTTTTTTTTTTCAAGTATAGATTGGACTAGATGGCCACTGAGCTCTCATCCAACTAAAAATCCTTTGATTCTGTAAGGAATCCCAAATCCTCTAATTTCAGTGTTGTTGTTTTTTATTTGTTTGTTTGTTTGTTTGTTTTTCTTTAAAATTATAGATTTGTCTTTATGGTTATTTCATATGTTTTCATTTTCAGAAGCTTTAAAAAACAGTTTTATGCAGACAAAAGTAATATATGAAAGATTTGAACTGGATTTTACAGGAGAGACCAGATATACATTACTGATTTTCTGAAGAAACATTATTGAACAGTTACATACAGACATACATATAAATGTATATATATATATAAATATATATATATATATAGGTATACATAAGTATCTATGTATCTATATTATATATGTGTGCAATCTTATAATGTTACTACTCCATTTTAAATTTTGAATGCAGGTTTTTAGTAGTCAAAATATCCTCCCTATTTGTATTACTATGAAATATGAAAAAATAATAATCATTACATACTTATAAACAGGCATTTGATAAGCTAAAGAATATAGTAGCCATATCTTTCTATCTAGTTTTTCTTGTATCTTTAACAGACAGACATGTAGAGAGCTTCAAGGGCTTTTTGAATATAGACTTCCTAGTGAAGTCCTATATATTTCATTGAATAGGATATATCTGATCATAACCACTGGGATTGATGCTAACTAGCCTTACCCTTCTATTGTGGGTTCAGCAGAATTTTTAATAAAGCAATATCCATATTACTGCTATATTCTTCTTCCCTCCAATTTGCTTGCTATCTTGGTGCAGATTGATTTTTTTTTTCATTATTAAATCCTGTTTAAAAGGCTGAAGAATTTCCTGTAGCATAATTTTTGAATAGAAAGGAAGTGATAGACATGTCAAAGGGAAAAGTATCTTTAAAAATGCTGTGGTTACATAACAAGATAATGGTACACTCAACTGAACATTTCCAGTTATACTCCTCAGCAAAATGACATGTCTCCTCTTTCAACCTCAGATAAAAGGTTTTTATATAACTGTTTAAGGAAAGAAATGTATAACTTAAATTTCTTATACAATTACTGTGTTTATACATTTCCATTTTTATTTTAACTGAGCAAAGATTTGTAGTAGTTTCTTTAAAATATTACTGTAACTAATTAAATATGCATTCAGGTTGGAGTTTCCTTCTATATGCCAAGCTCTTCAATATATGGGAGAAGTTTCTAACAGTAATAACATAAAATTACTCAAAACCATGTAATGACTCAGTATTTGAACCCCATGAATAAAACATGAGATGTATTTAAATTGCGGTAGGTTAATGAAGAAATGCATATTGACAACTTCTTTTTTTTGTTCCCTAAGAAATCACATTGTTTTTCACTTTTGCTATTATTATTAAAGCTCATCTATCTACCATTCTACTGAAAGCCAGGGAACCTCCCTTAAAATTTTAAAAGCATCATTCACTTTTAGAGAATGCTAAATTCATAGCTGCTACAGAGCAGATTTATAGGAGAAAAGCAATATGGAGTCTGTTAAACTAATCTCTGTCAGATAGCCTTCTGAAATTGACCACCCTTGTACTCTTATAAATTGCTGACCTCTCATCTTCTGGAATTTATGATGCAGAAGGTGTTTCTCTACTTTGTGCAACATTCCACAGCTAGATGATCCAATGATTTGGTGATGGAGAAAGAAGACTGTTGAATTAGTAGTATTCATGAAATGTTGTTCATTGCCCAGTGGGCTTCCATTATCCTTGATATCAAAATAATGTCCAAATGTTTATCTTAAACTTTCCAGTCACTCTGTAGAGTTCTTTTACTTTCATTTCAAAGTCACCTTAACATTGATATAAATGTAAATGTATTATGAAAGTAATACTAAAATATTTTTAAGAGTGACAGAATGGACCTTTAAGTCTCTGAACTTAAATTTTCATCACTATGCAAAAATTTATCAAAGGCAAATATAAGTATATACTGAATATATACATTATTTTTCTAGAAATTTATTATCAGTGTTTAATGTGACAGCTATGCCTTCATGACACTAAACAGCTATATAAACATTTTTAAAAGAATAAAAATAGACATTTTCTCTGGATGATGTAAAATATTTTGATATTTGAATAAATATTTATATTTTTAAATTAGGAATCTGGTTTATTTTAGTTTTCTATTCAGGCGTTCATCATCAATAAGTAATAACATTAGAAACAAACATCCCAATCTTATAAATGTTAGAAAAACTAAAAGTCAGATTCTTTCTCAGTAAAACTATTCAGATTAGATGAACTCTAAGGTCCATTCCAGTTCTAAAATCTTATAATTCTGTAATTATAAACACATATAATGCATATTGTATAATATGTATGTTTATATATGCATACATGTATGTATATTTTAATGTGTTTATTGTAAACACATATTTTTGTGCACATATGCATGCAAATATATATGTGTGTATATATATATGTGTGTGTGTATTTTTCAAATATTGTATATAAACATATATACATGTTTATATGCTTTATGTAATTGATAAATTCTATAATTTCTCATGTTATTTATATCAGTATATATCCAAATATCTTTAGTTGATATTGATAATTTTTTTTAGGTTTTTCATGTTCACTAATCTCTCAATTTTTAATTGTAGGCTGAGACATAGTTTCATTGAGAGGTATTGTTAATACTCTGTGTTATGATCTGTGTAAGCACGATTATAAATCCTGTTCCCTGCTCCCAATATTGAGAGAAATCAATTATCAAATGAAGTTTAATTTGCTCTTACACAGCAAGGATATACAACAAGGAAGCCATGATGGCTTTTTTTAATTAATAGTTTTTATTTACCAGGTATATGCATGGGTAATTTTACAAAATTGACAATTGTGTGATGGCTTTTTTAGATGCACCCACTCTCACCTTCCAAACTCCCTTCCCATCCTGTGTACATTGGAGAATGTTTTGTCAGCTAATAGTCAATTTGTGGTGATTCAGCAATTCTGAGAGACATCTATTATTTAGGGATACAAACTTTTGTGCATTTAGATTATAAGGCTGAATCAAGGAAACTGTGGCTAATCAGGTTGCCCAAAGGGAAGAATTAATGTCAGGAAATCATTGATCTTGCTACATTGAATGTTGTTTTTTTTTTTTGTTTTTTTGTTTTGTTTTGTTTTGTTTTGTTTTTTGTTTTGTTTTGTTTTGTTTTGTTTTGTTTTCTATTCTCTAAACCTTCTTCCATTTAACTAAGACAAGCTTCTTCAAATTTTTAAGTCCAAGTTTTTTTTTTTTTTTTTTTCATATGTGAAATAAGGACAGTAATACTTATACTATCCATCTAACTTTGTGGTTGTGGAGACTTTTATATTTTGGAAGATTTCTGAAAAAAATATTTTCACATTTTATAAGTTGCCATGACCAAATCAAACTAATAAATGAATGGGCAAATAAATAACTGACCTGGTGGAAAATACTATAATAAGCCTTGTAGTACTTAGCTAAGGGAATTAGACAGCACATCAAACCTGTAATCAATAAGTTATTGTCATTCAGCCATTTTTCAGTCATGTCCAATCTTTGTGACTCTATTTTGGATTTTTTTGGCAGAGATACTATAATAATTTGCCATTTCCTTTTGCAGTTCATTTAATAGATGGTGGGGGACTGAGGAAGATATAGCTAAATGATTTAGGCTGGGTCACACAGCTAGTAGGTGTTATGAAGCCAGATGAACTTAGGAAGAAGAGTCTTCCAGGCCCAGTACCCCATTATCTGTGCCACCTAATTGCCTGAAATCAGAAAGTCAAGAACCAAAGTTCAAATTTGACTTCATACACTTAGGGATTTAGAGTCCCTAAACAAACAGCATATGTTCTATCTGCTTCAACATACACAGCTATCAAGTTAGGATAAGAATATTATACCTCATAGAATTATGAAGATCCAATGAAATAATTTTTGTAAAGCACAGTTCCTAAATCATAGAAAGCATTTAACAAATGCTTCCCTATTCCCTCTGTTTATACTACTCTGTTTGAGTAGTATAAGGCCTACTCAAGCTTATACCTTAGTGCTATGATCTTTGAGAACACAAAGTTGCATCATAATGAAACATTAATATAGAATTTTGATTGAGATATTATGGAGAAAAGCATTTTGTAAATGACAAAGTTAAGCTATTTATTATATCTGATCTCAAAACATTGATTTCTATCGTTCTTGAAGTTCTCGGGAAACAGAAAAGCTCTCTGGATTGTTGGTTTAATATATATATATATATATATATATATATATATATATATATATATATATATATATATATATATATATTCTTAAAAAAAAAAAAAGAAAAGAAAAACTGAGTGTCAGAGAGAGAGAGAGACTTACTTGAGGTCACATAGACAATAAGTGGAAGGGATTCCAATTCCAAATCTAGCATTCTTTCCATGGAACCATTCTTTATCCCTACTAAGAACATAGAGCCAGAACATAAATTCCATACTTAGGAGATATCAACCGAATGTCCCTAAGCCAAGTCCAGTGGAACTTCTATGTATCTTGTTTTCATCTACAGAGGAACAAAGCTTATCCTACCTATTTTATCAGGGTTGTTATAAACATGCAGTAAGAGTTGATATGAAAGGATTTACTTTATCACCATGTCTCTATTACATCCTTATACATCTCAAATGTTTCATTAAGCCTCTCAGTGCCTCCAGGCATTTTTCTAAGGCTTTATGGCTGTTTTTTTGTTTGTTTGTTTGTTTGTTTGTTTATGTGTGTCATGGATCCCTCTGACAATATTGTGAAACTTATGAAATTCTTCTCAGAATAATGTTTCTTTAACACATAAAGTAAAACGCATAGGCTTAGAAAGAAAATCTATTCTCTTGAAATAAGGTTATTGATATTTTTTAAAAATCACGTACCTTAGGGGAAGAACCTCTGTTACTAAGGTTATAAGTTTAAGAATACTGTTAATGAGCATTAATAGAGTTACACATTAAACATTCCCTCCATAAAACAAAACACAAATGCAGTCTGAAACAAACAAAACAAAGAAATACATCCGAGCAAAAGGTATTTTTACCTTTCATTTGATTATAGGACATCAGAAATACTGTCATATAAACATTTACTCTTCAAACTGAAACAAAACCAGCTGTGTTTTGTTTTCTAATTTCAAAAATCAGGACTGAGAAACAGTTCTGTAGGCACATGACAACTGATGGCCAGATGTTATAATATCCTGTGGCAAAAGGGCCCCAGATTTTGTGATTTGTACTTAGAAGGAATATGACTCTGCACATGCCCTATCCTA
Organism: Sminthopsis crassicaudata; assembly: GCF_048593235.1. Classification (NCBI taxonomy): domain Eukaryota; kingdom Metazoa; phylum Chordata; class Mammalia; order Dasyuromorphia; family Dasyuridae; genus Sminthopsis; species Sminthopsis crassicaudata. Next base: position 411,149,631 of record NC_133618.1, on the reverse strand, counting down.
GCAGCGTAACTAGTTTTTCTTCCCTCTTTTCATGCAGCTTCAGTGAAATGCAATATGTACTAAGATTATATTATTTCTTCTTCTTTATTTTAAACAGATGGCTATACAACTGATGACATTGAATTTTACTGGAGAGGAGATGATAATGCAGTGACAGGAGTAACAAAGATAGAATTGCCACAGTTCTCTATCGTTGATTACAAACTGATTACCAAGAAGGTTGTTTTCTCTACAGGTTGGTATGAGAGAGAATCAGAAAAGAATAAATACATCTTCCATAAGGGGTGAAAGTGGGCTGCTGAATAGATGTAATATTCTGATAGTATTCTACTGATGGCAAGGAATCCTTAAAAATCTTTTAAAATGAAAAATCTATTCTTTTTGATGAATTATTTCATGAAAGTCCAACACTATTTTGAATTTCAGCTCTTTTTTCAGTTAAGTAGAACAAATAAAGATTACTAAAATTGTCAAAAGTAAAAAATCAAGAGGGTCTTCTGGATAAAGATTTGTGGTTTAATAGAAGTGGGAGAAGTGAAACAGTTTGTGCCAACCTCAAATTTTAACCTACCACTGCTTTGAGTAAAGATATTAGATTCAACTTCAGAATTGAAGGTCAAGTGATTCAAACACTACTTTGGATCATCTCTACACTTGTGATATTTATTCTTTAATATGCTAAGTTGGTGGGAATTATTAAAATATATTAAGAATATGTTTTCTACCATGTCAGATAGTCGACCAAACCAAGAAAGACTGGTAAAAAGACCATCATGGGTTTATTTTTGTTTTGATTTTTCAGAAAAAGAGAGAGAGAGAGAGAGAGAGAGAGAGAGAGAGAGAGAGAGAGAGAGAGAGAGAGAGAGAGAGGAGGAAGGGAGGGAGGAAGGGAGACAGGAAGGGAGAGGGTGAAGGGTGAAGGGTAGAGGGGATGGGTAGATGTGTGCACCTCTGTTGGTACCTCCTTAAATAGTCTCTGTTCTGCTTTACTTCCAGGAAACTTTGTCAGCCAATTCCCTGGTTCAAAAAAAAGAAAATCAAATTTACTATTTTTAATGGTTAAGCTCAGTTTTACAATCATAGTTTTATGGGGGTTTTTTTGTTGTTTTGTTTTGTTTTGTTTTGCAAAGTCCAGGAAGGGTATTGAAACAAAAAAGAATCCTAAACTCATCATTCAGTGAAAAATAATCAGTCCAGAAGAACATCTTTATGTCCCAAATCAGGGAAGGTTAATGGAAAAGAGATTTTTCTATAAGCAGCTAATAATATGCCAGATCCCTTTTCCAGTCTCCTATTTTAACCAATTTATTTTGTCCCAGCAAATTACTTAAACTGCAGCAAAACACTGTTGGACGAAATAAAAATGGCAACCAGATTGGAGAAAGCAACAAGGGAACTAGATCTGTAGTCCCCTGTGGGCTTCTGAACTTTTAGGATAAATGACTTCATCATTATATGTTCTCTTTCATCTTTAATATTCTCTGTGAGAAATAGACTTTCTCTCAGAATATTTGTTTTTCTCCATTTCTATCAGTTTGTATTTGGAGATATTTGAATGCAATGCCATGTTTGGGTAATATCCATCTACTATCAATTCATTATATTCATTCTTGTCTGGAATGAACAAGAAAAAGGGTAGAATTGGAAATAATTATGCAATAATTGGAGACAGAGGTTTCTAAGAAATTTAAATTAGGTTAGATTGGATAGATATCTCAAACCTATGTTGTTCAGGGCTCATAATGCTGTGTCAAAGAGTCTCTCCTTTATTTTGTAGTAGATAGGAAATGTTCAAAAGGTTTTTGTATAGAAAAGTGATATGATTCGAATAATGAATTAACAAAATTATCTAAGCTGGTATAAAAGAGAAGTACTGCATAGGTGAAAGATTGGATGCAGGAAAAACAATTAAGAAGCTGTTATGATTCAAATAGTAAGGTGAAATGGAGGCTAGTGCTAGGAAATTGAAATAAAAAACAAATTGAGAAATGTTACAGTAGTAAAATCAATATATTTTGCAATTTGTGAACATCTGGGAAAGGAGAAAGGAAAATGTCAAAGATCATTTGAAGGTTCGCAGACTGAATGACTGGGATGAGTCAGTTAGGTAACACAGAGATAGATCACTAAGCATGGAGTTAGAAAGACCTGAGTTCAATCCCATCTTCCTTACTAGCTGTGAGATGAGCAAGCTATTTAACTTTCCCTCAGTTGTAAAATGGGGATCATAACTGACCTATCAGGGTTATTGTAAGGATCAAATGAGAGAATATTTGTAAAGCACTTAACACAGCATCTGGAATGTAGTAGGCACTTAATAAATACTTGTGCCTTTCTCCATCTTCTCCCATCTTCAAAATTAATGTTTGAGGAAACATATTGAACTTGCCATGTTATAAAAACTATTGTAGATACCCATTTAATGAATGTAGGTAAGTTAAAATAGAAGACTACATCTTTGAGAAAAATTCTGTAGTACAGATAGAAGATATGAATATAGAGAGATAAGTGCTATTTATAGAGCTAATAATTAAATAGGATTGAATGTGATTTTTAAGGTAAGAAAAGAGAGTCCAAGATAGAATATTAGAGGAGATATCCATATTCAAGTTATCTGAGTAGGAAGAGGACTTAACATGGAAGGAGAGGGAACAGTAACCAAAAAAGAATTGAAAAACTACATTGTCAGGGGAGCTAAGGGAATAGAGATTGTCTTGGACGAAAGAGAAGTCAGGAATGTCAAAGGCCAAAGCAATTAAAAAACAATAATAAAAAAAAATTCCTTTGGATTTAAGTAATCACTGAATTTGGACAATGCTATTTCCAAAGAGTGATGGGAATAAATTCAGATTGCAAGGTGTTAAAAACGGCTTACCTACCAACATCTCAAGGAAGCAGGCACAATTATTTAATGGTTAAATAAATGGAAGTTCATAGAGGTTAAGTAACTGCTGAAAGGTAGTATTGTGGATAGAGCAGAAGAACTAGAGTCAGAAAGACCTTATTTCAAATTCATTCTCTGACATTAACTACCCAGAAAAGCCATTTAATCTTTTTGCATCATTTTCTTCCTCTGTAAAATGGGGGATGTAATAGAATCTCCCTCCCAGGATTGTCATGTCAAATGGGATAATAATTTTAACATGCTTAGTAGAGTGCCTAGCAAATAATAAGCACTATATAAATGTTAGCTATTACTTCGCCATGGTCACCAGTGAAGAGTCAAAAGTCAAACCTAAATATCCCTAATTTCAAGTAGACTATACCTGAACTATTCTTTGTTCATTAAAAGCTGTAAACACAGATCCTCTATTCATAGAAGGAGCTTTTCTTGCTCAAGAGCAATGAGTGGGTCTATAACTATGTGTGGAGAAGAGAAATGTACAAGCAGGTACAGATGTTTTAATGATAGCAGGCACATCCAAGATATCAGATGATGATGATGGTTCCTAAATTCTTTCTTTCAGGTTCTTACCCCAGGTTGTCCCTCAGCTTCAAGCTTAAGAGAAACATTGGGTACTTCATCTTACAGACCTACATGCCCTCCATTCTAATTACTATTCTCTCTTGGGTTTCCTTCTGGATTAACTATGATGCCTCAGCAGCACGAGTAGCTTTAGGTAGGCCTTTTTCACTTAGCTTGTTGAATTTGTTTTGTCTTGAGCTTGTGGTGCATGGTGAGGCCAGATCATGACATGCTAAAAAGATTTGTCTTGTAAATTCAGCCTTAAATCAATTAAGCACAAATTAAGACTCTTTCATGACAGAATTACTTAAGCGTATAGTTATTGGTAATGAAATTAGTCCCATTATCTTGATGTTATTATTAAACATATTTCATATAATATTATTCACATATTTATTTCATGATACCTGTTTAACATATATCAGAATTCAAGTTATTTATTTCATTTCAATCTATCTTATGGGTGAGAAACAGAATAGTACATATTTAATAACTCATAAACTGTAAAAAGATCAAATTCAAAATCTCTTATAATGTTTTGTTTAGAGATTGGATGACAGGAGGCACCATAATAGGCATACTAGTAAAGCAAAGCTGTCATAGTTTATCTTATTCTCAAGCAAATTCAAGCTATTACATCAGAGGGATTTGAGAGATGTGGAAAGAGAGAGTAATGAATAATGCTTCCTGGGGATTTTGGTAGTAGCAAATGCATGATAGCTGTAACAAATATTAATATCACATAAATAATTACCATAATAATGAAAGTAAAATGACATCAGAAAAAAAAACCTTAACTGTGAAAGCAAAGATAGTATAGGAATGTTCTACTATGCTCCTCAAAAAAATGTCATTTACTACATACAGAGGTCCTGAGATAAAAAAAAAAAAAAATTAATAAAAAAATAAAAGGAAATGATTATTTTCTTCAAACCTCCCTGAGCCTCATCACATTTACAAACAGAACATTCTCAGTATATTTGTCAGAGATGCAACATGAAAATGGAGAAACATTAATGTATTAGCATTAGCATGCCTTGTAGTTAAGTATCCCTATATATGGTGATTCAGTTCAACCGATGCTTAAATGTCTATTCTGTGCCTAGAGCTATGTGATAGGGAATACACAGAAGAATCATAACACTCCTTGTCCTCATAAAGCTTACATTCTAGAAAGAATAATAGTGAGATTCAGATGAGCATATTTAATGGAACTTTCTTGTTCTTTCAGGAATTACCACTGTACTTACAATGACAACCATCAATACTCATCTTCGAGAAACTCTTCCCAAAATTCCTTATGTGAAAGCCATTGACATGTATCTTATGGGGTGCTTTGTCTTTGTGTTCATGGCACTGCTCGAGTATGCACTGGTCAACTACATCTTCTTTGGTAGGGGACCCCAGCGTCAAAAGAAAGCAGCTGAAAAAGCTGCCAGTGCCAACAATGAGAAGTTGCGCATGGATGTCAATAAGGTAAATGAGTCATAATCTTATTTCTTCAAATAACAGCCTTCCCAGAGATAGAAGTAAACTTAGGAAATATTAGATACAACAGTCTCACTTCATAGATGAGGAAACTAAAGGCTACCATCACACAGAAAATTGAATGACAGAGGAAAACCAACTCCTCTAACATCTATTATATTAGAACTATCACTTTGCCTAGAACCAAAAGTTTTTCTTGAGTATAATTGTGCAAACAATTGGAAACCCCATTAATTGAATAAGGCATTAAACATTCCTCACAATTGTCAGAAGGCTGGGTTCAGGAGGCTTTTGATTGACTTCCTTACAAAATATTAATTTCATATCAATATTTAATATATATTTAATCTCAAAGACTTCAGCAAAGACAGCACACACTGGATCTAACTTTTCACTATACATCCTATATAGCATTAACAAAGGTATGATGTTGTAGCCTATTCAGAGTTTCATGGCAATGATACTACAGTATCAACATCATTTCTCAGTCCCAAATATTATTTTGAATTATTTATCATAATATTTTTATATCCAGAATCTATTGAAGATTAAGATTTTCATGCCTCAAATTTCATACTCATCCTATTAAAGCCATTTTTTTAGATCTCATGGCCTAGAACATCATAACAATCTTTTCAAATGGCCTTTTAGAATTTAAAAAATGCTAGAGTTAGAAGGATTCTTAGCTTAAAGATGATAGCAAGACTTTTGCTTTCCATATGAAAGGATTGGGACTCACAGAGTGTAAGTGATTAACTTATGTTAACATAATTGGAATTTATTTTAAGTCCCCAATCCATTCTGGATCTATTATTATACTGTACTACCATCCCTCCTATTGAGATTTTTAATGACAACTTGGGCACCTCAAAGTGGTTTGCAACTCTGAAATGGGCTTTTATGTCTCTGAATCAATGTTTGTTTTTGAAAAGATTATATTCTTCATAAAATAATCTGTCTTCCAATATTTTTTTTCATTCTATACTATCCTGCAGCCCAAAGACATGATATATCCCCTAGTGACTACATTGCAAGGGGATGTACACTATCAATAGTGCCTCTATCCAATCCCACAAAGATTTTAACTAAAAAATTTAATTAACTAAAGCAATGCATTTCAGAATATGACAAAACAAGTTTCAATTCTCTCTTTAGTTTCTCTACTATAGACTTGATATTAGTTGAGAGGGGGGAAAAGCATGTCATTGGATAGAATTTCAGAATGAGTATAAATTAACATAACATAATCCTCAGTCACTCTTGTCCCTTGTATTTTTCAAAATTATTTGGATTTAATATATTAATTTTAAGTTTAAAGTACTTGATAGTTTTTTAATTGATTGAATTAAGAGAGAAAATCAAGAGAGTCTCAGAATTGTCAGTCAAACACTGGAATACAGAAACATCTATGGAAGGCATATGCACCATCAAAAGGAAATAATCCATATATTTCCCTCAGGGCTGATTCTTAAATAGATTTCTATCCTATTCTTAAAATTTCTCAGAGGAATAGAGAGCCTATCCACTTTGATCATAATTTCAACAAAAAATTGTTTTTATTTCTGGTCCCGTGTCCTAAATGACTCATCATGATTTGAAGAATATTAGGCAGATGTTGGCCTCATTTAAACTGTATTCTACAACCTCTTAGAAAAGTATATTTGTGTCTTTCACATATCACGGAAAATAAAACATATTCATCTATATTTCATAAATTATATGTTTGATAACTTTTAGCCTAGTAGTTAGTATAAAAATGAATGAAATACATATATGTTTTCAATATGTGTTTCCTGTGAAAAAAAATTATAAATATTTCAAAATTCACCAATTATTTCTGAGTCAAAACACCTTGGCCCATGATGATTAGCCAAAGGTGACTGTCATAGTGTACAAAGATTCCAAGAACCTTCAATTGCTGTTTTTTTATTTCATTCTAAAAGGAGTCAGAGGCAATTCACATCATTCTCCATATTGGATTTTGTTGATGCATTTGTGCATGTTATCACTAACATGAACTGTCACTCCATTTATTTTAAAATTTCCTTCCTTGGAGTAGACAAAATATAAATTGTAATTTTGCAAGTCCCAGTTCCTAACAGCCATCTAAAGGCTTCCAGGAGGTCTCTAGGACCTCACTTTCAGAGAGTTTATGAAATTGAATGGAAGAAAATGTGTCTTTATTTTCACTAAAAACTAATGGAAATTTAGAATTCCCTTCAATGTAAAAATAAAAGAGATTTTGAGAAGCATTCTATAAGCATCCTTCACCAGAAGGAACATGACACATGGAATAGTGCTTAAAACCCTCTAATTTAAGTGTCTTATTGTTTTGGTACATCCAGGTTATAGCTTGACTTTAGGTAGGAAAGGGGGAAATTATTCCATTGTTAATTGAATTAAATCATAGAATGTTAGAATTTAAATGAATTTAAAAACATAGAATGCTAGAATTAGAAAGAACTTTAGAGGTCATTAAATCTAACCCTTCATTTTACCAATAAAAAATGATGCTTACATTGATGAAATGACATTTAAAGCCATATGAGCTCTGAAAAGGAAGGAAAGGGATTAGAAACCCTTCAATTTCTAGAAAGAAAAAAAAAATCTCAAATATATTTTATTCTATTGATCATGATGAAAATCCCTTTCTGACTATAAAAAACTGATAATAATTAACTGATAATTAAAATAAGTATCACTTATAAGTTTTCATTAGTCCTATCTCCTTTAGTGGCTCGATGGAACCTTTTTTGATTGTCCTACTTCAGTGAATGGAATGTTCTCCAGATGGCATTTGATTTTTCCTGATTAGTGTAACATTTTTCTCCTTGTAATGATTCTAATTTGCTCCTACATTTTTTCTTAGCTGTATTTCTTCAATAGTTATCATTTTTACCTTTCAATTATTTCTAGATGATCAGATTTTCTTATACCTCCTCAATTTCTTTTTTTTTTTTTTGTAAAAATATCTAATTATATAAGAACTCCTCTTTCTTTCTTTCTTTCTATATACAATTCATTAAATTGCTCTCCTGGCCCTTGCCTCTCTGAAAAGCCCCAATATATCTTCTATACAATTACTATAGAATACTACATTTTGACTACAGTCAAAAGATGCAACAAGTTCTCTCACATAAGCTCCTTTTCACTTTGCTCTTTCATGTTATGTGACATGCAACACAAGAATGATGGTGATTTGGGGCCCTGTCTTTATGTTGTGAGTTTGTGTCTTGTCTTTACTAGTATACAATTGACCTTTTTGTAGTTTAAAGGCACTAAGCATTATTGAGATAGGATGAGATAAAGATAATGTATTAGGGAGAAATTAAGTAAAAATCCCATTATGGTAATTTGTGGTCTTTTCTTGTCTCTTTGAAAGACCATTTGTATTTATTTATATCCAAGCTAACTTTGACCACAGATCCAATCTAGCAGTATCAGTGAACTTAATTAGCACGTTCTCTACTTTGTCTTCCAGATTTTTTATAAAGATATTAAACAAAATGGGACCCAATATCGATCTCTGTGGGACCCTACTGGAAACCTCTCCCCAACTAGACGGACTACCAATTACGATTACTCTCTGTATACGGTTAGATAGCCAGTTTTTGATCCATTTATTTGTATTTTTGTTGGAGCTAATATGTATTAGCTGTTCCCTTAAGATAATGTATGGTGCTTTAGCAAATGTCTCATTAGCATCCAGATATGTATGATCTGCTAAAATTTCTATGATGATCAAGTGTAATAAAGAGACTCTAGATGGGTTATGAGGGGTTATTCATAAAAAAGCCTTGTTTATAATCCAAGGCCTAGTTAACCAAATGGATCATATTGAGATTCTTATTATTTAAAAAAGTTTATATTTCAAAGATAAAACTCATGGACAGTGGTTCCATTTTCATGTTTTCTTTTATTAGAATTTAAGGGGGTTGACTTTTCTTTTATGGGTGTTCTTAGTTTCTAATAGTAATGTGTCTTCTAACTTGAAGTTATGTATTTATGTACAGGAAATGTTAAATTTGCATCAAGTCCTTGTCAATTCATTTTCATTTAGTTTTTACTTGAATGTTATCATGGCATATTCAGATTCATTGTAGTAACAGGTGAGATGAAACAGTTAAGTTTCTGACCTGTTCAATTTCCTGACTTTAATGGATTTTCCCATTGGGGATTAAAATATAGTCATGCAATCTTCATATAGTCTCAATTTTAGATTTTTATATAATCTCTAAATTTTAACTCCTTCTAGAATTCTATTTTCTAAAAAGAGTTCCCCTACCATCTTTTTTGTAAAATTAGCTATTGCTAATCCTTTTACTATAAGGACTTGATGCTTGATGCTTTTTCATTATGGTGTCCTTCTAAATTTTCATGTCTCTTTAAGTTTGTTTCATGTTAATACGTTAAAAGAACACAGGTTTCATGATACCTTATTTACTGCCTTTAATGTTACAGTTAGTACTGAGTTGTGCTGTGTGTCTGGGGGTAATTTTAAAATGTTTCTATGACAGTTGAAAAATGGGACTGCCAATTTATAGATGCCATATTATGTATTTTATTAACATTATTCATTAGATACTTAACTTTGGAAAGATACTACAAAGGACACATTATGTGTTTTGTGGTTATTAATTTATTCCATAAGTATTTGTTGACCAACTATATTAATTCATGGATATCTAATTTAAAAACTGGAGCTTCCATTTTACATTGATGAATTAAATTGAAGGATTAAGGATTCTTTTTTGAATAATTTAAATCTAAAATACTGATATAGTGAATATATTGAATGTAATGATATATTAAAATAGTTGAAATGGGTGAAAATATTCAAAAATAGAAGGTCAAATCAAATTAAAGAGTTTTCTACTTTTATGATGACTGTTACTTCCACTTTGAATTTCAGCAATTTTCTCTGATCATAAGGACACTGTATATAGAAAGTTTATCTAGCATATTAACTAGTAGATTTTCTGACTCATAATTGTGAATATACCTAATATACTCTGTGATTTATATTTGTTTATATCTATATATTTTATTTTACTTTAAGGTTTTTTTTAAGACATATTACCTAATTTGACAAGCTGTGGCATAGAATTTGACAGAAAGTGTTTCTGTCTAAAATCAGAGTTCACTGTCATTTCTTAAAATAAGAGTTTTATTATCTTCAGAATTTAGATTTTTATCCTTTTTCCACTTTAAAGATTTTCTAACTCCTTTCAGTTATATGCATGTAAACACACATATATTACTTGTATTCATTTTTATTGCATACATAATCATGAATATTCAAATTATTTAGGTCGTACATACTGATGAGAGAGAAATATGTGATAATTAAAGTTATATCATGGAACCATGTAAAAAGTTGAAAATTTGCTTTTATAAAATTAGAAACACAAATCTTAAATTTCAACTGTAAGGCTTCGTAGGCCATAGCCACATTTTTTTCTTTTTTTCTTCCTTCCTCCCAATACTCTTCCTATTCAACTTTATATCAGTAGACCAAAACAATTCAGTAATTCAAATTAATAATAATTTAATGAGATAAGCATAGTAGCACATACCTATAATATCTGTCACTGTGGAATCTGAAGCTGGTAGATTATTTGAACTGAGGAACTCAGAATTTAAGTCATATTGGTGTATACTCTAAATTCAGCATTGATATAGTGATCTCCTAGCAGCAAGAGGGTCTCAGCTCTTTTAAGGTGTGGCAAACTAAAAATGGAACAGGTTAAAGTTCCCATGCTAATCCGAGCAGAATTGAGTCCACAGGTAATTTTGGATTGAGCCCATAAGTAATTCCTAAACTTTGAGCCTGGGCAAGATAGGTAGACCCACTCTTTAAAAACAATATTAATAAATCATTTACTGACAGTCTAAGTAGAAAGTGCTGTGCTAGTTAGGTATTTTAAGATTTGTGGAAGAAACAAACATGAATAAGAAAAGGTCTCTACCCTCAAAATATCTATTGGCTAGCAGGGAAATTATGGCAAATAAAGATGACATAAAACATATTTCAAGACTTCCTCAAAATATGGGTCCTCATGGTAGGGAATAGAGAAAGAGAGAAAGAAGGTAGGAAGAAAGGAAACACAGAAGGAAGGAAGGAAGGAAGGAAGGAAGGAAGGAAGGAAGGAAGGAAGGAAGGAAGGAAGGAAGGAAGGAAGGAAGGAAGGAAGATTAATGAAAAATGAGGAATGCAATCTCATAAATAATTATGGAAACCATGGCTTCTGAATGCTGAATTAGGAAAAGGCACTAAATAAAAGTGTGCTACATACTATGTGGTTCAAAGAGTTTGTTCTAAAGAAAAAAATTCAAAAAAGATAATAAGTGGCAGATAAAGAATTTGCAGCTATGGAAATCACATTAAATTATATCAACCATCACTCTATTGATATTAACTTCTTTTATAAGACAAGTAAAGTAGCTAGGATGATCATTAGTTTCCCAAAGAAATTTGATCTCATTTTATAACCCCTGACAGAGAGGAATCCTTTAGTAGCTTCAGATACTTAATTAATTGGAACAAGTTTCTTGGGAGATATAACATAAACAGACCCTAAAAATCAGGTCTTCTGATAAATAAGCTTGAAGTTCTTCTCCCAATAGATTTTTTGTCATTTTCCTTTGCTTTTTATAACTACTATTAGTTCATTTTGGACCCCTCAAATAATGTCACATCTTCATAAGACCTATGTTCCCTTTTAGTAACTTCAAAGTTCTATATATTTGATTTATGGGCTCCCAATTTGACATACCACTCATTTATAATTTGTTGACTACATAGGACACTGTGATATGAAGGTCAAAGTTATCAGTTTGATATCCTTATTGATCAATCAAATTTACTTTATGGCTAATCCAGACTATTCCATCTCACCTAAGACTGAGAAATACTAAACCTGGGTCATAACAGAATCTAAAGAAAGGCTATTCTATTAACAAAATAATAATAATTTATCAACTGCTTACTTATTGAGTACTGTGTCTAAGTTTCAGTAGGAGTAGCCAAGAAACAAAAGCTCATGGAAATTAAGATATAGAGGTAATGGGTAGTTTGAGTTAAGAGGAAATAAGATCTGTACCCTCAAGGAACAAAAGTTGTGTTGGGGACATAATATAGAGAGAGGAATTTGACCTCTGATTTCATTGATAAAGGAAATTTATGAATGATGAAACTCCATTTACTAAAACAAGTCAGCACCATTCTGCAACTTAGAGTGTTTGAAAATTGACATGAACCCTGAGTGGTTATAATTTTTCTAAAGTCACACAGATTGTATGTTCCATAGACTCATAGACTAAGCAAAAGGCAAAGAAAGCAGATGCGAAATAGAAATAGTATTTAGAAAGAGGAGAAAGGGAAATTTCATGCACAAAACAAATATGTGTGTGTATACAAAGATATGTATGCATATATGTATGTAGATAGATTTTATACCTTTATATGTATATGTGTATTACATATAAGTACATATGCATATGTATATGTCTATAGATAGATAAATAGACAGATAGATAATATAAAGGAAGAATTGAGAGGATTTTGGAAAATGAGTAGTTTTGGAATAAGGATTTATTAGAGAAGATAGAAGTGTTCCTTATTTATACTGACAATATAAACAATATAATATAAAACAATATAATAAAAAGCTGTAAGTATGTATACTTTTATATACAAAGGAAAGCATTTTTCCAAGAAATCATAATCTATTTTTGTGACTTTGAAGTAAGAATTCAAAAAACCAATCACTTATTCTGTTGTTTTCTGAAATGTCATTTTCCCACCTGAAAGATCTTTGGAAAGATTAAATTTTGCTTTGCATTTAGCAGTCACTGAGCTGATAATTTTCATACAAACAGTTTTCAGAACAAGATTTATATTATTCAAAAAGCAATCCTGTAGTGATAGTCTCCATTAAGAAGGTAAAATTTCTGATTTGGGACCAAAGGGTATGATATTTTGCCTGTACTCCTGATTTATCTAATTTTCTTCAAGGCTCCAGATCATCTGTCTTTCTATGGAAAGCCATTTATGATGTCTTTAACTGTTAGTGCTCACTGGTTCTTCCTCAACTTATCAGGCAGACCTAGTTGCATGTTGTATCTGCCCTCAGTAGACTATAAACTGCTTCATGGATAAGATTATTTTATGTTACCAGGGTTTAACATCATACTACAACCATAGTAGATGTTTAATTAATTCCTCTAGGATTGGATTGGTTTGGATTAAGCCCCCATGAATACAAATCATATATACTCAGTAATGAATGTTAACTCAGTTATACCCATCAGTAATAAGAAATACCAAGGTTTTCATAACCTCTCCTCAAGCTCCTGGGAAAACTCAGTCTGGACAATGCTATCAGAATTATACCAGCAAGAACTTTTCATAATATAGTACTGGGTTCAATTTCAGGTACCATAATTCAGAAACTATTGAAAAATTGGATAGCAATTAGATGAGAAGATCCAAGATGGTAAAAGTCCTCAAAAATAATGGTGCATAATGATGAGATGCAGAAAATGGGACTTTTCAATCTGGAGAAAAGATTTATATGGGATATGTTAGTTTTCTTCAAGTATTTGACAGTCAATTTATTCTGTTTGACCTTAGAAGTCAGAAGTAGGAACAATAAGTGAAAATTACAAGGAAACAAATTTATGCTCAAGGTAACATTCACATCTATCCAAACGTGGAATGTTGTGTTTTGAGTAGTAGTGAATGACCATTGTCAGGTATATTGTAAATTGCTTTTTAATCAGGAATAGGATGTAGTAAATAACATCTGAAGTACTTTCTCGCTCCAAGATTCTATGAAAACCTATTAATCTATTCCCTTCTAAGTACTTGAGAATGGCAAACTTAACAGAAGACCCATCATATTTTATCTTTCCATTGTATCCCAAGTATTATACTAAATGCCAGAGATTAAACTACAGAAGAAAAGTAGACCTGACTTTGAGGGATTTATTTAATAGATAAGATAGACAGACAGATGGACAAACATCATATAGATGTAGATTCACCAATATAAATAAATGAAAAAGAAGGTAGTCAGGAAGAGATGTTTTGGTTTGAGAATTCATAAGATTTATGAGTTAGCAAGACATAGAACAACAAAAAGACATTCTGAAGAAGAAATGGCAGTAATTATTTGATTTTAGTTTTGGGAATAGTGTATATAAAATGATGGCATGGGATAAGAAAAAAAAATATTAGTTTGGGGTTTGGCTCAATGTAGTAAATTATGGGATTCTGAACTCATTCATTCATCCATCAGCGCAGCCAATACAAGAACAAGTATTCTAAACTGAGTAGTTTAAATCCCCAAATGCATTATTTCTTTGGGGATCTGATGAATCAGATCATGAGAGGTCCTCATAATGACCTTAGATTTCTCTAGAGCATGAAGATTATATCAATACAATCTTGAAATATGAAAATAACTCACACTGTAGCTCTGGAGTAAGTCAGAACAATATGAAAATTTCCCTAGGCAACCCAAATAGACATATGACCCAAGGAATAAGACTAAATGGGGAAGGGCATAATCTTTCAGTTGAGAAGAGAATAAGAGTTTTACCCCTTCTTGCTACTTTGACTGATTCATTACATTAGCAAATAAATTGACAAATATAAAACACCTATTCTGTATCCAGTCCTGTATTAGGCAATATAAATAAGGATAAGTCAAATTATCAACCATCATGGAGTTTACAATCTAATCATAGACTCAAGATAATGTTCTGAAGCTTTATTCATGCTTTTTTACTTTCCCCCAAAATACTTTTATCTCTTATTTCTATACATCTTTCAAGAGCCAATCCAAATCCCACCTCATTTATGAAGCCTTTCCTGAAAATTAGAAAAGAAAGTGATTTCTTTCATCTGATATCAAAATATTTTATATTTTATACACAATTTTCTACTTTGATGATTAATTAAATGTTATATCATTGATGTGGCTGTTTCCTCCATTGGTACAGTTTGTAATCCAGCTATGCTGCATTCTACCATGACTTTTCGTCCTTAGCAACTCTTGCTTTAAATCCTCACTTAGATGACTATTCAGCATTCTATTTGTTTTCTTCTAAAACTTTTGAAATTTTGTGGATACAAATAGAGAATGTAGTCTGACAACTTGTAGTCTGTGTTATTGTTCAGTCATTTTTCACTCATGTCCAACTCTTTGTGACCTTATTTGGAGCTTCTTGCAAAAATACTGGAGGGGTTTGCCATTTCCTTTTCTATCTCATTTATTCATATGAAGAACCTGGGGCAAATAGGGTTAAATATCTTGCCCAGGGTGACACAGCTATTATGTATCTGAGACTGGATTTGAACTCAAGTCTTGACAATAGGATCAGCACTCTATTCATTCTGAAACCTAGCCGCCCTTGACTTTCCCTTTCCTTTTTTCCTAATCATAAATCTTTTTGATAATATTCTTTATATGACTTCTGCACAATTGCTTATCGATAATTTTTTGAAGTCTACTTTTTCCAACATGTTTTCTTCATTATTGTTTGAGTGACATCCAACTTTCATTCTTCAGAGACTATGCTATTCCCTGAATTGAGATTTGAAGTAGTATTGGACGAATAATATTCTGAGATAGAGGATGAAGAAAATGATAAAGGAAAGAAGCAGAAAGAAAAGGAAGAGGAAGAGGCTGAAGAGGGGGAGAAGGAGAAAAAAAACAATCACAAGAAATGTTTCAGAAAGCAACTTAAAATAAAAAAAAATTCAACAGAAAGCCACCTTGATTTCCTCATTTCTGAGTTTTTTCCCCTCAGTTTCTGAGGAAGTTCTGAGGCCCATTAATTATCTTTTTTTGCCAAGTTAATTTTTATAAAGCTTTTTATTTTCAAAACATTTGCATGGATAATTTTTCAAAATTGACCCTTGCAAAACCTTGTCTTCTAAATTTTTCCTCTTCTCTCCAACCCCCTTCCTTAGATGGCAAGCAATCCAATATATGTTGTACATGTTAAATTATATGTTAAGCCCATTTATGCAATTATCTTGCTGCAGAAGAAAAATCAGATCAAAAAGGAAAGTGAGTAAGAAAACAAAATGCAAGCAAATAACAAAAAAGAGTGAGAATGCTATGTTGTGATCCACACTCAGTTCTCACAGTCCTCTCTCTGGGTGTAGATGTCTCTCTTCATCATAAGATCATTGAAACTAGGCCCATTAATTATCTAACTGCAGGGTATATGTTAGATTTACATATTCCTTAACCACTTGTTCATTTGTATAGGTCATTCATCCAACTCCATATCAGTCTGGCCAAAAGTCATTCTTGATCCACTTTTTCTTTTGTGTACACATTTGTACCAAACTTATATAAGTGATCATAGAACTCTTTTAGGAGACTGCAGAGCAATTCTCCAAAAGTAGGGAATAATTTCAAATTTCATTTAAACTTTATGCTGTAAATCTTCCATGGTGATGGCAGACACCATTGACAAAGCTATTTATGATCATGGAATCATTGAACAAAATTCATATTTTTTCATCTTTCAAATAATCCTGCATAAATTTAACACATTCATGAGGAATATTTTGTTGGAAAAAAAAACAACTTTGTCAGCTTTTAAAAAAAAAATTTACTGAATCAAATGCTTTTTTATATAGTTAAAAATACAGTGAGATTTTGTATTCGTTATATTTTTCATCTAATTGTGTGACCATTAAAAATGTGGCCTCTGTACAATTCAATGACCCTCTGTGCTGTGTATAAAAGAGCGAAGATTTCTAAACAGCTAGCTGCCCATCCTTATTTGCATATTGTATTCTCTATTTCTACTTGCCTTGAATTCCAGTTACTTTTCACATCTCCATCAGCACTAAGAGAAACAAGTCTGAGAGAAAACTCAGCATCCATGAGTAAGATGACTTTATAACTCAAGAAAAGATAGAAGGACCTACGAGAATATTTGGTGGTCATCTACCTCATGTATTTATAAGCCTTTACCGTTCTGACTCATCAATATCCCATGTTCAGAAAATTCCAGTTATTTTCAATATTTGCTATTCTTCTAATCTCAGGGATCAAAAATGTGAGTAATAATTCAGGGGACATAGTTGAAAAATATGTATTAAATTATCATATTTTAGACAATGGGAGTTGAAAATGATTGATTGATTGAAAAATCGATGCTCCACTGGACAAAGTTAAATGAATTAGTCACTAATTCTTTTCTGTCTATATTCACTGGCTCCATCAGTAATTTTTGTTGTAATGATACTCAGTGGTTGGTGATTACATAGTTCTGCTCTACAACTTTTCTGTAGTGTCTGTACTATGGTCTTAGAACTGTGATGAGGCATTGTCCTTGAGTTATTTGGGCCATAGATCTGAAAGTCATTATAATTTTCCTTAAATAATTACTCTTCAAATTTGATAGTGAATTAGGAATCTTTAACAAAAGAACAAAGTGTCCTAGGAAATACCCAATGTTCTTCCTGGAAATGAGTTAACTCACCAAATAAGAGGAAGCTTAAACCTTATCTAATTAATTATTCATATTTTCCTGATGAAGAAATTGAGATCAGATAGAGCATGTGATTTGCCTAACATCCATCACATAATCAGTTTCATAACCTGCCTTAGATCTTGTACCCTCTGGCTACCATTCCAATGGTATTTCTACTGGCTCAGCGGAAATATATTCTTCAATATTTTATTTCATGTTATGAAGATGTAGAATAAGAAATTTATGAAAAGTTTGTTCCACAAGTTCTAAACTGAGTTGAGATACTGAGTGAATAATTGAATGGATATTGCTCAAATAGGTTGTAGGAAGAGTTCATATTATGAATAGATATTGGATTGTCAATCAGCAAGCATTGATTATATGCCTACTGTTTGTCAGACACTGAATTAGGTATTTAAAATGAAAAGAAAAATTAATGTCTGCTCCCAATAAGTTCATAGGGAGACATGTAAATAAGTTAGATAAATAGATGATCGATATATAGATGTATGGATTAATAGCTGGATGGGGACGCATAGATGGTTGGCTGGAAGAATGTGTAGATAGTTAATAAAGTATTTTATCTGTGTTTTTTGAGGGGAGAAAGTATTAAGAACTGGGGAGATCAAAGAAAGTTTCATATAAAAGGTCATTCTTGAGCTCAGCCTTAAAGGAAACTAGGGATTCTCATAGACAAATATGAGGATGTGGTATATTTTAGGCATAAACAATGGGACAAAGACACAGAAGTGGGAAATTGAGTGCTTTGTATTTAGCAATAGCAGCAAAACCAGTTTAACTTAAACTAAAATATATATTAAACACTTTGGTCACTTTAAATCAAAGTTTGCCTCTTGTGTAACCTGAAAGGAAACCATTGATGAGAATACAGTTTAGTGGAAGTAGCCCTAGACTTAAAATCAAATGTGTTCTAGGTCAAGTTACATTACTATGATACTTTAATGTCCTTAAGATAATTAATAATCATAATAAAATAATGTTAAAACAGTTCTCTTAACAAATTATACCTGCTTTACCAGCTAGCTGAGCAAATCTGAAGAGGAAATAATATGAAAAATATGAGCACCTGGATAAAAGTTTAAAACCCAAACAAATACAGAGTGTAGGGTGTAGGGTTAAATATGCCTACTATCTGTAATTTTCATCCTTAGAATTTTGAAGAGGTGTCTGAATGTTGTTGCCATCTTGAGAGCTTTATTCATTTGATACTTGATGTTATTGAAAATGATTATATTATGTCCCAATTCTGATCAATGTCCTTGAACTGAATGTCAGCTGACATGATTAAAGCCTGCTATTTTCTATCATGGACATTTCTGATATTGAATATTTCTTGAATTTTCTTTACATGATGAGGTAAGAGAGAATGGGAGACATTAATAACATTTTTACTTAGGTGAGGCAACAGGAAAAGTAGAGAGAGAGGAGAGCAACAACATGTAGCATAAATGGCATAGTCCTTTCAACTTGCCTGAAAGACTTTTAGACAGAAGGACAAATTAACCTTGTGTAATAACCAAACTCTGCTCTTCTGAGAATCTGGGAGATGTCACTTTTTTCATAGGCCTGGATATGCTTGTGTGTATGTGGGTAAGAATTATGTGACTATTCAATCTAAAAGGAAGAATAGTCTAGTGGAACAAAGGATGAGCAAAGAAGGTAAAAGTTCAATAGTTTATTTGTCACATTAATTTTCTGCAGGATCTTGGCTAAGTCAGTTGAGTCCTTTGTTTCAGTTGTATGTAAATGTGGGTACACAAAGGGGATATTGAGAATAAAGAGGATTATCAGATATGTGAGGATTTTTTAAAACATAATTACTAAATCTAAATACGTGTTACTACTATAAAGTGATCAATTTGAATGAGTTTGTATTCATATTCTTGTAGTACTGAGTAATTTTTAAAATGTGGTCAAAAAGACGTCACTTCCAATGTTTAATTTCTAAAAATGATGATGATGATGATGATGATGATGATGATGATGATGATGATAACAATGAAATGCTATATACAGATAGATTTCAGTTGAAAGTGGAGTAATTTTATAAAGCATAAATGAATATAATTCCCAAATTTTATTTTAGTGTTAACCTAACTCATAGTATGGTGGTGAAAGTGACAAATACATTGAGCAAATTTCCTGCCCAACTCTTTCACTTAGAGCTATGTGACCTCAGGAAATTTACGTAGCCACCCTGGGCTTTAATTTATTCATCTACAAAATAAGATATTTGGCTTGAATTATATTCTGTATAATTTGTTAGGGTTTTTATCAATCATCTTTACTAAAATTCTACTATGATATTATATTATTTCATGGAATAATTCCTGGGTTCTTTCAAATTTCTTTAATAGATGCTACTATACTGAAAAAGCAGGATACAATAATGGAAATAGCATTAGATTTAGAGTGAGAGGATATAGATCTAAATCTTGGCCTTATGGCATTCAACATATGACTTTTTGTTTTAATTTCCTATGTAAATAAAAGGATTTGACAAGATGATCCATCTTCACCCCCAGATCATTATGTCATAGAAAACACTCTGAGAGTAACTGGAGTAATAACTGCATGTCCATCCCATGTAAAAGGTAGTAGAGTCTAGTGGAACAAAGGATGAGCTAAGTTCAATAGCTAATTTGTTATATCAATTTTCTACATAATTGTAGATGTCAGTTGTTTCAGGTGTGTATAAATATACATGTACACAAAGGGGATATTGAGAATGAAGGGTTTGTCTATTACATCCCTTCTGGGTTCTAAATATAATTCTAGTGAGCCATGGGTAGGGAATTGTCCTAATGTTATAAATCACATGTCATCCACTAGTAGACTTTTCTCCATGATCATTGTTATATTTGTTATATTATTATAGTCATTATTATCAAATAGTCAAATTAAAATAACTTTTTAAAATAGTCTTAGAAGTGAAAATGCAATTGGTATAAAACATCTCTTCAAAAGTCTGCAAAATGTTCTCCTGCCAGTACTCTCCTCAGTAAATTGCTGAGAAATGTGAGCCAATGTTTAGAGAACAAACAAGTCAAAAATATTTGCTGCAGAAAATTATTTCCTACCCTTCCTGGATTACACATGAAGTATCTTTGAAACATTGTAGAATTTTTCTTGGGCTTGTTATAGTGTTCAGAAGCTTCCTTTCCTTAGTTCATTTTTGGCTCCCAACACAGTCACTGAGTCAGATGTCAATGATTCTGCAAGGGCTAAAATGCCAATGAGAAATTCAAATCCTTTGGTCCTTTGAAATTTACAAGATCTTCCATTGGTGAAAGGAAAGAAGCAGGTCTTGACCAGCATCTAAGATGGAAACAGGGCTATCCCCACTCCCACCTTCAATCTCTAAATGTTTTATTTCCTTGGTTCTTAATTGAAAAGTTTCAACTCATTTGCCAAATGCTTGAGTACTTGATTGCAAACTAGCTAGTCATTTTTATATACGGTCCACTGGTCTGACAAGATCCCTCAACTAACATAAAAATGCTTCCTACATGGAATCATTGAACTCCAAATACTTTCAAGAACTTTTAAATTGATCAAGGGTTTTGCACAATTAGTGTGATGCCTATGATTGATTGCTTTGTAGGTCTTATTCACTACTACCAGTTCACAACTCAAACTGACTGATTGTTCTCACTTGACAAAGCATCAGAATAGAGCATCTTGCCACTTTCAGTTAGATGTAGCTGACTGATTCAATACTTCCTCAAATTTAGAGAAACAAGGAGTGTTAGAATTGGAGAGGGAAGAGGGAAAAAATGGAGATCATCTAATTTATATAGGCATAGATGACATGTTTCTCTGATGTATAACCGCACAGAAAATATTAGATGACAGAATCATGACCCATACAATCTTGTCAAGCTAGAACTATAGATCATATCTAATAATATTGAATTTTATAAGTTGAAAAGTTTCATATTTTTGTTCAAACAAAAATTTTTCATGGTGTAAGATTTTTACTGGGAGTTTGAATATA
Source organism: Sminthopsis crassicaudata (assembly GCF_048593235.1). NCBI lineage: Eukaryota > Metazoa > Chordata > Mammalia > Dasyuromorphia > Dasyuridae > Sminthopsis > Sminthopsis crassicaudata. The sequence goes on along the minus strand of NC_133618.1, from coordinate 411,128,155 downwards.
AACAAGGATCCAAGGATGAGGATAGTCCCAACATACTGTGCTCTAGTCATACCATAGGTAAGGTATTGTCTTTATTTCTGAGTGTCTAATTATAGGAAGGTCATTGACAAACAGGAGCATATCAGGAAAACTTAACATATGAGCAACATTTCCAAGAAACAGGGATATCTTTTTTAGAAAGGAGGACATGATAATTGTCTTCACATATCTGAAATACTATTATATGGAAGAGCTAATAGAATTGGATTCAGAGAACAGAAGTAGGAACAATGAATAGAATATACAAACACAAATCCCTTACAATTAGTGTTATTCAAAGTAAAGTGGGCTCCCTTTAGCTAGACTCCTTGAAAAAGAGTTTAGACAGCTACTCTTACTACTGTATCTTTATTTTTTAAATTAATTTTATAATTATAATTTTTGACAATACATATACATGAGTTATTTTTTTTACAACATTATCCCTTGTATTCATTTTTCCAAATTTTCCCCTCCCTCCTTCTACTCCCTCCCCTAGATGACAGACAATCCCATACATATTAAATGTGTTACAGTATAACTTAGATATCCCTGTTTCTTGGAAATGTTGCTCATATGTTAAGTTTTCCTGATATGTGTGTTAATCCAATTTTCTTGTTGCACGGTAAGAATTGGATTCTGAAGGTATAAGTAACCTGGGTAGATAGACAGTAGTGCAAACAGTTTACGTTCAATTCCCAGTGTTCCTTCTCTGGGTTGAGCTGTTTCTGTCCATCATTGATCAACTGGAAGTGAATTGGATCTTCTTTATATTGAAGATATCCACTTCAATCAGAATATATCTTCATACAGTATTGTTGTTGAAGTGTATAGTGATCTCCTAGTTCTGCTCATTTCACTCAGCATCAGTTCATGCAAGTCTCTCCAAACCTCTCTGTATTCATCCTGCTGGTCATTTCTTACAGAACAATAATATTCCATAACATTCATATACCATAATTTACCCAATCATTCTCCAGTTGATGGACATCCATTCATTTTCCAGTTTCTAGCCACTACAAAAAGAGCTGCCACAAACATTTTTGGCACATACAGGTCCCTTTCCTATCTTTAGTATTTCTTTGGGATATAAGCCCAGTAGTAACACTGCTGGATCAAAGGGTATGTACAGTTTGATAACTTTTTGGGCATAGTTCCAAATTGCTCTCCAGAATGGCTGGATTCTTTCACAACTCCACCAACAATGCATCAGCTTACCAGTTTTCCCACATCCCCTCCAACATTCATCATTATCTTTTCCTGTCATCTTAGCCAATCTGACAGGTGTGTGTAGTGATATCTCAGAGTTGTCTTAATTTGCATTTCTATGATCAGTAGTGATTTGGAACAGTCTTTCATATGAGTAGAAATAGTTTCATCATCTGAAAATTGTTCATATCCTTTGACCATTTATCAATTGGAGAATGATTTGATTTCTTATAAATTAGAGACAGTTCTCTATACAGTTTGGAAATGAGGCCTTTATCAGAACCTTTCACTGTAAAAATATTTTGCCAATTTGTTACTTTCCTTCTCATCTTGTTTACATTAGTTTTGTTTGTACAAAAGCTTTTTAATTTGATACTACTGTATCTTTCACATAATATGTAGAAGGCATATATAGAAAATACATAATGGGATAGATAAAGTGAATTTGCTTTTATCCTGCTCATAATCCTAACCAAGCCTGAAATATAGATGCAATTTCAGGCTGATGTCCTTAATTTGAATATTGATTGAAACTACCTGTTTGACATTGGGCAAGTCATTGATTAACTGTGTCCCCAAATTCTCTGATTAACATAGGAAAGGGATTGAACTATATGGTTTCTAAAGAAAATTCCAACTTTTAAGTTCTTTCCTGCTATGACTTTTTCACAGTCTCCATATTCCTCAATGAACTATCATGGGACAATTGTCCTATATGTATGTTAATTGTCCCTGTATTAGGAATCAGGAGATATGAATGAGTCATTTGCCAATCAACTGTGCCCTGGAGCAAGCCATTTCAATTTCTGTGTAAAAGTCAAGAGCAAACTAAATAATTTCCAAAGTTCCTTAAAGCCCTGAGATTCTGAATCAAAGCAATCCATTATGTAGGATGTGAAAATCACTTTTATAATGCAGACACTGTATTGTTTTGGTATCTTCTATGAAAGGATTTGATTGGTACTTATATCTGTTATTTTCAGTCCTCAATCAATGATCATTTATTAAGTGTTTACTATGTGCCAAGCACTCTGCTATTTGTTATAGTTAGTGAGGCATTTCATTTAATTTCAATATTATCAATATCTCTAAAAGATAGCATTATTAATATGCTTTAAAGTACATGAATTCGTACATATGACTCTATTATATATGAGAAAAATTAGGTAACTTTTTCCTGTTGCCTTTCATTTTGGGGAAATTGAACAATCCCCCCTTTCCCTTTCAGGAGGATATTTGTTAGATGTCCACAGGAGTCTCTGTATAGAGCATCCTGTATATGTTTGTCCTTAGCCTGTGAGGAAGAGGAACAATAAGCAATGGTTGATATAAAATAGTAATTGGTTAGGGAAAAACATGAGGAGCCAATTTAAGACAGTAAAAAAATAGACCTAGAGATTACTTTAACTACTCTGATATATATACTCTGGAGAGAAGAGATTTTCAGATAGTGACAATAAGATAGAAAAAGCTTTAGCATCTTCTTTTTCAATGTCACATACCTTGTGGGAGCTAGGATTTAAACCTGGGTCTCTTGGCTTTCATCCCAGTGTTGATCCTGCCAAGATCTTTTCAGAATCCAAATTTTTCTGCCTCCAAGAACACTACATTAGCTGGAGTGTTAGTCTTTAAATATGAGAGTATTCTCTCAGACCACTGGGCAAAACTAATGTTCACATAAGATTTTTCAGGTCCAAAAATCTAGATGCAGGAGAAATTCAGAGGGATTCTAAGGTACTATAAATTCTTAAAATAATCTGGACTATGAGCTCTTCTTTGAGCTAAATATTTGAATCTCCCCACATGTTTCTTAGGCCTGTAATCATGTCTGCTTTTTCACTCATTCATGTAACCTTTCCTGAATCTCTATTTGTTAATACTCTTCCCTCTTCTTAAATTGCATTATAATACATTCTGTATTTTCTAGAAGAATGCAAGTAACTTGATGCCAGGGACCATTTTATTGCTGCATTTGCATCCTCAGCAACTAGTGTCTTGTGTCTGTCACTTAGTGTGTGGTTGAAAATTTATCGAATTTGCTAAATAAAATAAATATTCATTGGAATGGTGATTTCATTATCTTGTTCACTTTCTTCCCTGATACAAATTACAATCCATCCAAATTTAGTCATGAAACTCTTACTCTGATAAAATTCTTGGCAATAAAATGTCATTATCTTCCCCATTGAGCATTGATCCATCTCATTGGAAGCCTTTCTTTATTTCTTTTAATGTTTCATATATAAGTGCAACACATTCACCTTCAAAACAGATAATAGCAGGTTCCATTTAAACAATATTTCAAAGTTTTCTGTTTTAAATTTATTATATCCACTTTTCTTCACAACAGCCCATTAAAGTACATACAACAGATAATTATTGTTATTTTAAATCTGAAAAAAACTTCAGTTTAAGCAGTAATTACTATGACCAGAATTATAAAAATAGTAAGTTGCAGTAGTGAGAATCTAACCTAGGTTATCAAATGCCTACTCCATTTAACTTTCTGTTGCCATGCCATGCCTCTCAGGTTAGAATCAAACAGGGGGTTCCCAAAAGTCACAATTTACCAGTCATTGTTGAAGCTTCATCTAGTTCATCTATCTACTAAATGGAAGACCTCTGTCCCTTCTTTCCCCTTTGGTTCCTAGGGTGAAAAATTGACTAGAAGCTATCTAACTCTCAATTCTTGAGTTTCAAAGTAGTATCCTACTATTATCATTTGATAATAGCTTTCCAAGTTTCCCTTTGAAAAACCAACCATATCTCTCTTATTTCTTGCATTATAAAATAGTAAATATGAAATAATATCTTTGGAAAATTCTGGTGAGGTATCACCTATAATGCATTAACATGTCGGAACCTATTAAGAAAAATATAAACTATACTGTTTGGGTAAGTCAGTAAGTTAGGAAAAAAATGGACTTTTACAATATAAAGCTCAGAGTCAGTTACCTCTTTTGGATATTAAAACCGTTTTGATTTATTGGGATCAGACAAAGTTATTTCAAATGCCTACTTTCCTGTAATTGGCTAAAAATATAGTTTGAGATTTGAGTATATTCAATGTTTTATTTCATACATCTTTCTCTTTGGAGATTTGTTCGTATTCAATTATTTCAGTCATGTCTGAATCCATTGGGATTTTCTTGGCAAAGATACTAGAATTTTGCCACTTCCTTCTCCAGTTCATTTTATAGAAGAGGAAAACTGAGGTAAACAAGGTTAAATGACTTACCTAGAGCTACACAGCTAAGTAATTGCCTAAGGTCAGATTTGAACTATAAAAGAAGGAGTCTTTCTGCCTCCAGGTTCAGCACTCTATCTACTTCACCAACCTAGCTGCCTTCTTTGCCAGGAACAATTTAAAGTCATTTCCATTCTGTCTCAGAAAAGAGAAACAGAATAATTGGGTGCCCATGAAAGTGTACAAGCAATCCTAATTTTCTGCATTTATTCCTTTGTGCTTTGAGGGTCCTGAATATGCTCCAAATTTTTAAAAAATGGTTTTAATTAATATAAAAAGATTTTTCAATTTATCTTCAATCTAAATTAAATCAATTAAATTGTGCCTTATTTAGGGAGCTGGCTGTGTTGGATTCCAAATTAAAAGTTATAGATACAAATTCTGAGTGATAATTTATCTCATCGACCCTAATTGTAAAATGGGGATAATAATATTTGCACTGTCTTGTTTATAGTAGGATTGTAAGGAAAATTTTGTAAACTTAAAGAAGAAGTACTTGAAAACATTAGTTAGGTAGTATAAACATGCAAGTTGTAGTTGTTAATTGAGATTGACATCCTGGAGACAAAGCTAGCATTTCCAAAAATGTATTATTTATATGTATACACTTATGTCATAAATGACACTATTTGTAACACAGTGATAAAATGTTGTCCTCCAAAGAACAAAAAAAAAAAAATTAACACACCACAAAAGATATATGTATATTTGTCACAGATTGCATTCAAGCATAAAGGGATTTTGAAGGAAGAAAAGGTAGCCAGGCAGGAATCAAATTCTAAGAGAAATTAATTGGATAGAATGAGAACAAATGAAACCGAAGTAGCCTTAATCATCAATAGCAATTATTTGCTTGAATCTCAGAGATGCTAGAATTCCCTACCTGATAGAAATCCTGGGGTAAATCTTCCCTCTCCTTTATTCTTCTATTCCTCACTGCATTACACAAGTAATTGCAAACTAGTTTAAAGGAAAATAGCAGACCATTTGCAACCTGAAAAACAAAAATATAATAAAATGTTAGGACTATAAAGGAATTTAAAAGATCAACTAATCTAATCCTTTGACATTAGAGAAGAAATGGAAATTAGTTCGTAATGCAGTTTGCATTAGAAAGAACATTAAAACTTTAAACAAGGAAACAAAAAAAGATTATTAAAATTGAAATCAGAAGTTTATGCCTTTTTTCCAGGTGTGATATGTACTGTGTAATTGTAGACTAAGTAGTTTACCTCCTTGAATCTCAATTTTCTAATCTGTAAAAGGAATATAACATGCAAATAATAGTTCAAATATCTGTTATGAAAAAAGTGCTTTGTAAATTGTAAATTTAGGTATAGGGAAATTATGAAAAGCCTTGCAGCTAGGTTGCACAGTGGTTGGAACAATGAAATTGAAGGCTGGAAGACCCTAATTCTAATTCTGCCTTACATTTGAGCAAGTCACTTAATGATTCTAGGCAAGTCACTAAATTCTTTGAGTCTCACTTACCTCTGCTGTTAAATATAGAAAATAATAGCACCTACTTCATAGGGTTGTTATCAAACTATACAAGTCATAGTTACTACCATTACTACTGCTGCTGCTATGACTACTACTACTACTACTACTACTACTACTACTTATTGCTTAAAGTTTCAACTTGTGAATGTCAGGACTTTTATTAGAAATTACATCCAATATCATTTCCTCTAAAGGATTCAGCTTCTTCTAGGGTTAAATTGTTATTTTTGAAAAGGAAATGTTTTAATCCATCAGAATATATCTAGTTTGACCAGAGATAGGTTTTAGTTTTTAAGAATATTGTATCAACCACCTAGTCAATTCAGGTTTCCTCACTGCACAGTCCACATAAATATTTACTTATCTGAAAGCAATTTTAATCTTTTTTTTTTCTTCTTCTCCTTAGAGACAAAACTCTATAGACAGAAACTGAGAATTATTGATTACAAGGTGATCTGGGAAAATAAGTGCTAAAGATAAAATATTTGCTTCCTGGTTAGTAGATTTCCACCAACTAGAGATTCTTAAGTAAAGTTGAATGACTACTTATTATTTTTTTTAATTTGAAAAATCTTGTTTAGATTGAATTTGAATGGTCTTTGATATGCCATACAACACTGAGATTCTGTGGTTAATTTAGGGTTGTCTTCATATGAATATGTAAAAGGCAAAGAAAAATAAATTTTATTCACTGCCCCCAATGTTTTGTCCTGGATCCTCTTCTCCTTTTTGTTTTGTACTTTCTTACTTAATGATTTCAACAGTTTTGAAATGTTCAGTTATTATCTCTATACAATGGTTACCAGATTCTTATGCCCAACCAAAGTCTCTCTCTTACTTCTCTTCATCACCAGGTCCTCATCACCAACTTCTTTTTGGACATCTCTAATTTAATGATGTCCTAATGACACTTGAAACTCAATTTAACATGTCCCCCCCAAAACTCATTTCTTTTCTGAATTTTAACCCATTGTTAATGTCCCTATTACTGTCAGACTTTATCATCCTTATAATTTCCCAAGGTAACAGCATAGATATCATACTTGAAACCTCACTTTCTTTCAGTCTACATATGAAATCTGTTGATGAATTTTGTTTTCTACTTCACAACATTCTTCATGTACATCTTCTCATCCTTTCTACTCACAGAATCTTAATTAAAAACCTCATTAGCTTTCATCTATATTATTGAAATGGCTTTCTAATTGGTCTCCCAGCTTAAAGTCTTTCCCCAAGCCAATCTATCTTGTATTCAGCTACCAAAGTGAATTTCCTAAAGTGTAGGTCTGCCCATGTTATTTCCCCCTGCTCAATAAATTTTAATAGTTCCATATTAGTTCCAAAATCAAATATAAAGTTCTTTCTTTGATATTTAAAGTTCTTCATAATCTGGCCCTTCTCTATCTTTTCAGTTTTTTTTTTGTTGTTTATTTGTTTGTTTGTTTTTTAAAATTACTCTTCTGTACTCTACAATTCAGCTGCATTGGAGAACTACTTGATATTATTCTACAAACATAATATTATATCTCCTGTCTTTTGTGTCTCTGAGTGAACTATTCCCCATCCCTGGAATGCTTTCCTTCCTCACTTCTGTCTCTTGGTTTTACTAATTGTTCATTAGGCCTGAGATCACATTTTACCTTTCTCAGAAGGACTTTGACTATCTGTTAACCTTCAATGCCTTCCCATTTGAGAATACCTTTCATCTAATTTTTATATCATGTTGAATTGCCACACACATATGTATATATTTATATAGATAGGTAATTAACTAGGTGTTATCTCTGTCATTAGCATGAGAGATCCTTCAGCACAGGGCTTATTTTGATTTTGTGTATGTCTCCAACAATTGGAACAGTGCTCGACACATTGGGTCTAATAAATGCTTTTTGATTATCTAACTTGTTTACTAATATATCCCATAAATAACAAAGTTTCTAAATTATATAACACAAAGAATGAAATAAGTAAAGTTACAATATTTTATAATTTTCCTTGGCCAAATGAGACTATTATCCTTCTTCTAGGAACACAAAAATCTATAAGAATTGATCATCATCTTCAAACTAAATTCTTAGAGACTGTCAGATATCACAATGGACAGAATACTGTCCACTGAAGTCAGGAAGATGTATTCATCTGACCTTGCTACTTACTACTCCTTATTATTTAAGTAATGCTGGGCAAGAGACTCAAACTCTGTTTTCCTAAGTTTCCTTGTCTCTCAAATGAGGATTATAATAGCACCTCCCAAACTTATTGTAAAGAGCAAATGAGATAATTTTAAAATACCTGACACATAGCAGGTGCTGTATAAATATTAACTATTACTATCTGAACCCCATGCACATTTTATTATTTTTTTCAATTTTTAATGCTTTAGAGTGAAAGATTGGAGAAGTTGCAGACACTCTTTGACTCACCTTGATTTCCCATTTCGTTTTCAGTTGTGTGAACTTTTGTTCACCTCCTATCATCTTGAGCATTGGTTATGCAGCTGCAGCATGTTTTCTTTTTTGTTTCCTTTGGAATGAGCCATTTGGATATTCTCAAAGGACTGATAGCTCATCACCATTGTCTTTCAAGTGTTACTTAGGTCATGATGGCATTTCATGGCAGAAATTGGTGAATCAGCCAGCTATAAAGCAAAATCATTCACCCACTCATCACTGACATTAATTTAAAACTGGAAAGTTAAGACTTTCCTGAAAAGTGCAGAAGTTCACATTGTCAACCTACCCGGGAGGATCAAGACAATGATATAACATTTGAAGTATTCCCAAGGCTTTTAAATGTTGAATTGCCACTCAGATTTATAGGAAGAGTAGCAATCTTGAGCAGAAGTTCAAGAAAAGCTATAGAAATAAAAAGAAATTCAATGAGATGTCACTCAATGAGGTATTCTGCATATTAAAGTGAAATAGTGCAAGGATATCTTTACTGGATGCTTTTGTGTAACAAATTCAGCAGAGTAAGAGATAAACTTGGACATAAAACTCTTGCAAATACTCAGTTATTGTGTAAAATAGGTACGACATTTTGTACAGTAAAAATTACAGTTTCTATAGGTATGAACATTTAGCCTTTTAAGCAAAGTAGGACATTTCTCAAGGGATCAAATTAGATAACCTACAATTCATTTTGCATACTATAAAGTGTTATATAATTTTAGCTATTATTATTGTTCTTGTTGTTTTCATTGTTGTTGTTATCATTATTTTCCACCAACATTGTTCTTTTTCATCAGAAAAAATAAGAATATGGTAAGAATAAAATCCTGGGAAGTGTAAACAATCCAAGTTTTCTATTAATGTAAGTAGCAATCTCAGTGGCTAGGACCTAGAAAAAATACTTTTATTTGAAGAGTCATAAAGAAAAATACTTTCAGTTCCTATGAGACAGCTAGTTCTATATGAAATAATTGTAAGTATACTAGGAACTTTTAGAAGGGAAGCCAAATTTTTTCTCAAATTTTCAGAAACTATTTTTGAATTCACAAGCATAGGAAACCCACTCAGAGTACAATTAAATCCAAGAATATGATGGGAAGGGAGAAAAGGGGGAATTTTAGGAAAGAATTATTTGTTTGAATTCTGCTAACCTTGGAAACTGGGGGCCCTTGACCACAATTCAGAGACCATGCTATAAGTTAGACAGGTCAAGATTTTAGGTTTTTTTTTTTTAGGCCAGACCTGAACTTTGGGGAGCAGATGTTCATTAGGGCACCTAAAATCTGGGGCATTTGGCATGTGATATTATTCATGTGAATGATTAATATAGTTCACTTGGTGAATGCAGTGGACATCATAAATTGGAAAGCTGTGTCACTAGAATGAAAATCCTCATTTAGAGAATCTTTTAGGAATGCAGGCTCTTGAGAATCTTTACAGAAAATATGAGCAAATTCATATAGATACTTTGTCGATCTGATCCATTCAAACACAATTGGTGATCTTAGTCATTTAACTTGCTGACTAAAGATAAATAAATGTCTAAGCAAGTGGCTTCTTGTGCTTCTAATATCTAAGTGAAATCCATTGGAAAATACTGGATGGATTAGAAACAATCCAGATAAACAGTGTTAATAGTTTTGGCAAAGCCAGATTACTTTTGAAGTAATGCATGGGATAATTGATCTTCCTAAATCCCTAGTAAACTGAGATAAGGCTCAAAGTGCATCTTACTGACCTAGCTTATATGAAGGGCTATATGAAGGAGCTTTCAACTTCAACAAGATTTCAACCTTTTTCCCACTACTCTATCCTTTTGATTTTATTTTTAATGCAACTTGAAATCCACCTTTGGTTTAAATTTAAGACTAAACTTCTTTCTCTTCTCTCATATTAACTCCCATATATTTCTCCATGGAATATTTGAATCTCTAATTCCTACCCCACTGCTAGAAACACCATCACTACACATCTTAGAAAGGCTTCTCAATTGACTTCAAAGCATTTTAAAGACTTCTTGGTTCATATCTGTGCTTATAGTATCCACACTGCAGTTTTTATTTGTCATTTGAAAATACAATATATCATGCCTCCATAAAGTTCATTTCATTGTCTTACCAGTATATGTGCATACTGTTCTAAAAATACATCAAATAAATAACAGGAGATTATAAATTATGGATGTGCAAGGATCCTTAGAGATTATTATTATCTACTAAAGCCTATTGTACATGTAAATCTTAAATTAAATAATTTTCTTATAGTCAAGAATCCAATAAGTGACCAAAGAGAAATAATATTAGGTCTGGATCTGTCACTTTTATAGTGTGAGCTTTTTTTCTCTTTTTTAAAAATAAAAATGTCTATTTTTGTTGTTGATTAGTATTCTTAAATATTTCAAAGCAATTCAGTTGTTTTATGCTTGTTTTTCTTCATGAAAACACAGCAAAATCAAAATAGTTTTTTTTTTCTCTGTCCCTATATAGAGGCTGCTTTTGTCCTTTAAGTCTAAAGAAAGCCATCAGCCCCAGCTTAATAAGCCAGAAACAGATCACTCCCCCTTTAAACTAAAGCTTCATTTAAAACAGCTCTACTCTAGATGTTAATGAGGTGTTCAATCTTTACTTTTTTTTTTTTTTTTTTTTTTTTTTTTTTTTTTTTGTCAAGTCTAATTTCTGTGAGTAGATGATGCTGTTTAAAATGGAAACATCCACATATATTCCATAAAGAAGAAGAAAAATAAAGAACACCCTTATTCTTTCTTATAAAGTATTCATCCATTGAAAAATGCCCTCAGAAATTAAGGGATTCTTCTTTAGTTAGAGAATAAGTGGACATGTAGTATGATTGTGATAGAACATTATTATGCTATAAGAAATGATGAGCAGGGTAGTTTAAGAAAAATCAGAAAACATTTATATGAAGTGATGCAAGTGAAATAATCTCAACCAGAATATTGTACATGGTAACAGCAATATTATAGGATCATCACTTGAAATCACTTACTTTTTTCAGAAAAACAATACAAAACCATTTTTAGAACTTATAGTGAAAAATGCTGAACACCTCCAGAGAAAGAACTAATGGAATCTGAATTCAGATTGAAGAATACTTTTTAAAAACTTTCTTATCTTAGTTTTTTTTTTGTATTTATTTATTTGGGCTGTGTTTTTTTTTTTTGTTGTTGTTTTTTTTTTTTTTTTTTGCAACATGGCTAATATGAAAATATGTTTTGCATAGCTATACATGTGTAATCTATGTCAAAGTGCTTGCCTTCTCAAAAAAGGAAAGGAAGGAAGAAATGCAGAACTCAAAAATTACTATAAAATGTAAAAAATTTACATGTACTTTAATTTTTTAATTTAAAAAATCACATACATGGAAAAGGAAGAAAAATACTCAGTATGTGAGAAAAAATAAAACTTACAAAAAGAAATTAACCTGGGGGAAAAGGAGCTATATCTCAGAGGTCAACATAAATAACTATTTGAATGTTGTGACTAGGTTCTCGTGTACTTCAATCTAAAAGTGAAATATTCATATATATCCCTTTCTGCAGCATATGTTTCATGATTCAGTATCATGAATATAAAATATTGAGTCTCTATGTAAAAATAATGATTTTTTTCTGGCTTAGAAATAATCTAAAGTTGTCATACTAAGAGTTTTTGCTAAATACATTTTATTAGTCTTTATATATAGTGGTAGAGTGCTCCCACCCACTTTCAATGTACTCTCCATTTACCTGTCAAAATGATCTTCCTAAAGTGCAAGTCTAATCATATCACTCCTTAAATATACATACTCAGGCATGTGTACACACAGGCACACACACACACACACACATTCACATGCTTGAACATACACATATAAACACATACTCACATTGACTCACTAAGTCCAGTGGCTCCTTATCACTTCCAGGATCAAATATATAATACCCCAAAATTCAAAGCCTTGCAGAACCTGCCTCACTCCTCCTTTCCTGTCTTCTTAATACCATGTACCCCTTGACTCTTTCTTCCCTACTACCCTAAGGTACACTGATATTCAACAACATTGTGCTCCTTGCTCTTCTTCAAACAAAACACTCTATCTCCCACTCTAGACATTTTCATTGGTTGTCTCCTATCTTAAGAATGCTCTTCTTTCTCAACTCTGACTTCTGACTTCCCTGGTTTCTTTCTATGAGAAGCTTTTCCTGATTCCCCCATAGAGCTAATAGCTTCCCTCTTTTGATGATTTCTAATTTATCACATATATAGCTTACTATGCATAAGTGTTTGAATATTACCTTGCCTATTAGGTGGTCAGCCTTTTGAAAGCAGGAAACTTCTTAATCTTCTTTATATTTTCAGTAGTCAGCACAATTCCTGGCAAAATATGGCTATGATTTATATCAATTGTGCTTGCATTAAAAAAGAAACAACAACAATAATAATAGCATCCTGGAAATTTGTGTTCTAGTTCTGATTCTACTACTGATCTATATAGGGGAAGTAACCTAAGGAAAGTTCCTTTCTTACTCACGATCTCAGTTTCCTTAGCTGAGAAATGAAGATATTTAAGATACTTAAAAAGTGTTTTATTGACTAATTGACTTGGAGTCCAAAAATACCTGTGTCAAAATAATGCCTCTGACACTTATTATATAACCATGGAGTAGTCATCTTATCTCTCTTAGACCTGGGTTCTTCATTTCTAACCTGGGGTTACTAATATATGTATCATTTATTTGGCAAATTCACTGTGAGACTCAAATGAGATAATGTGTGTGAAATTGACACTAGTTGTATTAATGAAATATAGGACCTTCTATTTATATGACAGACATCAAAAGACCCAGCTTATAAACTTTTGCTGACATTGTATGTGGCCAGTCTTGTATTTGATGCAGCTAGTCAATCACAGAGATGAACAGTTTGTTTCTGAAGAATGCCAATCTATTACAATTCAGCTCCCCTGCCAGAGCTACATGCCTATTTTTCACCTTACTTTTACATGATATTCATATGAAATGGATTGATTCTGTAATCATGACAATTCTTTTAGTACTTAAAGATTTTCAAAATGAACAATCCAACAAGATAGGTAATGTTTATTTCTTCACTATTTTATAGATGAGGAAAATGAGGCTCAGACTGTATTGCTAATAAATGTTTCATTTGCACTTGGAATTCTCATTACCAATCCAGAATTTTTCCCACTATAATACTACAATATCCATGCATCTACAGAACCTTAGAATACTAATAATAAAATGGCTTCTCATTTTGCATCTTAGGAAACTGAGGCCTTCAGAAGACAAGTGACTTCTATCAGGTCATTTCCCCTTTATAGATCAATGAGCAAGGCTACATCCAAACCAATAACTGTACTTTTTTTTTTAAAGAGTTTCTATTTCTTTGTTTGCTATTAAGTATTCTATATAATATTTGGTTTTTATATTCAGATGTTTTCTTCATATTTAAAAAGTCTTTACACAACAAAATAACAATGAGCTCTATTATATCATTAATTTTATCAAATATAATTATTAATCTCCACCAAAATCCATATCAGGTGCCTCATTATGTTTTAGTGTTCATATGAAGATAATTAAATGGAACACAAAATTGGGCAGGACTGCCAACTGGAAAGGTTGAAATAATGAAACTTGTGATAAATTGGAAGTTTATCACTTTACCAAACTGGCCAGGTAATCGTCATGGTATAATGGAAAAGAGCATAGGTCTTGGAGTCAGAGGACCTTGGTCAGATCTTGCCTCTGTCATTATAGTCTGTATGACTTGGGCAAGTCACATTAACCTTTAAGGAAAAGTGTCCTTATATGTAGAAACCAAGGAGTTAAATTGGATCACTCCTGAAGCCTCTTCTATCTCTATGATCTTAAGTAGCAATATACTCGGCAGAGAAAGTACACAGTGGTGAATCGGGCTCTACACCTCCTGATGAATTTTCATTGTGGATAAAGAGTCCACAAAATTTAAAATCAGACATCTTTAATATATCAAGGTGGAAGTTGTCTGATCTTCCAGGTAGAATTTCTATGTCTAGAGACCTGCATTAATGTTAAACTACAGTGGTTATTTCCAAGCCAATTTTTAGATTTACTTTTATAATGCTATGTTATCAATTCACATATCAATCAACTTGATTCATGGTCTTATGTAAGCAACAATATATGGTTATTGCTATACCAAATCAAGAAACCTGCATTACTAAACCCTTGCTGAGCCTATTACTTGTTTTGCCAATTGCCTATTCAATTGTATGAGTCCGGGTCTATATTCCCTCATTAGGAAGATTTCTGCATTATTATATAGTTGCATTAACTTGGGTAGAAATCAAAGTATTCTGAATCTCCCCAATATTTATTATTGTGATATGTAATCGAGAACTATTCTTGACATAATCATCACTGAAAGTCTCTAAAATGGAATTACTAGTCAAAACCTACAAATCATGTTCTTCCTACTGGAAAATGTTTCATTATAAACATTAGGCAAAGTGACCAATATCCCAAAGTAAATCACTCAAAGAATAGCCATACTTAACATTTTTTCCATTAAGTCAAACCTGTTACAGAGAATACTCAACTTCAAGAGCCTTGTCCTGTATTCTCATATTGATTCTTGCAAATCATTTAAGTCTTTGACCCCTTTTCCTCTGGCTTAATTTAAGATGGCACTTTGTCCTCTACCCATTATATGTTGGTTATGCAAATAAAATAAAATAATATCCTCATTGTTAGTACCTATGAATTTCTCTGTAGTATATTAATTATTGTCAATTGATAATCATCTGTCATCTATCACTTCATCATATTTCATATATTAAAATTTTCAATTTAGCATCCCACTTAAATTATAAACTTCTTTATATGTGAATTCTACTTTTATATAACCTTTTTAGCAACTAGTACATTTCATGCATAGAAGGTGCTCAATGTGTAGATATGTGTCTCCTAATTGCATTTGTGTATTTTTTTTCCAGATGGACCCCCATGAAAATATCTTACTGAGCACCCTCGAAATAAAAAATGAAATGGCCACTTCTGAAGCAGTGATGGGACTAGGAGACCCAAGAAGCACCATGTTGGCCTATGACGCTTCAAGTATCCAATACCGAAAAGCTGGCTTGCCTAGACATAGTTTTGGCCGAAATGCCCTGGAGCGACATGTGGCACAAAAGAAGAGCAGACTACGGAGACGTGCCTCCCAGCTGAAAATCACCATCCCTGACTTGACTGATGTAAATGCCATAGATCGATGGTCACGTATATTCTTTCCTGTTGTTTTTTCCTTCTTCAATATTGTCTATTGGCTTTATTATGTGAACTAAAAAGTAGCATCTCATGGGAACAAAAGACTGGATTTATCTTCAAACTGGTTGTACAGCCAAAAGTTGGACTTGGAAAAATAATATTTTTCAGGAAAAAATGATTTTAAAACACCTTAGTTGCTGGCCTATTCTATAATTCATTTCATTCTATTTGGATTGCTTCTGCGAAACAGTTCTCCATGCTACAATCTATGTAATTTTTCCCAGTTAAACAAGAAGTGAATTTGGTGCATGATGGCCAAATTCACTTCTGACATGATATTTCCATTTTATCTGCTTAGAACTCACTCAACCCATTCAAGAAAGTATTGGGTAGATAGTCTTAATGAAGTGTAGTAGCAATGGGAGTCATTTCCTTGTGTAATGGGAATGTGTTCCATAGTTTGGTTTCTAAAAGAAGGAAATATGTCAAAGTGATATTATACTTAGAGATCATTCACAATTCACAGAGAATACTTTCAACATAAGTTGAAAGTAGTACTGAAGATCATAAAGTGATGTTAGAGTGCTGATGCTGATGATGACATAATGATGGATTACTATTTCCTACCATTTTGCAAAGGTTTTAGTTGTTCACTGATAAAGGAGAGTCATTTGAAATGCAGTGCCACCTTTACAAATAAGAAGGAAATCAGTCTGGTAAGTCAGGGAAACCAAGGTTTCCTTTTGTACACTAAGTTTTGGCAAAGAACTACAGTTAGAACACCCTGTGTTAAGAAAAAAACAAACTATTGTGATGGCAATGAAGGTGATGATGGTGGTGGTAATGGTGGTAGTTACTATTGTTTTTGATTGTGATTTTTGTTCCATATGGGGAGTGGGGAGAATTGGCTGAAGAGGTTGAATATTTTATAGGAAAAGTGTTTCATAGGTGGCTATAGAAATTGTTTATATCTTGGCCTTTTACATAAAAGGAAGAGATTAGTCTTAAAAGTACAGGAAAAAAAACAGAAAAAGCTTTTGAAAGATATAAAAGATTTTTAAATATATAAGCAGCTAAGCATGTCTCATCATCTTTATGAAACATCAGGATCCATATAAACACAGGATAGTGGCCAATGATGAAAGGAACAGGATTTGTATCCAATTTCATAAGCTTCTGAGGATTGTATCTATTGATATCTTAATGTGCAATCTATTCAGAGAACAGAAAAAAAAAACAAGCAAGATTATGGGAATTGATAGTAGCTGAGATGTTTGACAAAGAATTTAGCTTGAGTCTTGCTTCTTGTATCATGGCATGCACTTGGTTAAGTTTACAAACAGGTTGGATTCTCACTCAGCCCAAGCTAACTACTCCTATGGAATATCCCACGATGTTTCCTGAATTGAATAGGGTATTCTTAAATGAAGGTATTGCTTTAGAAAGATGAAGTGACTTTTCCTGTCTTTGTTGTCTTTGAAATCTAATTGCTGCTTCTTTCAACAAATAAATAAAGCTTTTCATTAGTAAATAAGTTTTGGGGGATTCAGTAAATTGTGTTCCTCTTATAATAATGAAGTTCACTTTCATAATTTTATAAAAGTGTTAAAAAATTAATGTAGTTTTTGATTGTTTTTAAGAAAGGATAAACTTTTTTACATGTGGAAATCTGTCCTTAAATGGAAAAATGAAGACTAGCATAAAAAGATAGCAGCAGAATTTCCTTGGCTCAATTGAAAGAGCCTCTTTTTAGAAAGCAACCACATTGCATTGCACTGACTGTATCTGAAAATGAAGCCATTGTATTAAAAACAACAGTAGGAAATGGAAGGGCTGATATTTTGGCCATCTTGTAAAAAATTGGTTTATTTTAAAATTTATTTTTACAGAGCTTTGTTACATGAATGATTTCAGAAATTTATTTTTCTTCTTTTTTTTTTCTATGAGGGTGCTACTTTTTTATGAAGCAGCATTTATATTTAAGAATATAGACAAAATTTGACATGAAAGGATCTATGGGTCAGTATAATATCAATGGAGAAATTGGCCTCTATCAGTAGATTGCATCAACTAGTTCCTGTCTGTCCTTTTATTCATGGCTGATTTCTAACATTAGCTGGGAATGGTGCTTTATCACATAGACATCTCATTCTGAATTTGAGACAGCAGATTGTCTCTGTTAGCAGAGCGCAGCATACTATCATACCTGCCTTCTAAGTATATAGCTAAAGATAGGTCAAACTTTGAGACATCTCTTTGGCGATCTCATTGTTGTATTTGTTAGTTCACATTCTAGTGATCACTCTATAGAAGAAATTATTAGATTACTCTACATGGGTTCATAAAAGAGAGCATCCTTAAGATAACCTCAAGTTTTTTTTTTTTTCCCCACAAAATGATTTCTTCTTAGTTATCACCTAAATAGCCTTTCCTGCTTCTGCTTGCTACCAGTTAAATATGTAATGGAGAAAGTATTTCAATACCTCAAATACACAAATGAAAAAAACAAAAACAAAAACAAATACACTGAACTCTGCCAAGATGGTTCTAAGGAAATGCTGGAGTCTGTGTCTATAAGTAGGGCTGCTATCTGCCATTACCATAAAAGCCATAATAATCCTCAATATTACCAAGTTATGAGTTCAATAAAATGCCTAGTGAGGAAGGAACTAAGAAGATAGACCTAGAACAAAGCAACAAAGCAAACAAAAGCAAGCTACTCTCTGCCAACTGGATCTTAGAATAAACAAATTTATTTCTAAAGGAAATTAAATAGATTTCATTCATGCTTATAGTTGTGTTGGGATGAAGACATAAGGAAGAGGAGTATAAGGAAACTGTATAATGGAAAATATATGTAGTTGATAAAGAGAGTAAAATTTACATAGGCTTTCAGCTACCACTCACTTGGATAACATGAGAGGAATTGACTTATCTTGTTCTCCATTGTTTGATTGGGATTTGATTCTCTAATCTGGCTAGGAAGAAAATATCTGAGAGATGTTTAATGTTGCATTTGAAGAAAGGAATCAGAATGAGCCAGGATATTTTGCTTTCTTATGGTTAAGGTTGAGGATTTATAAAAAAAAAAATATAATATATATGTATATATATATATATATATATATATATATATATATATATATATATATATATATATATATATATATGCAAAGGCAATGCTGATATTATATGACTATTAGTAAACATATTTCCTTTTGAGTATAAAACAGCCAGACAGCCAGCAATTAAGGTGTTTTTCATCTTTATGAAATTCATGGGCAAATTCTGACTCTAAAATGGCAAAGTTTTAACAAAATCTTGAATCTCAATCTGTAAATATCTCTTGTACATGACTGCTAGCAAATATGAAATGCATTTTCAGAATTGAAAACCAGTGCAACATATTTCTGTGTTTGCATAAGGAATGTTACTTTTCTTTCTTCTACACTCTAATAACTGGGAGGAAAAAAAAAACTTCAATGTCATTTAGGTGTTATCTATTATCTTCTCATTCTTCTAAAAATCAATCTAAAATGAAAAGTAGGTGAAAGATCTCTCTGAGAAATTTTACATTCTAGTTAAAAGCTTAAGGAATATACCCATATGTGCACACAAACACATACACACACAAACTGTCAGCTAAATAAAAGCACAATGCCTTGTGAAAATGAAGGTGGATTTGTATCTGGGAAATGAACCAATTAATTTTAAGCTAGACCCACATTTTGATGAAAAAAAATCTAACAGTATTCATTTCTGGTAAATAACTGAGTTTCCAGCTCTTAAATTAACACAGAACTCAACAGAAAGAGAAACCAAATTTACAACATATCCATGTGTATATATAGGTCAGTATAAATATACGTACATATATATATGCATTTATATGTTGGACAGTAAAAGGAATAAGCTAATATGTTTTGTTTCTATCACTTAAACAAGTATAAGAATATTTTTTACTTTGTGAGAAAAAACAATATATTAAAAAAAACTATACAGGGTAACTGGGCATTTCTATATCAACCAATCAATGCAGATAATTCTTATAAAACATTGCACAATTTGACACTATAATAGTACTGTACCTCAATACCTGAAATTAGATTAAATTAAATTTTACTGCTTGCCTACTTTCTCTCTCTTTCTCTCTCTGTCTCTGTCTTTATCATTTTGACTGTCTCTCTGTGTCTCTTTATCTCTCTGTCTCTCTCCATTTCTCTCCATCTGTTTCTCTCTGTGTCTGTGTCTCTCTGTCTCTGTCTCTGTTTCTCTCTCTCTCTCTCTCTCTCTCTCTCTCTCTCTCTCTCTCTCTCTCTCTCTCTCTCTCTCTCTCTCTCTCTCTCTCCCTCTCTATTCCTTTATGTCTTAAAAAGTGTCCATTAGCAATTAAAAAATATAAACATATGTGTCCTAGAGAAACCAAGGGAAAGTTATGCTACCAAATCTTTCTAGGAAAACAAACTGATGGGTTGGCCAGGGTAAACTATTCTTAACAATAGTGAGCATAACCATTTTGCTATGTATATATATATATAGAACATGTAATGTGTGCAATTATAAGTCCAACTGAACATCTGTAAATATCATCAGATTTCTTAAACATTTTTAACTTCTAATTTGTACTTTATTGTAAGGCAAAATGCTGATTCTATCCTATGGTTTAGGTGAACTGTATCCTAAAACCCTGTAAATAATTAAGCTGTAAATTAGCAGTCAATAGGTTCAGTAATTGTTTAGTGATTTTCTTTTTTCATTTTATTAAGTACTATAATTGCAGTGCCCAAACAGAGTAATTTAAACACCCTTTCTCATAGACAGTTCAGAATTACAGATAACAGTCTCGATTTACTTTTGAATTATTTTTAAAGTCAGTGGGAATTGTTATAAGTGTTAGAAGTGATGGAACAACAGAATGAGTACAGCTGTGACAGAAAGCAGGAATCAGTACAAAGCAAAGTTAACAAAAGGTCTTTTTTTCTAGCAAAGAGGTTAAAGGAGAGAAGGTTGCAGCTAAGCACTGAGTTTTGAGAGTAAGTAAAAGTCATATTGATCTCACTACAGAAAAGAGGAATCTATGATAAAAGTAAGTTCTGGTGATTTTTGTTTTTAAGAAGACTGTTCTTCTATAGATCCTCAAAACCAAAGACTCCAGAATTGTGGGAAACAAAGGGAATGCTAATCAGTCATTGCTTAACACCAAAGGCAAAGTTGTTTGTTTGTTTGTTTGTTTTTTTTTTTTTTTTTTTTTTTTTTAATGCGCTAGGAACTTTGTTTAAAATGATAAAGACTCAATGGCATAGTAATTAAATTTTTCCTTTTATACTGTGTTGAAAAACAAAATACTGGGATAAAAAGAGAAGGAAAGAGCAGCAGCATTCTGAATTATCTATCAGCTACATGTTTCTCTCCAACTATATGCAAAATTATGACAGGCATCTTTTAATCTGAAGTGTTTTAGGGAATGAGAGGGAAAGAATGAATTGATGGGAAAAACTGTATTGTTTTCATTTCACTTTTTAGTCTTTCTTCTTGTCACAGTTTTTTGATTTGTTCCCAGTCTCTCTGTGTCACCAGTGTTTGGAGAGCAGTCAACCTATCCCATATGTCTATATCTCTCCTGAGTTTCAGATGCCCCTAAACCTCCTTAGTTAGTTTTGTATTTTGAGTATATATGTAGATCTCTTCAGTACAATTAATTCTAACAAAATTTATTTAAATTCCTTAATTTTTCTTTGCATGGGTGTTTAAATAGTTCTGTTATTGATGTCTCTGCACAATTCTGATGTCTTTAAAAAAAAAAAACTTAGTACTCTGCTTCACAATGTAGTCATATCAGCCTTACTAATTACCTTGTAGCCTTTCTTATATGCACATAATGCACATTTTTCAACAGCTAGAAAATGCAAAATACTAGCAGATATCATTGCATCAGATTTTCATGTTTTTCTCAAAAGAACTGCTAACCTCTGGGATAAGTGAGGTCATAAAAGAAAATGATGGTTGTAAATGAGTAGAACATAAAAGATATTTTCTTGAATTTAAACTTATCACAGCCAGTCTTAGCATGTAAATATACAATAATGTTGGCTAGTGTGTAATTCTTGAACTAAAAATATAAATAAAGAAATCTTTAAAGGATTTATGTAGTGTTTCATTGTGTTGGAAAGACTTTTTTACATTGCTTCTGTGTGATAATGTGAAATGGTGATGTCAGAAGTATTATTTCTTTTCTTTAATAAATGGGAGGGGTGATATAATCAGCAAATATCACTTGAACTATAGTAGAATAAATCCAAAGAATATTAGAAATGGAAGGAACCTGGAAACCTTCCTCCATACCCATTTTGTAGATACAGAAGCCAAGCAGTGGAGAAAATAATGTACTTGACCAAGATTACATAGTTACAAAACTGGGATTTAAGCCTGTTTTATTGATTATCAATATAGTTTTCTTATCATTATAGCAATCTATATTGAAAACATCCCACTAACTTCTTGAATGTTTTGTTTTTTCCCAGTTACATGTGAAACAATTTTTAACATTCATTTTTTGAAATTTTAGGTTCCAAATTCTCTCTCCTATCATGCATGCCCTTTCCCTCCCTGAAATGGTAAATAATTTATTTAGGTAATACATGTGTAATCATGAAAAGAGTATTTCCATGTTAATCATGTTTTAAAAAATAACACAGACCAAAACAATAACATGAAAAATTCAAAGATATTATGATTTGAACTGCATTCAAAATCCATCAGTTCTTTCTCTGAAAATGGATAACATTTTGACCATTGTTTCTTTGGAATTGTCTTGGATTATAGTATTAATCAGAATAGTGAATAGCTAAATCATTCATAGCTGATAATCCTACAATCTTGTTACTGTGTACTATATTCTGCTCATTCTGCTTGCTTCATTTTTCATCAGTTTATCTAAATGTTTCCAGATTTTTATGAATGAGGAAACTGAGATGCAGAAAGGTTCAATGTCTTACATAATCTATCCACTAATATTGTTGACAAATATAAAGCATTGGGGCAAAGACTAAAATTACAGGGCTTTGGTAGCAAATCAGGCATCATTTCACAAAACTTACTCTGCAAAGGAAATTCTGAATTCCCTTCCTGCTCTGTGTTATGACATTTAGCTCACGATATAGAATGTCAGAGTCAATGTGGATCTTCCAACACAGAACATTAAACTTAAAAGAAACCCATAAATATAGAATGGTAGGTGCAGAGAAGGCTAGTCTCCTCTGAATATGGAAGAATATGGAATTTTTGCAGAATTCAGAATTCTTCTAAAGGCAATTAAGAATAAAATATTAGGGTTAAGAAAGAAAAAAAGCTGCAGGATTAAAAATCACTTAACCTGTTTAGCTACTTAATTTACACAACTATAAAATGAGGAAATTGGACTATATTATCTTTGAGGGTCCTCTTACTTTAACAGTTTATGAGATCATTTGTCCCAACCTCCTTATTTTGTGTATTAAGACAACTTTGGTCCTTAATTAGTAAACGGTAGTCAAAGAATAGGACTTTTCCACTTCCCATTTAATAAAGTAAGACTTCCTTGAGGAGTGGGATTTTAGATTCTAAATGAAAAAAATTCACTTTACTCAAAATGTACATTAGGTCTGGCAGGGGATTAAGTTTTGCTCCTAGTTGATTTTATATGTGTATATAATAATAAATTAATAAATTTGTGTGGTTCTAATATATATATATACATATATATATATATATATATGTATATATATATATATTAGAACCACACAAATTTATTAAGTAAGGATGCTCATTTACTTAAAAGTAGCTAGAGTTCTTCCCAGATGCAACAATTTAAACTATCACAAGTATATTTGAATGCATCTGCCATGAGTAGGTCAGTCAGTGCTTCAATCCAGATGTTAGAAGTCAAAATCAGTCTGACTTATAAAAGTAAAAAAAAAAAATGAGCAAGAAACAGAAAATAACCTTGACCTTGGAAAGCTACTATGGTGACAGGGCATAACAAAACACAAACTCAGACAAGGACAGAATGTACACAGAAAAAATATCCAAGAGCTGTAAAAATCTGTCTCAAGCCCAATGAAACTTATTGATAATGCTCATAAAAGACTTCAAAAAGCAAATAAGAGAGGTAGAAGAAAAAAAAAGAAAAAAAAGAGGTATGCATAATAGAGTCAACACTTTGGAAAAGAAAGGAAACAACTTGTCTGAAGAAAACAACTACTGAAACAAAAAGAATGAACCAAATGGGGAAAAAAATACGAAAAATAACTGAAGAAAACCACATATTAAAAACTAGAACAAGGCAAATGGAAGCTAATGACTTTGTGAGACAGCAAGAAATCAATCAAACAAACTAAAAAGAATGAAAAAAATAGAAGAAAATGTGATACACCTCATTGACAAAATAGCTGACCTGGAAAATAGACCCAGAAGAGACAATTTTAAAATTATTGGCCTACCTGAATTCTCTGATTAAAAAAAGAACATGGATAACATTCTACAAGAGGTCATTAAGGAAAACTATTCTAGAAATAGGAGGAAATACACATTAAAAGAATCCATCAATCACCTTTGGAAAGAAATTCCATAAGGAAAACCCCAAGGAACATTGTTGTGAAAGTTGAAAAGTATATTCTCAGGGGAAAAAAAAATACTGCACTCTGCCAAACAAGCAATTCAAATGTCAAGGAGCAACAGTCAGAATTACGGAGAATCTGTCAGCTTCTAACATATAGGATCAGAGGGCCTGTAATACCATATTCCAGAAGGCAAAGGACCTGGGGTTACAAGAATTAACTAGCTAGTGAGATTCAGCATCATCTTTCAGGTCAGGTGATGGAGCTTCACTGAAGTAAGAAAATTTCAATCATTTCTATTGAAAAAGATCTACAAACATAGGATTCAAGAGAACCATAAAAAGGTAAACAGAGGAAAATATATATTTAAAGATTAAACTGTTTACACCCCTAAATAGGAAAACAATATCTGTAACTCTTGAGAACTGTATCTATCACTGGCGCAGAGAGAGGAGCCATCACATGGATTGAGGGTGTGGTTGTGAATAGTCACTCATGTGATGACATCTAAGAAAAAAGACATTAAGGTGTAGGAAAAGGTCTATATTTGAAAAAGAGGACAAGATAGGTATATTGGGACAATCAGTTCACAAAAAGAGGATCAAAAGAAGTATTACAATCTAGGGAAAGAAGAAAGGGAGATGAGCATTGTGTGCAGCTTGATCTCATCAATTTTATCTCTAAGAGGAAATAACTTAATCATTCAGTTGGGTATAGAAAATTATCTAACCCTATAAAAAAGTAGGAGGAGGAAAGAAAAGGGAGAGACAGGATGGAAAGGCAGAAATGCCAGGGAAAAAATAAGGGAACTGGGGAAGGGTTGATAAAAGATAAGGTAGTGGGTGGAGTGGATTAAAAAACACTATTAAGAGAAAGGGGAGCTATGAAAGGAAATAAGTTAGTGGGCCTGGTGGGTAAGAAAAAATACACCATTAAGGACTTGGTGGAAAAAGAAAACAAATGTACATAGAGGGGAAAAATTAGGATGTAGGGAATTAAGGATCTAGTAATCATAACTGTTAATGTGAATGGGATGAATGCTCCCATAAAATAGAAGAAAATAGCAGAATGGATAAAAAAGAATTCTACAATATGTGATTTACAAAAAAAAAAAAACACATTTATCATAGAGAGACACATAAAGAATAAAGTAAAATGCTAGAACAGAATTTATCATACTTCAGCTGAGGTAAAAAAAAAAAAAAAAACAGCAGTAGCAATTCTAATCTCAGATAAAGCCAAAAAAATTAGATCTTATTAAAGAGATAAAGAGGAAAAGTACATCTTGATAAAGTGTACAATAAATACTGAAGTAGTAAAGATATCAAATGTGTATGCATCAAGTAGTAGAGCAGGCAAATTCCTAGAAAATATATTAAGCCAGTTTCAGGAAAAAATAGACAGCAAAACTATTCTAGTGAGGAGCCACAACCTTCTCTCAAGATCAGACAAATCTAGCCACAAAATGAAAAAGAAAGAAACTAGCAAGGTTAATAAGATCCTAGAAAACCTAGACATGATAGACCTCTGGAAAAAATTGAATAGGGATAGGAAGGAAAACATCTTTTTGTCCATAGTACATGGTACCTGAATAAAAATTGACCATGTATTAGGGTATAAAAACCTCACAATAGAATGCAAAAATAGTAAGTCCTTCCTTTTCAGAACACAATGCAATAAAAATCACATTCAATAAATGACCAGGGAAAGATAATCTAAAAACATGTGGAAATGGTTTTAATTAGAAAATAATTTAGACAATAACCTCATTCTAAAGACTGAGCAGGTCAAACAATAAATCACAGAAACAATCCATAATTTTATTCAAAAGAATAACAATAATGAGACAATATACCAAAACCTCTGGGATACAGCCAAATCAGTTCTTAGGAGAAGTTTTATAAAACTTATTGCTCCCACCTTTCTTCTAAAATTAACTTGGATATATTTATCTGTATAACTTGTGTGTCTCCTTAACAATGTCAAATTCTTCATAGTTTACCTCTCAGATCTGTAGAGGAGGAAGGAATTTGTGACCAAAGAAGTACTAGAGATCATTATTGATCACAAAATAGACAATTTTGATTATATTAAGGTAAAAAGTTTCTGTGTAAACAAAACTAATGCAGACAAGATATTACTTCTCAGCAGAGGCTGAAAAGTAATAAACTGGGAAATATTTTTTACATTCAAAGATTCTGATAAAGACCTCATTTCTAAAATATATAGAATTGACTCAAATTTATAATAGTTCAAGTTATTCTTCAACTGATAAATGGTCAAAGGATATGATCAGACAATTTTCAGATAAAGAAACTGAAACTATTTGTAGTCATATGAAAAGGTGCTCTAAATCACTATTGATCAGAGAAATGCAAATTAAGACAACTCTAAGATATCCCTACACACATCTCAGATTGGCTAAGATAACAGGAAAAGATAATGAGGAATGTTGGAACTGTGAGCAGATCCAAGTATTTTGGAGAGCAATTTGGAACTATGCTCAAAAAGTATTCAAAATGTGCATACCCTTTGATCCAGCAGTGTTTCTACTGGGATTATATCCCAAAGAGATCTTAAAGGTGGGAAAGAAACCTACATGTGCAAAAATGTTTGTGGCAGACCTTTTTGTAGTAGCAAGAAACTGGAAACTGAGTGTATGCCCATCAATTGGAGAAAGGCTGAATAAATTATGGTATATGAATGCTATGGAATACTATTGTTTTGTAAGAAATAACCAGCAGGATGATACAGAATGTCTTGGAGAGACTTACATGAATTGATGCTAAGTGAAATGAGCAAAACCAGGAGATCATTATACATGGTAACAACAAGATGATACAATGATCAGTTCTGATGGACATGGCTCTCTTCAACAATGAGAAGATTCAAATCAGTTACATTTGTTAAGTGATGAAGAGAGCCATCTACCCCCAAAAAGAGAACTGTGGCAACTGAGTATGAACTACTACATAGCATTCTCATACTCTCTGTTGTTGTACACTTGCATTTTGTTTTCTTTTTCAGTGGTTTTCTTCCTTCTTGATCTAAATTTTCTTGTGCAGCAAGATAACTATAAAGATGTATACAAATATTGCATTTAATGTATATTTTAAGATATTTAACATATATTAGACTACCTGCCATATAGGACATGGCATGGAAGGAAGGAGGGGAAATTTTGGGACAAAAGATTTTGCAAGGATCAGTGTTGAAATATTACCCATACATATGTTTTGTAAATTAAAAAGCTTTAATAAAATATTAAAAATATGTCAACTTCTTGTAATCAATTATCAGGGATTTTTTTTAGAGGGGTAGTTTCATATTCCTTGTCAGCACAATTACATATACCAAAGGCACTTAACAAATATTCATTCCAGCATGTTTAATTGAATCTCTGAAGTTTTTCTATGTTCATGAAGAATACAATTTCCCTCAAGAACAGAACAGAGTAACTTCTTTAGATTTAGTAAATAAAACTTCCTCATAAATTCTTAAGATTATTTTGAAGAAATTTCAATGAGATACATTTTGTCCTTTATTTGGAAGGTTTGGTAATCTAAAGTACATTTGCATTTGTTCCCAAATGATAAGCTTCTCTCTGGGGCTGCTACTCTAACTCCTATGAACAGTCATCTTAGATCCCCAGAAGAAAATTATCTTTCCAATAAGAATATTAAGGATGACCCTGAGGAATTGAAGTTTCTAGCAATCGTATTTATGAAATGAACATTTCTATAGAAGGATTTATATCAATGCTGACACAATTTATTACCATTATTTTATTATTAATATTATTACATGAACCTTTACTCATGTAATAGCCATCGATTATAGAAAATAGCCTCAGTTAATTTTAGAAGTGAGTATTCATTAAAATGGCATAGTAAAAATATGAAATATTTCTCCCAAAATTCTGAAATATGCTTTTCCATAAGTATATCCGTACTACAGGTGAACAATGTATTGAAAATTATGGCATGATGGTAGTGAGGTATATTTGTAGAAAATTTTTGTGGCCTAAGGATAAACTTACAATTTCTGGTTACTGGAAATCCTTTTTTGAATTTATACTTAGTATTCTTTTGTGATTCCAGGGATTATGAATCTTCACACTCTGCCCTCCTTAGGATAACTACCTTTATGCCTCTGTGTTTGTCTTTGCCTTTTTCCCCTCTGTCTCTCTGTCTTTGTCTGTCTCTGTGTCTCTGTCTCTGTGTTTCTGTCTCTATGTCTCTCTCTGTTTCTCTCTCTCTCCATTCTGCTTATTCCCTTTCCTTCTTCCTTCTTCCTTCTTCTTCCCTTTTCCTCCTCTTTATATATTGGTATCTGGACTCATTGGTTCACAGTATTATCTCTCTAAAGGGCATGTTAACGATTCTTTGGATACTTAAAAGAAAAAAGGAATATAAGGCTAAGCATATATGAAGATCATCTACAGAAGGTATATGATAAGACAGAAAGAACTAGATTCTCTGGACTCAAATCTCATTTCCATGCTCACCATGAGACCTGAGCAAATCACATCAATTTTATCAACTCTAGTTTGCTCATCTGTACTACAGAAAAAAAATGAAATTGGCATTTCCCACTTGACTAGATTATTGTGATAGTTTAATGAAACAATTTTGCTTTATAATGGGAATGTATATCATGAATATTTTCATTTTCATTATTCAAAGAGTGAGACATACTACTCTCCAGGTACACTGATACAGGCCCACATTGTTCAATATGCCATTGCAATCACAGTCTGGGGGATTTAAGTTAGAAAATGTCTTCAGAGAGTCAGAGCCAAGATGGTGTAATAAACGGACAGATTTGCCTGAACTCTCCCCCAAACCATTGCAAACACCTTTAAAAATGACTATAAACAAGTTTTCTCTGTCAGAACCCACAAAAAGATGGAGTAAAAAGCCAGAATCCTATAATATGCTGTTTATAAGAAACACACTGAAACACAGAGATTCACACAGAATAAAGACAAATGCCTGGAGCAGAAGATATTATGTTTCAGCTGAAGTAAAAAAAAAAAAAAGTGGTAGTTAACTGATCTCTATTTTTTTCATATAACCCATTCCTTTTTATTTTATCAATGAGAAAACTGAGGCCCAAAACATTGAAATAATTTACTTAAGACCACTCAGCTAGATAGTTAACAGAGCCAGCAGGACTTTGGTCTTCTGTTCTCTCTGTGATATCACCCCACTTCCCCATCAGATTTGCAAGCATTATTCCCTTTTCTTTTTTAAAATTATTATAGCTTTTAATTTACAAGATATATGCATGGAAAATTTTACAGTACTGACAATTGCCAAGCCTTTTGTTCCTATTTTTCCCCTTCTTGTCCACATCCCCCTCCCCCAGATGGCAGGTTGACAAATATATGTTACATATGTTAAAGTATAAATTAAACACAATATATGTATACATGTCCAAATAGTTATTTTGCTGTACAAAAAGAATTGGACTTTGAAATAGTGGACAATTAGCCTGTAAAGGAAATCAAAAATGCAGGCAGACAAAAATAGGGGTATTGGGAATTTTATGTATTGTTTCAGTCATCTCCCAGAGTTCTACCTCTGGGTGTAGCTGGTTCAGTTCATTACTGCTCTATTGGAACTGATTTGGTTCATCTCATTGTTGAAGATAGCCACTCCCATCAGAATTGATCCTCATATAGTATTGTTGTTGAGGTGCATAATGATCTCCTGGTCCTGCTCATTTCACTCAGTATCAGTTCATGTATGTCTCTTCAGGCCTTTCTGAAATCATCCTGTTGGGCATTTCTTACAGAACAATAATATTCCATGACATTCATATTTATTCAGCCATTCTCCAATTGATGGGCATCCACTCAATTTCCAATTTCTGGTCCACAGAAGAAGAGGGCTGCCACAAACATTCTTGCACATACAAGTCCCTTTCCCTTCTTTAAGATCTCTTTGGGATATAAGCCGAGTAGTAACATTGCTGGATCAAAGGGTATGCATAGTTTGATCACTTTTTGAACATAGTTCCAAATCATTCTCAAGAATTGCTGGATATATTCACAATTCCACCAATAATGTATCAGTGTCCAACATTCTTCATTATCTTTCCCTGTTATTCTAGCCAATCTGACTGGTGTATCGTGGTATCTCAGAGTTGTCTTAATTTGCATTTCTCTGATTGATAATGACTCGGAGCATCTTTTCATATGGCTAGAAATAGTTTCAATTTCTTCATCTGAGAATTGGTTGTTCATATCCTTTGACTATTTATCAATTGGAGAATGGCTTGATTTCTTACCAATTTGAGTCAATTCTCTGTGTATTTTGGAAATGAGGCCTTTATCAGAACCTTTGACTATAAAAATATTTTCCCAGTTTATTACTTCCCTTATATTCTTATCTGCATTAGTTTTGTTTGTACAAAAACTTTTCAATTTGATACAATCAAAATTTTCTATTTTGTGATTAATAATGATTTCTAGTTCTTCTTTGGTCATAAATTCCTTCCTCTTTCACAGGTCTGAGAGGTAAACTATCCTATGTTCCTCTAATTTATTTATAATCTCATTCTTTATGCCTAGATCATGAACCCATTTTTACGTAATCTTCGTATATGGTGTTAAGTGTGGGTCAATGCCTAGTTTCTGCCATATTAATTTCCAATTTTCCAAGTAATTTTTTTCAAACATTGAGTTCTCATCCCAAAAGTTGGGATCTTTGGGTTTGTCAAACACTAGATTATTAAAGTTATTAACTGTTTTGTCCTTTGAACCTAACCTATTCCACTGATCAACCAGTCTATTAATTAGCCAATACCAAATGGTTTTGATAATCATTGCTTTATAATATAATTTTAGCTGATCTCTAATTAAAAGAGAAAATGAAGGAAGCTACATCTTTCAAAAGAATACTATCTATTAATGAAGTAACGCCAATACTAAACATATATACAACAAGTGGTATAATATCAGTTATTAGAGCAGAAATAAAGTGAGTTACAAGAAGAAATAGTAAAATTATAATAGTGAGTGACCTCAACTGTCCTCTCTCAAGCTTTATAGGCAAAAGAGTCCTACCAAATTATTTTTTAGAATACAAATATAGTGTTGATACCCAAACCAAAAAGAACCAAAACAGAGAAAGAAAATTATAGACCAATTTTGAGGGAAATTTTTAAAATAAAAATTTGGAAAGATATTACAACAATTTATCACAAGATAATAAAGTATAAACAATTGGGATTTATACCATGAATGCAGATCTAGTTCAATATTAGGAAAAAATATCAGTGTAATTGACAATATTAATAACAAAATTTTAAAAATCATGATTATCTCAATAGTTGCAAAAATGTTTTTTGACAAAATACAGCACCAATTGTAGTTAACTCTAGAGAGCATAGGAATAGTTTTCCTTATAATGATAAGTAGTATCTATTTAAGCTATCAGCAAACCTTACATGTAATTGACATAAGCAATAAGCCTTCTTAATAAGATCAGGGATGAAACAAAGATGCCCATAATAACTACAATCATTCAATAATTTATCAGAAATGTTAGCTTTAATAATAAAAGAAAAAACAGAAATTAAGAGAATTACATTGGGTAATAAGGAAACAAAACAATAGCTATTTGCAGATGATATAATGGCATACTTAAGGAATATTAGAGAATCAAATAAAAACTACTTGAAGAAATTAACAACTTGGCCAAAATTTTAGGACTAAATAAATTCACATAAATTGACATTTCTATGCATTAGCAACAATGTTCAGCAGCAAAAGATAGAGATATTCTATTTAAAATAACTGTAGATAATGTAAAATATTTGGGAGTCTATCTGCCAATACAAATCCAGGAACTATATGAATACAATTACAAAACACTTTTCACACAAATAATGTAATATCTAAATAATTGGGAAAATATCAATTACTCATATGTAGTCTGTAATCCAAGATAATATAAAGTATAATTCTACCTAAATTAATTTTTTCAGTGCCCTTTTAATCAAACTACAAGAAAATTATAAGACTAAAAATATTATATAATTCATTTGGAAGAACATAAGGTCAAGAATATCAAGACAATTAATGGGGGGAATAAAAAGGAGAGTGGCCTAAGTGTACCAAACCTAAAACTATAATATGCCATTTTGTAGTATCTAAGAAATAGAGCAGTTGATCAATGGAATAGGTTAGGTACACATGTCAATGACAATAACAATTTACTCTTTACAAATCCAAAGACTTTAGTCTCTGAGATAAAAAATCACTATTTGACAAAAAAAAATTGCTTGGAAAACTGGAAAATAGTATGGCAGAAACTAGGCACAGACAAGCATCTCATATCCTACCCTGAGATAAGGGCAAAATGAGCTCATGACTTAGACATATAGAGTGATGTTATAAGCAGATTAGGAAAGCAAAGAATACCTTACCTTTCAAATCTTTGGTGAGTGGAGACACTTATGACTAAAGAAAAGCAAAATGAATAATGTTGGTTACATTATTTTTTTTAAAAATTTGCACAAAAAATGAAAAAAAAGTTTAGAAGGAAAGAAGAAAACTGGGAAATAATTTTTAAAGCCAATGAGTCTCATAAAGGCCTCATTTCTAAAAATATGAAGAAATGAATCACACTTATAAGAATACAAGTAATTCTCCAATTAATAAATGGTCAAAGAATATGAACAGGCAATTTAAGATATAGAAATTACAGCTATCCATAGTCATTGTATATAGACATAAAAATATTCTAAATCACTTTTTATTAAAGAAGTATAAATTAAAACAACTTCCTATCACTTTTTTTTTCTGAGTCTGGGGTTAAGTGACTTGCCCAGGGTCACACAGATAGGAAGTGTTAAGTGTCTGAGACCAGAACTTCCTATCACTTAAAGATCTCTGCAAGAGGGTATGGAAAAGGAAAAACAAATTATTTGAAGAAAACCCTTTTAAAATAGGTTTGATGAAATGATGAAAAAAGAAATATGAAAAAGATACCAATTCATTGAAAAATAGAATTTATGAAATGGAAAAAAATGCAATAAACAAAACAATTCAATTGACCAAAGAAGCTTAAAAAGGAAACTAAAGAAAATAATACACTAAAAATTAGAATTGAATAAATGGAAGCAAATAACTCAATAATACTGCAAGAATCAGTCAAACAAAACCAAAAAATGAAAAAAAATAGAAGAAAATGTAAAATACCTCATTTAAAAAACAACTGACTTAGAAAATAGATCTAGGAGAAGCAATTTAAGGATTATTGAACTTCCTGAAAGCCATGATTATAAGCCTAGATAATATCTTTCAGGAAATGATAAAATAAAACTTCTCTAATGTCCCAGAATCAGAAAGGAAAATAGGCATTGAAAGAATTCATCTATCACTTCCTGAAAGTGACTCCAAATTAAAAACCACAAAGAATATCATGGCTAAATTTCAGAACTATCAGACCAAGGAAAAAATATTGCAAGCATCCAAAAAGAACCAATTCATATATGAAAAGGCCACAATCAGGATTACCCAGGACATTGAAGCTTCCATTTTAAAGGATCAAAGGGTCTGGAATCTGATATTCCAAAAGGAAAAAAAAAAAAAAAAACAACTTGTATTACAGCCAAAAATAAGCTATCCAACTAAAATGAGCACTATCTTTCAAGGAAGAAGATGGACATTCAATGATACAAATGAATTTCATTTATTTCTAATGAAATGTCCAGAACTGAACAAAAAATTTCATCTCCAAATACAAAAATCAAGAGAAGCATAAAAAGGTAAAAAAGTTCTTGAGAAATATATTTCTGTTATGGGTATACTTAGAGGGTATCGGTATAATTTGATTTTATTATGGTAATATGAAAAACTAACAAGAGGGAAAAGGGGGATTATACTGGAAAAAGTGGAAAATAGAGGTAAAATGAGGAAACTTACATCTCATGAAGAGGCAAAGAAGACATTGTAAATTAAGGAAAGAAGGAAGAGGGATGAAGATTGAGTGAACCTTATTCTCATCAGATTTGGCTCAAACAGAGAATATCAGACATATTTGGTTTAACAGAGAAACATGTTTCACCTTATAGGGAAGTGGAAGAGGAAACGGGAAAGAAAAGAGGAAGCTAATAGAAGGGAAAACAAAAATAGTAGGGGAAAGGTATAAGAAATGGAGAGGGCTGTGTGAAAGTTGTGTGAGGGAAAGGGTGATTAGAAGTAAAATACTAAGGAGGAGGGAAGATGGAAGGAAAAGAGAAGAGCATAACAGGGTAAATAAGATGGTAGTAAATACAGAAATAGTTATTTTAACTGTGAATGTGATGGAATGAAATATTACATCAAACAGAAACAAATAGCAGACTGGATTAAAAGCCAGAATCCCACAATAAATTGTTTACAAGAAATACATTTAAAGCAGAGTGATACATATAGAGTAAAGGCTGTAGTAGAATGGATTATGCTTCAGATGAAGTTATAAAAACAGGGGTAGTGATCCTGATCTCAAGTCAAGTAAAAGCAAAAATTGATCTAGTTAAAAGAGATAAGGAAGGAAACTATATCTTACTAAAAAGTAGCATAGATAATGAAGCAATATCAATACTAAACATTTATGCACCAAGTGATATAATATCCAAGTTCCTAGAAAAATTAAAAGATCTTCAGGAAGAAGTAGACAGTAAAATATACTAGTGGGTGATCCCAAACTTGCTCTCTCAGAGCTAGATAAATCAAATCATAAAATAAATAAATAAGATGTTAAGGAAGTAAAACAAATTTTAGAAAAGTTAAGTATGATAAATCTTTGGAGAAAATTGAATAGCAAGAGAAAGGAGTTTATTTTTTTTTCTTAACAGTTCAGGGAACCTATACAAAGATTGACAATTTATTTAGGACATAAAAACATCAAAATCAAATGTAAAAAGGCAGAAATATTAAAAGCCTTTTTTTGCAGATCATGATGCAATAAAAATCACATGCAATAAAAGATCAGGGGAAAATAGACCAAAAATTAATTGGAAACTAAATAATTTAATATTGAACAATAAATGGATGAAACAACAAATCATAGACACAATCAATAACTTCATCCAAGACTATGATAATAATAAGACAACATATCAGAATGTGTGTGATGCAGCCAAAGCAGTTATGAGAGGAAATTGTATATTTCTAGATGCTTACTTGCATAAAATAGAAAAAAAGAAGAGAAGATCTATGAATTGGGCTTACATCTAAAAAGAAAAAGAACAAATTAAAAACTCACAATCAAATACCAAATTTGAAATTCTAAAAATAAAAGGGGAAATTAGTTAAATTGAAAATAAGAAAATCAATGAATTAATAAATAAAACTGAATTGGTTTTATAAAAAACAACAGCAACAACAAAACAGATAAACTTTTAATTAATTTGATTAGAAAAAGGAGAGAAGAAAATCAAATTATTAGTCTTAAAAATGAAAAGGAAAAACTTTCCACCAATAAAGAGGAAATTAGAGCAATAATTGGGAGTTATTTTGCTTGACTATATGTCCATAAATTTGATAATCTAAGTGATATGGAAGAATATCTTCAAAAATATACATTGACCAGGTTAAAAGAAGAAGAAATAAATTACATAAATAGTCCCATTTTAGGAAAAAAATATATATATATGTTTTATATATATATATATATATATATATATATGTATATATATATATATATGTATATATATATATATATATATATATATATATATATATATATATATAACAAGCTATTAATGAACTCTATTAAAAAGTATTTAGGGCCAGATGGATTTACATGTCAATTCTACCAAATATTTAAAGAAAAAAATAATTCCAATAATATATAAACTATTTGAAAAGATAGGGAAGGAAGGATTCCAAACAAATTTATTTTTATGACACAGATATGGTACTGACACCTAAACCAGGTAAGGTGAAAATAGAGAAAGAAAATTATAGACCAGTTTCTTTAATGAATATTAATGTAAAAATCTTAAATAAAATATTAGCAAAAAGATTACAGAAAGTCATCCCCAAGATAACATCCCTAAGATATGACCAAGTAGGAATGCAAGTTTGGTTCAATATTAGGAAAACTATAAACATAATTGACTATATTAGTAACCACAACATTGAAAATATATCATTATCTCAGTAGATGCAGAAAAAGCATTTCATAAAATCCAACACCCATTCATACTAAAACACTATAGAGCATAGGAATTAATGGACTTTTCCTTAAAATAGTCAGTAGCTTCTATTTAAAAACAAAACATCAAGAATTTCAAGGGAATTAATGAAAAAAGAAAGAAAGAAAGAAAGAAAGAAAGAAAGAAAGAAAGAAAGAAAGAAAGAAAGAAAGAAAGAAAGAAAGAAAGAAAGAAAGAAAGAAAGAAAGAAAGAAAGAAAGAAAGAAAGAAAGAAAGAAAGGAAGGAAGGAAGGAAGGAAGGAAGGAAGGAAGGAAGGAAGGAAGGAAGGAAGGAAGGAAGGAAGGAAGGAAGAAAGAAAGAAAGAAAGAAAGAAAGAAAGAAAGAAAGAAAGAAAGAAAGAAAGAAAGAAAGAAAGAAAGAAAGAAAGAAAGAAAGAAAGAAAGAAAGAAAGAAAGAAAGAAATGAAGGTGGCCTACCTGTACCACATCTAAAACTCTATTATAAAGGAGTGATTATCAAAACCATTTGGTACTGGCTAAAAAACTGAGTAGTTGATGAGTGGAATAGGTTAACAGGACAAAATAATCCATGACTATATTAATCTAGTGTTTCACCAACCCAAACATCACAACTTTAGGAATAAGAACTCAGTATTTGACAAAAACTTCTGGGAAAATTGGAAACTAGTATGGTAGAAACTAGGCATTGACCCACACTTAACACCATATATCAAGACAAGGTCAAAATGTGTTTATGATCTGGACATAATAAAGAATGATATTATAAACAATTTTAGAGAACATAGGATAGTTTACCTCTCAGAAGGAAGGCGTTTGTGACCAAAGAAGAACTAGAGATCATTATTGATCACAAAATAGATAATTTTTATTATATTAAATTAAAAAGTTTTTGTACAAACAAAACTAATGCAGACAAGTTTAGAAGGGAAGCAATAAACTGGGAAAACAAAACTTGTTTGTTTTTTTTTTTTCTTTTTACATTCAAAGGTTCTGATAAAGGCCTCATTTCTAAAATATATAGAGAATTGACTCAAATTTATAAGAATTCAAGTCATCTTCTGTTAGGATTACTAGGTGAGAACTCAGGTTGTCTGGACAGTGACAAGGTGAGAATTCAGGTTGTCTGGACAATTACAAGGTGAGAACTCAGGTTGACTTGATAGAAGGAGCAAGCTCATTGGCTGAAGTGGTTCTTCCCAGAAGCCCTTGCATTATCCCATGCCCATTCTCTGGGAGGATAAAAGAGAGAACAGTGGGAAAGTCAGTCTGCCTGGAGAAGGATAAGAGCTGGAGGAGATTCAAGAAGAAGACTTTGCACTACATCTGGCTTGACGCAGCTCTCTGCAAGAAGGGAAGTCGGCTCTCTGCAGGAAGGGAAGTCACTTCTCTGGACAAATGTTAACAGCAACTGCCTGGAGACAATGGTTCACTATAGGAAGAAGAATCTGTCTGAAAGATTTGAGTAGACACAGCAGATCTCTTCCCAGAGAGCGATCCGGCAGCTTCTGGAGACGACAGCTCACTACATTTGGCGCCCAACATGGGGCAAGGACTTTTGCTTATCCTGACAAGAGGAGCTAGACCAGACCTTCGCAATTTAGCACCTGAATAGGAACAGACACGGTCGTGATTCCAGTGGAAAAGCCTCCCATCCAAATCTCAGTCTCTCTGACCCAGAACTGTGAGTAACAAGGAAACTTTGTTAAAGATTAAGTGAGTGTGCTAATAGATAAATAAGGAACTTGTTAAGGGCTAAACCAGCAATCTCTTATAGTGAAATGGGGCAAACACCTTCTGTTCAAGGAAAATGTTTAGAGAGCATCATCAAGGTTATGAAAAGCCAAGGATTGATTATAATTTTAGAGGAGATTACTGAACTTTTAAGAACTGTGAAGGTTATATGTCCTTCTTTTTCTCTGGAAGAAGAATTGGATCCAGATGAATGGGAATTAGTAGGAAAGCAATTAGGTGAACACTACAATTCCAGGCCAAACTCAATTTCCAAAGCTACAATTCATATATACAATGTAATCCAATTGGCTTTAAACAATGTTATTCTAAAGGAAGAGATGAAGGAGCAAAATGGGGAAGTGTCAACTAAACTAGGTGAAAAGGATGAATCAGATAACAATGAAGTTAAGTACAATTCTGAGCAACAGCAACAGGAGCACCTCCCATCTCCTCCCTCAATTAACCCTTCAGGGGTGGAGCAAGAAGGAGGAGAGGAAGAGGCAGAAACACAAACAGAATTGTCTGTGAAGCAGTCTAAGCCTATGATAAGATTAGAAAAAGCATTTGTTAAAGCTAAGAGAGAAGGACAGGATATAAGTGATTTTATACATGCATATCCTGTGATTGAAGATATTGACTCTGTAGGCCATAAAAGGAGAAAATATACACCTTTAGATTTGAATAAAATTAAAGATTTGAAAAAAGGTTGTACCCTTTATGGGGCTACATCAGCTTATGTCAAAATGTTACTAGATGGTTTGTCTTATGAAGTCCTAACCCCAAATGATTGGAAATCCATAGCAAGGACATGCCTGGAACCTGGAGAAAATTTATTATGGCTTGCGGAATTTCATGAATTATGTAAAATTCAAGTCAGATGCAATTTGGAAATAGGAGTTAACACACAATTCACTTTTGAGCACTTAGCTGGTGAACGTCAGTATGGAGAGAATTCGGAACAGATTAATTATACCATGACAATATATGAGCAAATTGCTAAGGCTGCAATAAAAGCTTGGGGTGTCCTCCCTGGACAGAAAGATCGGGGAGAGGCTTTCACTAAAATACAGCAAGGTCCCAATGAACCTTTTGCAGATTTTGTGGGACGTTTGCAAACTGCTGTCAAAAGAACTATTGGAGAAAATGCAGCTACAGAAATAATGAGCAGACATCTGGCTAAGGAAAATGCCAACGAGATGTGCAAAAGAATTATATGGGGATTAGACAAAGATGCTCCTTTAGAGAAGATCATAAGACGCTGTGCTACAGTGGGAACAAATGCTTTTTACACCCAGACAATGATGAATGTGGAAAGGCAGGGTCCCTTCTGGCAAGGGACTTCTAGAGAAACTCGG
The DNA here is from genome assembly GCF_048593235.1 of Sminthopsis crassicaudata. Classification (NCBI taxonomy): domain Eukaryota; kingdom Metazoa; phylum Chordata; class Mammalia; order Dasyuromorphia; family Dasyuridae; genus Sminthopsis; species Sminthopsis crassicaudata. The sequence goes on along the minus strand of NC_133618.1, from coordinate 411,088,604 downwards.
CGATGTTTTCAGTGTGGAAAAATTGGACATCTAAGAGCTCAGTGTAGGTATGGAGATACAATGAGAAGACAGGGTGAGAGAAGACCTAAAACCCCATGTCCAAAATGCAACAGAGGACTCCATTGGGCATCAGAGTGTAGAATAATTCAGGGAAATGGGATGAGGGGCCCAGGTCCAGGGCCCCAGGCAAAAAAGACTTGGGGCATGATGGCAGCTGATGTTACACCCAAAGAACCTTTAGAAGGCCAGGACTCTGATTTAATCAACCAGCAGAAAAGCAATCACATGGCAGAAAGGGATTATCCAATCAGTCAGCCAAAAGGCAATCAGATTGCAAAAATGGATTACACTTGGGGAGAATACAGGCCTTTTAAACCAACAGGGCTGTGTCCAGTGCAAACAATTCCAATGTAATTGCCAGATGATGAGAAGAGATTTAAAAAGTGGTAAATAGAAGGAAATTAGATAGGTTGGCTGTCTGGGAGAGAGAGTTTGCTTGTATTTCTTCAACAGGAGAAGGAATCAGATGGGTGCCAACGAGGCATATTCGCCTTGTCCATCAGAGAGAGACAGAAAAAGAGAAAGACTTCAAAATAAAGGAGAAGATCTAAGAAACATCTTACACCGAAAGAGCATGGCTAATAAAAAGACTGTTAAAGAACTTTAAAACCAGCAGGAATCATTGGACTTCCTCACACAAGATGAGACTAATGGACAATGGACTTATGGACATTTATAAATTTTCAATTTATGATTATTTGATTATGTTATATACTTCTAGCATGTGTTATGTTACTGTGTTACTATGTGCTTATGTAATTTATGTAATTATCTGTAATACTTCCCATATTGATGGATTTATGTTTCAAGGTCATTTATGTAATTATCTGTAATACTTCCCATATTGATGGATTTATGTTTCAAGGTCATGACTGTCCTATGTTCTAAATCAAAAGAAAGGGGGAGATTTTAGGATTACTAGGTGAGAACTCAGGTTGTCTGGACAGTGACAAGGTGAGAATTCAGGTTGTCTGGACAATTACAAGGTGAGAACTCAGGTTGATTTGATAGAAGGAGCAAGCTCATTGGCTGAAGTGGTTCTTCCCAGAAGCCCTTGCATTATCCCATGCCCATTCTCTGGGAGGATAAAAGAGACAACAGTGGGAAAGTCAGTCTGCCTGGAGAAGGATAAGAGCTGGAGGAGATTCAAGAAGAAGACTTTGTACTACATCTGGCTTGACGCAGCTCTCTGCAGGAAGGGAAGTCAGCTCTCTGCAGGAAGGGAAGTCACTTCTCTGGACAAGAGTTAACAGCAACTGAACAATTTTCAGATGAAGAAATTGAAATTATTTCTAGCCATATGAAAAGGTACTCCAAATCACTACTGATCAGATAAATGCAAATTAAGACAACTCTGAGATACCAGTACACATCTCTCAGATTGGCTAAGTTGACAGGAAAAGATAAAGATGAATGTTGGAGGGGATGTGGGAAAAGTGGGACACTAATGGGTTGTTTGTGGAGTTGTAAACGAATCCAACCATTCTGGAAAGCAATGTGGAATTATGCCCCCAAAGTTAACAAACTATGCATACTCTTTGATCCAGCAGTGCTACTATTGGGCTTATATCCCAAAGAGATCTTAAAGGAAGGAAAGGGACCCACATGTGCAAAAATAGTTGTGGCAGTCCTTTTTGTAGTCTCAAGAACCTAGAAACTGAATAGATGCTCATCAATTGGAGAATGGCTGAATAAATTATGATATATGAATGTTATGAACTATTATTGTTCTGCAAGAAACAACCAGCAGGATGATTTCAAAGAGGCCTGGGCAGACTTACATGAACTGTTGCTAAGAAAAATGAGCAGAATGAGGAGATCATTATACATAGCAACAATAAGACTATAAGATAATCCATTCTGATGGACGTGGCTCTCTTCAACAATGAGATGATTCAAGCCAATTCTAATTGTTCTGTGATTAAGAGAACCTTCTACACCCAGAAAGAGGACTATGGGAACTGAGCATGGACCCCAACATAGCATTCTCACTTTTTCTGTTACTGTTTGCTTGCATTTTGTTTTCTTTCTCAGTATGTTTTTTTTTTTCCTTCTTGAGCCGATTTTTCTTGTGCAGAAAATAACTGTATAACTATCCATACATATATTGGATTTAGCATGTATTTTAACATATTTAACATGTATTGGACTACCTTCCAGTTAAGGTAGGAGGAAGGAAGGGTAAATTTGGAACAGAAGATTTTGCAAGGGTTAATGCTGAAAAATTACCCATGCATATATTTTGTAAACAAAAAGCTTTAATAAAAAAATAATAAATGTCATAGTAGGCCATAGATTTCCTATCATGCTATACACCAAATATATTATTCTGATGCCTATATTTTTGTGGTTCCTGAGTGTCTATTGAAAAGAGATAATGAGAAGAATAAAGCAAGAAGTGTTTTATTGGGGAGAGAAAGGTGAACTGATTATGACTAAAAAAGGGGAGGGTGAAGGTGTGCCTATCAGAATCAGTTTTCTGAAATCTAAATGTGAATCTAACCAAAGGATATATTTCTCTTCCAAAGCCTAATTAAAGAAAAAGGAACAAAACCCCCAAGCAGCTCTTATTTGCATAACAATTGCACAATCTTTCTGGGCCAGATGCCCCTCAGGTCCTCAGCTGTTTCTATCCATCTGGAATAAATAGCCAGTATAGTATGTTTGAGTTCCATTCAGTGGCCAGTTCAGTTGAGACAAGATGGAGCTCGGGCTTCCTCTTTCTAAATTTCTCCCTTTTTGACTTAGTCACATATAGATAGAACAGACTTCTTTTGTAGTATCAAGCTACAGATATCTTAAACAGACTTTTTTTTTTTCTTTTAAGAAGCTGAAAGAGGCATATAGCCCCAATCTGTTTCCTTTCTCAAAAAATAAACCATTGCTTCTGATCATGTCAAGGAAGAAGAAGCAGTTCTCCAACTATGTTATGTGGACAAAGGTAGGGGCTGGATTTAGATTCCTTTGGAGTACAAAGGAGAAAAATGGAACAGAAGAGAAAAACAGGAATTCAAAACCCTAAGTCCAGGTTAAATAAGATTTTCTGACAGAGATTAGATGAAACCAACCTCTTAGATGAAACCAAATCCAAAAGAATTTTCAAAGTAAAATATGTCCATTAGCAAAGTTGATCCAGTACAAGTACTCTTAATCACATGACTATATATAGCTATAAGATGTAAGGAGAACTGGATTCATCTTTTTGTTCCCTTGATATGTTTCTGTATCCTTGGAAAAGTTCATTTTTCTCTCTCCACCTCATTCTCAGTCAGGATTTCCCACCAATTCCATGCCAAAATCCAGAAAAAAAAACTTTAAATAATTGGACCTTTTCATAACCTGAATTCTGTTTTTCTGAAGAGTATTTGGTTAATTAAACTATTCTAAGCTTCAGACTTTCCCAAAAGCTTAGATCTTTGATGAACAATTCTTCAGACTTTAGATAGTATGAAGCTATTCCTTTATTTGATCCAATCTATTATTATTTTAATTAATTAATTTTTACAAAAATTTTATGCATAGGTAATTTTCCAGCATTGACTATTGCAAAACCTTTTGTTTCAACTTTTCCCCTCCTTCCTCCCATCCCTTCCCCCAGATGGCAGGTTGACCAATACATGTTAAATATGTTAAAATATAAGTTAAATACAATATATGTATACATGTCCAAACAGTTATTTTGCTGTACAGAGTCGGACTTTGAAACAGTGTGCAATTAGCCTGTGAAGGAAACCAAAAATGTAGGCAGACAGAAGTATAGGGACTGGGAATTCTATGTAGTGGTTCATAGTCAACTTCCAGAGTTCTTTCACTGGGTGTAGCTAATTCAGTTCATTTCTGCTCTATTGGAACTGATTTGGTTCTTCTCATTGTTGGAGAGGGCCTTGTCCATTAGAATTGATCATTATATAGTATTGTTGTTGAAGTATATAATGATCTCCTGGTCCTGCTCATTTCACTCAGCATCAGTTTATGTAAGTCTCTTTCTGAAATCATCTTATTGGTCATTTCTTACAGAAAAATAATATTCCATAACATTTATATACCACAATTTATTCAATTGATGGGCATCCACTCAGTTTCCAGTTTCTGACCACTACAAAAAGGGCTGCCAAAAACATTCTTGCACATGCAGGTCCCTTTTCCCTCTTTAAAATCTCTTTGCTTCAATCTATTATTTCACTTCTTCCTCTAGCTTTTACCTTCAAATGTTTTTCATTCACACCACAACCTTTAATTCTTGAATACTTCCATTGTTTTCAAGGCCTAGCTGGAAAGTTACTATCCATATTCTTCTCATCTTCCCCATCATGATTCCTTGGTGAGCCTATTTAATTCTACACTGTCCTTTTTCTCCTGTCCCTTACCCTTTTATCGTATTGCCAATCTTGCCCTGCCAATACTTAGTCTTGATCCACTCCAACACTCTTAGAATGAATAATTACTAAGATACCCCTTTATAATTATAACATTGTATGTTTCATATGAAAATAAAAGTCAAAATGTCCCAAGGAGATCTGGTTTACTAAACCATTAATTTTTTCAGTTGTAACCCTAACTTTCTTGAAAACAGATGGAAAAGACAAGTGGGGAACCCGTACATAAATTACGGAACAGAGTAGGAAGCAAATGCAGGATGCAAACAGAAAAAAAAAAAAAAAAAAAAAGCAAGTAAAATACATTGAATTTTATGCAAATACATACATGTGAGCATGCACACATGCAAACATCTAATCTTTTTTATTATTTTATTTTTAAATCAATTTTATAATTATAACATTATTTACAGTGCAAATGCATAGATTTTTTTTACAATATTATCCCTTGTACTCCCTTCTGTTCTGAATTTTCCCCTCCTTCCCTCCACCCACTCCCCTAGATGGCAGGCATTCCCATACATATTAAATATGTTATAGTGTATCCTAGATACAATATATGTGTGAAGAACTGAATTTTTTTTTGTTTTATTGCAAAGGAAGAATTGGATTCAGAAGGGAAAAATAACCTGGGAAGAAAAATGAAAACAGTTTACGTTCATTTCCCAATGTTCCTTCTCTGGGTGTAGCTGATTCTGTCCATCATTGATCAATTGGATCTGAGTTAAATCTTCTTTATGTTGAAGATATCCACTTCCATCAGAATACATCCTCATACAGTATTGTTATTGAAGTGTATAATGATCTCCTGGTTCTGCTCATTTCACTCAGCATCAGTTGATGTAAGTCTCTCCAAGCCTCTCTGCATTCATCCTGCTGGTCATTTCTTACAGAACAATAATATTCCATAGCATTCATATACTATAATTTACCCAACCATTCTCCAATTGATGGGCATCCATTCATTTTTCAGTTTCTAGCCACTACAAAAAGTTGCCCCCATCTTTTAATGAGATTGAGTTCCATTTTAATTTTATGTCTGAAGACTACATAGGAACTTCATACTTGATATGAATGACAAGTCAATGTCTCAGTCACTAAATTTATTGTTTCTAAGTAATTCATGATATCAACAACTTAAGAAGCAACTACATTCATAGTTGTGTATTAAATTACAGATGTAATCAAAAAATAAAGTTTGATTTTTTGCTAAATGACAGCTTTAATCACTTCTCACTGAAGCATGACTCCAATTAGAAGGATCTTCAGAAATTCATGTCTAATAGCATCATTTATTAGAATACCAAATGAACCATCCTCCCCATGTTCTGTCCTCTAAATTTTATGTCCTTAATAAAATGTGACTTTCCCTATGCTATGGGATAAGATTGAATTATTATACCTATAACTCACAAAACTAATCGTTCACATGAGTAATCATTAATGATCCAACCTCTTTGCTCTTAGCTATCTCAGATGAAGTTAATACAAAATTGTAAAAATGCAGCCTAGCCTTAATAGATATACTGCCCCCTTAGATTAAACATAGAACTTAGACTAAGGAAAATCTGGCCACAGACATATAGCAAATGTGTATCTCTGAGTAAGTCATATAACCTTTATATTCCATAGTTTTCTCTTCTATTGGAATTGGGCTCATTGCCTATATTTAGTCTTAAATCTATGATCCTGTGGTTCTCTTGGATTTATAAATGATCCTTTGTCTTATGTACACAAGAAGTATTTCCAAAGGAGAAAACCAAAAAAAAATCACATTGCCTTTTGAAGACAAAATGTTCTCTCTGCATGATCATCGTGGGCATAATTACAGAAAACCTGTAAGCTTTGTCCATAGGAAGATACAAAGAAATTCTGAGTGGCTTACAAATACCTCACATTTAGTCTCATATCACTTCAGGATAAGTGACTTTAGCAGGATTTTCAAGGTTGACATTTTGAAATATAATTCTGGTCTTAAACAAAGAACAGAAATGTGTACAACCTATTAAGCACAACCTTCTGCCTATTGATGAGAATTAGGTAAGGGGTACCTAGATGAAATTAGGGTTAATGGAGGTCTAGTGGCAGATTCAGGAATCAAATAGAATTATCCTGCAACCCCTTTGGATTCAGCACAAGGATACAGAATTAAATGAGTTCTAGTAGCAGCAGGAGAGTCCCCTGCAAAGGAATTTACAGACCCAAAATTCTAGATTAATAAAAGAAGTTTATTTGGGGTTTGGAAGTATGGGTAAAGGTAGAAAGACGCCAGGGCAAGGCTGGCACTGGGTGGACAGGAACCCTTGGCATGGTCAGTGTAAGGATGCCATGTTTGGGACTCCTGCAAAGAGTGGGCTCCAGGGTTCCCCTTTTTATAATGGGTTTTTTTGGTAATCTTGAAGGTGGATGGAGGCTCAGGTTGGCCTCTGGTTTGAGCTTCAGCCAGGGTTAGAATTAGAATAGAATTCAATGAGTTTTTAGATAAGGAAGAAGCTGTTTGTGGGGGATGGGGGAAATCTAAGCAGATCATTAGAGTGGGGACTGGGACAGCCCAAATTGGCTCAGATCTGGTGGGAGCTGGAAAAGCCTGAACAGCTCCCATTGGATTAATGGGGTCTGGGAATCAGAAAGGAATCTTTAACCCATATCACTTTGACAGCTATGTTGGAGTTGGGGGTGGAGTAAACATGCAATTTTCTCCAGGGAATCAAGGTCCAGTGGAGAAAATAATGAAATTAGATTTTACTTAGTTTATTTTTCATTATCACAATAAAATCAAATAGTATTCACACTCTCTAAGTGATATTATTGTGATATGAAAAAGAAACTAGAAATGAAAGAGGAATTGTACTGAAAAAAGAGGAAAGTAGAGGTAAAATGAGGGAAATTACATGTCAGGAAGAGTCAAAGAAGACCTCTTATAATTGAGGAAAAGACAGGAGGAGGATGAACATTGTGTGAATCTTACTCTCATCAGATTTGGCTCCAAGAAAGAATATTAAAAATATTTGGTTTCACAGAGAAATTTCTCTTTAGCTTATATAGAAGTAGTAGGGGAAAGGGGAAAGAAAAGAAGGAGGTTAATAGAAGGGAAAATAAAAGTAGTAGGAGAAAGATATAAGAAAAGGGGAGGGACTGTAAAGGAGGAGAGCTGTTGGAGGGAGGTGTTGGTCAGGAACAAAATACTGGAGGGGAATGGAAAAGGGGAAAATAAAGAAAAAAGCATAACTTGGGGTAAATAAGATGGGAAAATACAGAATTAGTATATTAAACTGTGACTGTGAATGGGATGAGCTCTTCTATAAAATGGGATTGGATAGCAAACTGGATTAAAAACAAGAATCCTATAATATGTTGTTTACAAGAAATACATTTAAAGCAGAGTAATACAAAGAGAGTAAAGGTAAAAGGCTGAAGCAGAATCTATTATGCTTCAGGTAAAGTAAGGAAAGCAGAAGTAGTGATCCTCATCCCAGATCAAACAAAAGCAAAAATTGATCTAATTAAAAGGGATAAGAAAGGAAACCATACCTTGCTAAAGGATACCACAGATAATGAAGCAATATGAACACTAAACATATGTGCACCAAGTGGTGTATCATCCAGATTCCTAAAGGAGAAATTAAGAAGGCTACAAGAAGAAATAGACAACAAAACTATATGAATGGAGCATCTTTTGAGAATTAGGTAAATGGAACTACAAAATAAATAAAAAAGAAATTAAGGAAGTAAACAAAATGTTAGAAAAGTTAGATATGATAAATCTTTAGAGAAAATTGAATGGAGACAGAAAGGAGTATACATTTTTCTCAGCAATTCATGGAAAGTATACAAAAATTTACCATGTATTAGGGCATAAAACCCTCAAAATCAAATGCAGAAAAGCAGAAATAGCAAATGCATTTTTTAAGATCATGATGCAAAAATCACATGCAATTAAAAGGCCAGGGGAAAATAGAACAAAAATTAATTGGACACTAAATTAATTGGAAATGAAATAACCTAATCCTAAAGAATGAATGGATGAAACTGCAAATCCTAGACATAATAAATAATTTTATCCCAGAGAATGACAATAATGAGAAAACATACCAAAATTTGTGGGATGCAGCCAAAATGGTTATTAGGGTATTTTTTTTCTCTAGATGCTTAATTGCATAAAATAGAGAAAGAGAAGATCAATGAATTTTGCTTACAACTAAAAAACTAGAAAAAGAACAAATTAAAAGCCTTCAATTAAATACCAAATTTGAAATTCTGAAAATAAAAGGAGAGATTAATAAAAGTGAAAATAAGAAAATTATTGAATTAATAAATAAAACAAAGAGTTGGTTTTATGGATAAAAACAACAACATAGGTAAACTTTTAGAATTAGATTTAGATTTTAGATTTAAATTTCATTAGAAAAAGGAAAGAAGAAAATCAAATTGTTAACCTCAAAAATGAAAAGGCAAAACTTTCTAATAAAGAGGAAATCAGAAGAATAATTAAGAGTTATTTTGGGGAGGTGGAGCCTCCCCAAAACTCATTTCTAAGTTCCCTTCTACCCTCAATACCAATTAGTTAATTCAGCCTCAAAAATAATGCTGGACTGATAAAAAACCACAAGGATTAGAAGCAAAACTTACCAGCCAAAGAGAATCTGGAATTTCGACAGAAAAGGTTGGTTCCAAGGGGAGGAAAAAAAAGACTGGCACAGATAGGGTTGGACTAGGGGCTAGCACACTGTGCCAAATGAGCTGGGGAGAACTCTGGGATTAGAGAAGCCACCGAGATAGAGGAATCTGGCATAGGCTGATAGCTCTACTCTGCTTGTAAAACAGCATATCCGAAAAGAAATCAAAGCCACTTTAAAATAAAAAGCCAGAAAATATAATCACCCCAAACCAGAAGTGACCCAACACTGATCTCAGCATGGCTGTGCAGCTGCCTTCTATTGTCCGGGGCTTTTCCATGGGGCACTCAAGAACCTGAACAGCTGGAGACACAGCTTGGGGCATCCTCTAATCCATATAGTGCCAGGCTCAGCCTGAGGCAGTGGAATTCTCCCAGTAGCAAAACTCCAGCAGCAGCAGAACTCCCACAACAGCAGAACCCCTGCAATAGCAACTGTAATTTCCGAGCAGAGACTTCCGTTTTGAGTGCAGGGGCTTTTTGCAAGTGAGCTACTAATATCCATGGCCCCATGGGAGGCTTTGACTGGGGTTTGTGACGCTTTTACTGTTCAGCCCCTAGCCTCAGGGCAGTTGCAAGGCCACACAGCGAGGATCCTTCACAGGGCACTTCTCCCAACACAGCTATGCTAACCACCTCTAAGTTGTTTCCATGGGAGGAAAGGAAACTCTCTCCCAGAGCTCCCTCTTGGCTCAGTCACAGGATTGCTGCATCGTATTCCCGGTCTGGGATGAAGCTGGTAAATTTCCTACATAAGGGCAGACCCCGACAGAGTTTTAATGATGAGTAAGAAATGAAAGAGAGCAATTGACACCTTCTATAAAAGAGTGGGTATCCAACCCCGAGTAGGTTAACACAGTCTCCAGATAACACCCTAAAGGGGAATGATACCTGCCCCTCATCACATAACTCTCTCCTAGAAGAGACAATTAAAAAGTTAAGAGAGTTTGAAGAAAACTGGGAAAAGGAAAGAGAAGCTATGGTAGAGAATAACAACATCCTGAAATTTGAGTTGGAAAAAATAAAGAATTCACAGGAAGTGCAGGGAAATAAATTTGTGAATTAGAAAAATTTTAAACATCGCAGGAAAGTAGGATTTCTAAATTGGAAAAGATAAAAAATTGCCAAGAAAGTAGGATTTGTGATTTGGAAAAAGAAAATAACTCACTAAAAAAAATTAGTGAAATGGAAAAAATCCAACAGAGCAAAATAATTCATTTAAAAACGAAATTGGGCATTTACAAAAAGAACTAAAAACTGTGAAAGAAGAAAATAAATCATTAAAAATCAGGACTGAACAAATAGAAAAGAATGATTCATTGAGAAACCAAGAATCAAGTCAAACAAAACAAACAAACAAAAAAAAATGAAAAGCTGGAGAATAACAGCAAATATTTACTGGGAAAATCTATAGAACTGGAAAATAGATGTAGGAGAGATAATCTTAGGATCATTGGACTTCTCAAAAACTATGATCAAAAAAAGAGCGTAGATTCTATTTTACAGGAAATCATTAAAGAGAACTGTCCAGAGATAATAGAAACATAAGGGAAAACAGGAGTTGAAAGAATTCATCGAACACCTTCTGAAAATGACCCTAAAAGAAGAACTCCACAGAACATTGTGGCTAAGCTGCAGAACTACCAAACAAAGGAAAAAATATAGCAAGCAGCTAGAAAAAAATAATTCAAATATCAAGGTGCCACAATAAGGGTCACTCAAGATCTGGCTGCCTCCACATTAAAAGATTGAAGGGCCTGAAACCTGATATTCCAAAAGGCAAAAGATCAAGGATTGCAACCAAGAATAAACTACAAAGCTAAGTTTAGCATTTTCTTCCTTGGAAGAAGATGATCATTTAATGAAACAGAGGAATTCCATTTGTTTCTAAGAAAAATACCAGAATTAAACAAAAAATTTGGTCTACATCCACAAGACTGAAAAGAATCAGAAAAAGGTAAAAAGAACTCTTGAGAACTGTATCTCTTATTGTGGATATAAAGAAAATCCCCATGGATAATTTGATTTAACTGATATAACATAAAAAAGGGAAGTTGTAAAGGGAAGGGGTTAGTATCAGAATACAGGAAAGGAGAGATAAAAAGAGGGAAACTACATCCCAGGAAGAGGCATATAAAATTTACCACATGAGAAGGAATTTAGAGAGGGGGAGAAACATTGTGTGAATATACTTTCATCAGATTTGGCTCAAAGAGTAAATAATTGACATATTGTTTTTCAGAGAATTCACTCTCACCTCATTAAAAGGAGGGAGAGGGAAAGGGAAAAGGAAAGAGGAATAAGGGAAGGGTACAAGAAAGGAGAAGGGACTTAAGAGGAGGGGGGAGGGATACTAAAAAGGGAGGGCTATGAGTCACAAGTGAGTTCCATAAGTTCAATGCTGGGGAAAGGGTTCAGGGGGACAAGGGGAAAAAAAGCATAATCAAGGGATAATATGATGGAGGAAATACAGCATTATTAATTTTAGCTGGAAATGTGAATGAGATGAACTCTCCCATTAAACAGAGGTGGATAGTACACTGGATCAAAAGTAAGAATCCTACCATATTTTGTTTACATGAAACACATTTAAAGCAGGGAGATACATACAGAGTAAAGTTAAAAGGTTGGAACAAAATCTATTATGCTTCAGGAAGCCAAAAAACCAGGGGTACCATCCTTATCTCAGATCAAGCAAAAGCAGAAATTGATCTAATTAAAAGAGATAAGAAAGGAAACTATATCCTGCTAAACAGAAGCATAGACAATGAAGCCATGTAAATACTAAACATATATGCACCAAGTGGTATAGCAACTCACTTCCTAAAGGAGAAGTCAAGAGAGTTGCAACAAGAAATAAACAGCAAAACTATAATAGTGGGAGATCTTAACCTTGCACTCTCAGAATTAGATAAATCAAACCACAAAACAAATAAGAAAGAAATTAAAGAGGTAAATAGAACATTAGAAAAACTACATATGATAGACTTTTGGAGAAAACTGAATGGTGATAGAAAGGAATAAACTTTCCTCTCAGCAGTTCATGGAACCTATACAAAAATTGACCATATATTGGGACATAAAGATCTCAAAATTAAATTCAGGAAGGCAGAAATAGTAAATGCCTTCTTCTCAGATCACAATGCAATAAAAAATACATTCAATAAGAAGTTAGAGGTAAATAGACCAAAAAGTAATTGGAAATTGAATAATCTCATCTTAAAGAATGATTGGGTGAAACAGGAAATTATAGAAACAATTAATAATTTCACCCAAGATAAAGACAATGATGAGACATCATACCAAAATTTGTGGGATGCAGCTAAAGTGGTAATAAGGGGAAATTTTATATCTTTAAAGGCTTATTTGAACAAAATAGAGAAAGAGAAGATCAATAAATTGGGCCTGCAACTTAAAAAGCTAGAAAAAGGCCAAATTAAAAACCCTCAACCAAAAACTAAACTTGAAATTCTAAAATTAAAAGGAGAAATCAATACTATTGAAAGTAAAAAAAAAAAACAAAACTATTGAATTCATAAATAAAACTAAGAGTTGGTTTTATGAAAAAAAATAAAATAGATAAGCCTTTGGTAAATCTGATAAGAAAAATGAAAGAAGAAAAATAAACTGTTAGTCTTAAAAAAATGAAAAGGAGTATCTTTCCACCAATGAAGAGGAAATTAGAGAAATAATAAGGAGTTACATTGCCCAACTTTATGACAATAAATTTGATAACTTAAGTGAAATGGATGACTACCTCCAAAAATATAGTCTTCCTATATTAACAGAGGAGGAGATAAACTGCTTAAATATTCCCATTTCAGAAAATGAAATAGAACAAGCTATTAAGCAACTCCCCAGGAAAAAATCCCCAGGTCTACATGGATTTCCATGTGAATTCTACGAAACATTTAAAGAACAATTAGCCCCAATGTTATATAAACTATTTGAAAAAAATAGGGGATGAAGGAGTCCCACAAAATTCCTTTTATGATACAGACATGGTACTGATGCCTAAACCAGGTAGATTGAAACCTGAGACAGAAAACTACATATCATCTCCTTAATGAATATTGATGCTAAAATCTTAAATAAGATATTAGCAAAAAGACTTCAGAAAATCATCTCCAGGATAATACACTATGATCAAGTAGGATTTATTCCAGGAATGCAGAGCTGGTTTAATATTAGGAAAACTATTAGTATAATTGACCATATTAATAATCAAATTAATAAAAACCATATGATCATCTCAATAGATGCAGAAAAAGCATTTGATAAAATCCAACATCCATTCCTACTAAAATCACTCGAGAGTATAGGAATAAATGGACTATTCCTTAAAATAATAAGGAGCATATATTTAAAACCTTCTGTAAACATCATATGTAATGGCGATAAACTAGATCCTTTCCCTGTAAGATCAGGAGTGAAACAAGGTTGCCCACTATCACCATTACTATTCAATATTGTATTAGAAATGCTAACCTCGGCAATAAGAGTCCAGAAAGAGATTAAGGGAATAAGAGTAAGTAATGAGGAAATCAAACTATCACTCTTCAGAGATGATATGATGGTATACTTAGAGAACCCCAGAGATTCTAATAAAAAGATATTAGAAATAATTCACAACTTTAGCAAAGTTGCTGGATAAAAATAAATCCACATAAATCCTCAGCATTTTTATACATCAGCAACACAATGTAACAGCAAGAGATACAAAGAGAAATTCCATTCAAAACAACTATCATGGCAGAAAGTAGGCATGGACCCACATTTAACACCACATATTCAGATAATATCAAAATGGGTCCAATATTTAGGCATAAAGAACGAAATCATAAATAAATTGGAGGAACATGGGATGGTTTACCTCTTGGACTTGTGGAAGAGGAAGGAGTTTGTGTCCAAGGGAGAACTAGAGACCATTATTGATGACAAAATAAAAAATTTTGATTATATCAAACTAAAAAGTTTCTGTACAAACAATACTAATGCAAACAAGATTAGAAGGGAAGTAACAAATTGGGAAAATATTTTTTACAGTTAAAAGTTCTGATAAAGGTCTCATTTCCAAAATATATAGAGAACTGACCCTAATTTATAAGAAATAAAACCATTCTCTAACTGATAGATGGTCAAAGGATATTAACAGACAATTCTCAGATGATGAAATTGAAATTATATCCACTCATATGAAAGAGTGTTCCAAATCACTACTGATCAGAGAAATGCCAATTAAGACAACTTTGAGATACCACTACACACCTGTCAGATTAGCTAAGATGACAGGAACAAATAATGATGAATGTTGAATGGGATGTGTGAAAACTGGGAGACTGATGCATTGTTGGTGGAGTTGTGAAAGAATCCAACCATTCTGGAGAGCTAATCTGGAATTATGCCCAAAAAGTTATCAAAATGTGCATACCCTTTGACCCAGCAGTGCTACTACTGGGCTTATATCCCAAGGAAATGCTAAAAAAGGGAAAGGGACCAGTATGTGCCAAAATGTTTGTGGCAGCCCTTTTCATAGAGGCTAGAAACTGGAAAATGAATGGATGTCCATCAATTGGAGAATGGCTGGATAAATTTTGGTATATGAATGTTATAGAATATTATTGTTCTGTAAGAAATGACCAACAGGAGGAATACAGAGAGGCTTGGAGATACTTATATCAATTGATGCTGAGTGAAATGAGCAGAACTAGGGAATCATTATACACTTCAACAATGATACTCTATGAGGATGTATTGTGATGGAAGTGGATATCTTCAACATAGAGAAGAGCTAATCCAATTCCAATTGGACAATGATGGACAGAATCAGCTACATCCAGAAAAGAAACACTGGGAAATGAGTGTAAATTGTGAGCATTGTTTTTTGGGTTTTGTTTTGTTTTTCTTCCCAGATTATTTTTACCTTCTGAATACAATCCTTCCTTTGCAACAACAACAACAACAACAACAAAATTTGGTTCTACACATATAAATTGTACCTAGGGTATACTATAAGATATTTAATATGTATGGAAACGCCTGCCATCTAGGGGAGGGGGTGGAGGGAAGGAGGGGAAGGGCTCTGGGATCAGAGAAGCACTGAGATAAAGGAATCTGGCACAGGCTGTTAGCTATTCTCTGCTTATAATATAGCAGTTCAGAAGAGAAATCTAAACTACTTTTAAAAATTCAGATAGATTAGGTTTTCCCAGGATCCTGGGGGTGACTCAGCAGATCTCTGCACCAGGGGGTATGGCCTCAGCTCCCACCTGAGACTAGTAAAAGAGATTGACAAGTGGGCCGATACGGCCCAAGGCAACACACACTGCCTAGCTTAGCTGGAGGGTGTGGAACTCAGCTCCAGAAGTCCCAGAGAAGCTAAACCTTTGAACTAGGGACCACGGTTTTTGACAGACACTTCCCAGCTTGAGCACAGGGGCTTTTCAAGTCACCTGCTGCAGACATCCACGCCCCACCGGGAAGCATAGGCTGGGCTTTGTGCCTTCTTTACTGTTCAATCTCAAACCTCAGGGAAGCAGCTAGAACACAATGCCCTCAAGGCACAGCAGTGCTAGTCACCTCTGAGGCACTTCCAGGGAGGGGGTGGGGAACTCTCTCCCAGAGCTCTATCTTAGCTCAGGTGCAAGAGCCACTGCATCCATTCGGTCTGGGAGGAAGCTGGTAAAGAAGTAAATAGGGACAGACCCCAAAAGATATTTTAAGTATGAACAAAAAAGCCAGTAAAACCATAGATTCCTTCTACACAGAGAAAGAGCGGGTATCCACCCCTAGGAAGTTAACAGCAGAGAGTCAGCAGATAACAACCTAAAGGGGAACAATTCCTGCCCCCCATCACATAACCCTCTCCTAGAAGAGACTATTAAAAAGTTAAGAGAGTTTGAAGAAAAATGGGGAAAGGAAAGGGAAGCTATGATAGAGAATAACAACGTCCTGAAATTGGAGTTGGAAAAAATAAAGAATTCACAGGAGATGCAGGGAAACAAAATTTGTGAATTAGAAAAGGCTAAAAAATCCCAGGAAAGTAGGATTTCTGAATTGGAAAATATAAAAAAGTCTAAAGAAAATAGAATTTCTGAATTGGAAAAATAAAATAATTCTCTAAAAAAAATTAGGGAAATGGAAAAAAATTCAATAGAGCAAAATAATTCATTTAAAAACGAAATTGGGCATTTACAAAAAGAACTAAAAACTGTGAAAGAAGAAAATAACTCCTTAAAAGTCAGGATGGAACAAATAGAAATGAATGATTCACAGAGAACCCAAGAATCAGTCAAACAAAACAAAAAAAAAAAAATGTGAAACTGGAGAACAATGTCAAATACTT
Source organism: Sminthopsis crassicaudata (assembly GCF_048593235.1). Classification (NCBI taxonomy): domain Eukaryota; kingdom Metazoa; phylum Chordata; class Mammalia; order Dasyuromorphia; family Dasyuridae; genus Sminthopsis; species Sminthopsis crassicaudata. The sequence continues at coordinate 411,072,148 of NC_133618.1, read as the reverse complement.
ACTGGGAAAATCTATAGACCTGGAAAACAGATCTAGGAGAGATAATCTTCAGATCATTGAACTTCCAGAAAACTATGACCAAAAAAAGAGCCTAGATTCTATTTTACAGGAAATTATTAAAGAGAACTGTCCAGAGATAATAGAAACAGAAGGGAAAGTAGATGTGGAAAGAATTCATCGAACTCCTTCTGAAATAGACCCTAAAAAATGAACACCACGGAATATTGTGGCTAAGCTGCAGAATTACCATACAAAGGAGAAAATCCTGCAAGCAGCTAGAAAAAAACAATTTAAATACCAAGGTGCCACAATAAGGGTCACCCAAGATCTGGCTGCCTCCACATTAAAAGATAGAAGGGCCTGGAACCTGATATTCCGAAAGGCAAAAGATCAAGGACTGCAACCAAGAATGAACTACCCAGCTAAGTTTAGCATCTTTTTCCATGGAAGAAGATGGTCATTCAATGAAACAGAGGAATTCTATATGTTTCTAAGAAAAAAACCAGACTTAAACAAAAAATTTGATCTACATCCACAAGACTGAAGAGAAACAGAAAAAGGTACACAGAACCCTTGAGAACTGTAACTCTGTTGTGGGTATATAAAAAATACTCAAGGATAATTTGATTTTACTGATATAAAAGAAAAAAAGAGGGTGTGGTAAAGGGAAGGAGGTCGGTTCAGAAAAAGGGGAAGGAGTGATAAAAAGAGGGAAACTACATCCCAGGAAGAGACATAGAAAATACACCATATCTGAGGGAACTTAGTGAGGGGGAGAATCATTGTGTGAATCTTACTCTCATCAGAAGAGGCTCAAAGAGTAAATAATTAACATATTTGTTTTTCAGAGAATTTTCTCTCACCTCATTAAAAGGGGGGAGAGGAAAAGGGGAAAGGAAAAGGAGAATAAGTGAAGGGACTTGGAGGGAGGGGGGAGGGATCCTAAAAAAAAAAAAAAAAAGAGGGAGGGTTGCGCGTCACAAGGGGGGTCTATAAACTAAATATCAGGGAGGGGGATCATGGGGGTCAAGGGAAAAAGCATAATCTGGGGATAATATGATGGCAGCAAATACAGAATTAGTAATTTTAACTGTAAATGTGAATGGGATGAACGATCCCATCAAACGGAGACGGATAGCAGATTGGATCAAAAAGCGGAACCCTACAATATGCTGTTTACAGGAAACACACTTAAAGCAGGAAGATACATACAGAGTAAAGGTAAAAGGTTGGAACAGAGCCTATTATGCTTCAGGAAAAGCCAAAAAAGCAGGGATAGCTATCCTTATCTCAGATCAAGCAAAAGCAGAAGTAGATCTAGTTAAAAAAAGATAAGGAAGGAAACTATATCCTGCTGAAAGGTAGCATAAATAATGAAGCCATATCAATAATAAACATATATGCACCAAGTGGTATAGCATCTAACTTTCTAAAGGAAAAGTTAAGAGAATTGCAAGAAGAAATAGACAGTAAAACTATAATAGTGGGAGATCTCAACGTTGCACTCTCAGATTTAGACAAATCAAACCACAAAACAAATAAGAAAAAAATTAAAAAAGTAAATAGAACATTAGGAAAACTAGGTATGATAGACCTTTGGAGAAAACTGAATGGCAATAGAAAGGAATATACTTTCTTCTCAGCAGTCAATGGATCCTATACAAAAATAGACGATATATTAGGACATAAAGATGTCAAAATAAAATGTAGGAAGGCAGAAATAATAAATGCTTTCTTCTCATATCACAATGCAATAAAAGCTACATTCAGAAAAAGTTAGGGGTAAATAGACCAAAAAGTAATTGGAAAATAAACAATCTCATCTTAAAGAATGACTGGGTGAAACAGCAAATTATAGAAACAATTAATAATTTCACCCAAGATAATGACAATGATGAGACATCATAACAAAATCTGTGGGATGCAGCTAAAGCAGTAATAAGGGGAAATTTTATATCTTTAGAGGCTTATTTGAAGAAAATAGAGAAAGAGGAGATTAACCAATTGGGCTTACAACTTAAAGGCTAGAAAGAGGCCAAATTATAAACCCCAAACCAAAAATTAAACTTGAAATACAAAAATTAAAAGGAGAATTCAATAATATTGAAAGTAAAAAAAACTATTGAATTAATAAATAAAACCAAGAGTTAGTTTTATGAAAAAGTCAATAAAATAGATAAACCTTTAGTAAATTTGATCAGAAAAAAGAAAGAGGAAAATCAAATTGTTAGTCTTACAAATGAAAAGGGGGATCTTTCCACCAATGAAGAGGAAATTAGAGAAATAATAAGGAGTTACTTTGCCCAACTTTATGCCAATAAATTTGATAACTTAAGTGAAATGGATGACTTCCTCCAGAAATATAGGCTTCCTAGATTAACAGAGGAGGAGATAAATTGCTTAAATAGTCCCATTTCAGAAAAAGAAATAGAACAAGCTATTAATCAACTCCCCAGGAAAAAATCCCCAGGACCAGATGGATTCGCATGTGAATTCTACCAAACATTTAAAGAACAATTAGCGCCAATGTTATATAAATTATTTGAAAAAATAGGGGATGAAGGAGTCCTACCAAACTCCTTTTATGACACAGACATGGTACTCATACCTAAACCAGGTAGATTGAAAACTGAGAAAGAAAATTATAGACCAATTTCCTTAATGAATATTGATGCTAAAATCTTAAATAAGATATTAGCAAAAAGACTTCAGAAAATCATCTCCAGGATAATACACTATGATCAAGTAGGATTTATTCCAGGAATGCAGGGCTGGTTTAATATTAGGAAAACTATTAATATAATTGACCATATTAATAATCAAATTAATAAGAACCATATGATCATCTCAATAGATGCAGAAAAAGCATTTGACAAAATCCAACATCCATTCCTACTAAAAACTCTTGAGAGTATAGGAATAAATGGACTATTCCTTAGAATAATCAGGAGCATATATTTAAGACCGTCAGTAAGCATAATATGCAATAGAAATAAATTGCAAACTTTCCCAGTAAGATCAGGAGTGAAACAAGGTTGCCCCCTATCACCATTACTATTCAATATAGTACTAGAAACTCTAGCCTCGGCAATAAGAGCCGAAAAAGAGATTCAAGGAATTAGAGTAGGAAATGAGGAAATCAAACTATCACTTTTTGCAGATGACATGATGGTATACTTAGAGAACCCCAAAGACTCTGCTAAAAAGCTACTAGAAATAATTCAAAATTTCAGCAAAGTGGCAGGATACAAAATAAATCCACATAAATCCTCGGCATCTTTATATATCACTAACAAAATGCAACAGCAAGAGATACAAAGAGAAATTCCATTCCAAACAAATATTGAGAGTATAAAGTATTTGGGAATCCATCTACCAAAGAAAAGTCAGGAACTATATGAGAAAAACTACAAAACACTTGCCACAAAAATAAAGTCAGATTTAAATAATTGGAAAGACATTCAGTGCTCTTGGATAGGCCGAGCGAATATAATCAAGATGACAATACTCCCCAAACTATTCTATTTATTTAGTGCTATACCAATCAGACTCCCAAGAAACTATTTCAATGACCTAGAAAAAATAACAACAAAATTCATATGGAAGAACAAAAGGTCGAGAATTGCAAGGGAACTAATGAAAAAAAAAACTTAGAGGAAGGTGGTCTAAGTGTACCTGATCTAAAGCTATATTATATAGCAGCAGGCACCAAAAACATTTGGTATTGGCTAAGAAATAGACCAGTAGATCAGTGGAACAGATTAGATACAAAGGACAAAAAAGGGTACATCTATAGCAATCTAATCTTTGACAAACCCAAAGATACCAACATTAGGGATAAAAATTCATTATTTGGAAAAAACTGTTGGGAAAACTGGAAATTAATATGGCAGAAATTAGATATGGATCCACACTTAACACCATATACCAAGATAAGATCAAAATGAGTCCATGATTTACGCATAAAGAATGAAATCATAAACAGATTAGAGGAACAGAGGATAGTCTACCTCTCAGACCTGTGGAGGAGGAAGGAATTTATGACCAGAGGAGAACTAGAGATCATTATTGATCACAAAATAGAAGATTTTAAATACATCAAATTATAAAGCTTTTGTACAAACAATACTAATACAAACAAGATTAGAAGGGAAGTAACAAACTGGGAAAATATTTTTTACAGTTAAAGGTTCTGATAAAGGCCTCATTTCCAAAATATATAGAGAACTGACCCTAATTTGTAAGAAATCAAACCATTCTCCAATTGATAAATGGTCAAAGGATATGAACAGACAATTCTCAGATGAAAAAATTGAAACTATATCCACTCACATGAAAGAGTGTTTCAAATCACTACTGATCAGAGAAATGCCAATTAAGACAACTCTGACATAGCACTACACACCTGTCAGATTTGCTAAGATGACAGGAAAAGATAATGATGAATGTTGGAGGGGATGTGAGAAAACTGGGACACTGATGCATTGTTGGATGGAGTTGTAAAAGAATCCAGTCATTCTGGAGAGCAATTTGAAACTATGCACAAAAAGTTATCAAACTGTACATACCCTTTGATCTAGAAGTACTACTACTGGGCTTATATCCCAAAGAAATACTAAAGTAGGGAAAGGGACTTGCATACACCAAAATGTTTTTGGCAGCTCTTTTTGTAGGGGCTAGAAACTGGAAAGTGAATGGATGCCCATTGGAGAATGGTTGCGTAAATTATGGTATTTGAATGTTATGGGATATTATTGCTCTGGAAGAAATGACCAGCAAGATGAATACAGAGAGGTTTGGAGAGACTTACATGAACTGATGCTAAGTAAAATGAGCAGAACCAGAAGATCACTATACACTTCAACAACAATACTGTATGAAGATATATTCTAATGGAAGTGGATATCGTCAACATAAAGAATATCCAATTCACCTCCAGTTGATCATTGATGGACAGAAACAACTAAACCCAGAGAAGGATCACTGGGAATTGAATGTAAACTGTTTGCACTACTGTTTTTCTACCCAGGTTACTTATACCTTCGGAATCCAATTCTTACTGTGCAACAAGAAAATTGGATTTACATACATATATTGTAACTAGGTTATACTGTAACACATTTAATATGAATGGGATTGCCTGTCATCTAGGGGAGGGAGGGAAAAATTTTGGAAAATGAATATAAGGGATAATGTTATAAAAAATTACTCATGCATAGGTACTGTCAAAAATTTATAATTATAGAATTAATTAAAAAATTAAATAAAATAATTGTTGATAATATAAAATATTTGGGAGTCTACCTGCAAAGGCAAAGTCATGCCTATATGAACATAACTACAAAACACTTTCCACACATTTAAAGTCAGTCAATTCACTGGAAAAATATCAAGTGCTCATGGGTGGACCGAACTAACATAATTCAAATAACAATATTACCTAAATTAATCTACTTATTCAGTAATATACCAATCCTACAACCAAAAATTATTTTACAGATCTAAAAGTAAATAATAAAAAGTTTATCTAGAAGAACAAAAGATCAAGAATTTCAAGGGAATTAATGAAAAAATTATGCCAATGAAGATGACCTAGCTGTGCCAGACCTAAAACTATATTATTTAGCAACAGTCATCAAAACCATTTGGTACCGCCTAAGAAATAGAGTATTCAAACAATGGAATAGTTTAGGTTCACAAGATAAAATAGTCAATGGCTATAGTAATTTAGTGCTTAACAAAACCAAAGACCCTAGCTTTTAGGATAAGAACTCACTTATTTAACAAAAAATAAATATAAATAAATAAATTGTTGGGAAAAGTGAAAACTAACATGGCAGAAACTCAGCACTGACCCACACCTAACACTGTATACCAAAATGACATCAAAATGGGTTTATGATTTAGATATAAAGAGTGATATTATAAGCAAATTAGAACAAAGGAAAGTTTACCTCTCAGATTTTTGGAGAATGAAGGAATTTGTGACCAAAGAAGAACTAGAGATCTAGAGATCATTATTGAATACAAAATAGATAATTTTGATTATATTATGTCAAAAAGTTTTTTTTTTTTCTTACAAATAAAACTAGTGCAGGCAGTATTAGAAGGTAAGCAGTAAACTGGGGAAACATTTTTACATTCAAGGTTCTGATAAGCACATACTAAAATATATAAATATATAAAACTGACTAAAATATATATAAAAACTGACTCAAATTTATAAGAATTCAACCTGTTCTCCAATTGAAAATAATCAAAGAATGTGAACAGATAATTTCCAGATGAAGATATTGAAATAATTTCTCATCATATGAAAATGTGCTCTAAATCATTATTGATCAGAGAAATGCAAATTAAGATAAAGCTGAGATGTCCCTACATATGTATGAGATTGTCTAAGATTACAGAAAAAGATAATGAAAAATATTGGAGGGGATGTAGGAAAACTGGCATATTAATACATTGTTGGTGGAATTGTGAATTGGCCCAACCATTCTGAAGAGTAATTTGAAACTATGGCAAATGGGTTATCAAACTGTGCATTCTCTTTGATTCAGCAGTGCTTCTATTGAGCTTATATTTCTTAAATCTTAAAGGAGGGAAAGGCACACACACATATGTAAAAATGTTTTTGGCAACCCTTTTTGTAGTGGCAAGAACTGGAAATTGAAAAAATGCCCATCAGTTGGATAATAGCTGAATTAATTATGATATATGAATGCTATGGAATATTATTGTTCTATAAGAAATGATCAACAGGATAATTTCAGAGAGGCTTGGAGAGACTTACATGAATTGATGCTAAGCAAAGTGAGCAGAACCAGGAAACAATTGTAAGCAGCAATTAAAATATTATATGACAATCAATTCTGATGAACATGGCTCTTTTCAACACTTACATGATTTGGGCCTATTACAATGATCTTTTTATGAAAACAGTCATCTATACCTAGAGAGAGGACTATTGGATTTGAGGGTGGATTACAACAGCATTTTCACTCTTTTTGTTGTTGTTTGCTTGAATTTTATTTTCTTTCCCATTTTTTCTTTTTGATCTGATTTTTCTTGTACAGCAAGATAATTGTATAAATATCTATGCTTATTTTGGTTTAACATATATTTTTACCATGTTTAACATATATAGAATTACATACCATCTAGGGCAGAGGGTGGGGAAAGAGAAGGAAAAATTGGAACATAAGATTTTTGAAGGATCAGTATTGAAAAAAAATGTCCTTGAGTATGTTTTGAAAACCAAAAACTACAATTAATTAATTAATAGAAGAAAAATCAAAAAGAAGGAAATTTATAAATCATGGAGTTGAAAAGATCCTTGGTGACCATCTGATCTTGAAAACGAAACTAAGGCATTAAAATTATCTGATTCTAAGGAAAGAAAGATAAAAGAAAAAAGGAAAGAAGGAAGGAAGGAAGGAAGGAAGGAAGGAAGGAAGGAAGGAAGGAAGGAAGGAAGGAAGGAAGGAAGGAAGGAAGGAAGGAAGGAAGGAAGGAAGGAAAGAAGGAAGGAAGGAAGGAAGCAAGGAAAGAAGGAAGGAAGGAAGAGAGAGAGGGAGGGAAGAGAAAGAAAGGGAAAAGCAGAAATTATTTATTACAAGTATTTAAAAGTACATCTATTTACCAGACAGCAGTGTTTGGCTTGAAGAACAATTGATGATCAAGTTGTGATATAATTATTCTCTTTTTATATAAAAGTGTTTATAAGTAAGTTAAAAAAAAAGTGTTGACCAATTGTCTTCTTTTTCAACAGAGAATTTGAAAATAGGAAATCTATTTACATTAAAACAAGGGAGAATTCAGTTAGATATATGGAAGAACTTCATACTTGTTAACATTACAAGGTCATATTAGGCTACAATGAAATATTAGGCTCATATGAAATATTAATCCCTTTAAAATGAAAAATCAATTACTGTGGTTTTTAGGCATTCCCATGTTCCTTGTTCCATTTCTAGGGTCCAGTAGAGCAAGACTAATCTCTCTTCATATAACAACTCTTCAGAGTTGAAAACTCTAACAAAAATGTGCTAATTTCACTTTAAATTAATAGTGTAGTAGGCAAGGGCTGTCATTCTGGTATCCTAGTCAACCTGTGTTTACAGAACAACAAGCTGTTGAACAGATTGGGATTTCTCTGGATGTTTGTTTTGTTTTAATGTTTGCATAGAAAAGTCCTGAGATAGTTCATCAAAATAACTTTGAATATAGATGATGATGGAGGTGAAGTTGCTATAAGTCATTAATTTCCAGTGAAGGTGTTAAGCAAGTAAGATTCATGAGCTTCCAGAGATATTGTTACTATGAACTTGAATAGTATAGCAGGAATAGATGTTGGATCTTCTGCAATTAAAGCCTCAGGATGCATGGCACCTAGGAGAAAATAGATGTAAGATTTGGGGCAATTTTTATCTGATGAAGGTCGGTCTTCATGTGCTCATAGAATTTAGAGATAGATTGAGCCACAGAAATCATCTCATTCAATTGCCTTATTTAATAAATGAGGAAAATGAGGCCCAGTGATGATAAAATATTTATTTACCCCTACATTCTAGTATCCCTCCTTTCAAACTTGGAAGTCATATAAAAAATATTCCTCTCTCTCCAAGAGTCACAACGATCACTGAGATCTCTAACTTGAGGTTTATTCTTTTTGGGGAGGAGTTATTATATATATATATATATATATATATATATATATATATATATATATATATATATACATATAGAATTTTTTCTACAGTATATATGCATGAGTAATTTTTTTATAATATTATCCCTTGTATTCATTTTTCCAAATTGTCCCCTCCTCCCACGACTCCCTTCCCCCGATGACAGGCAATCCCATACATTTTACATGTGTTACAATATAACCTAGATACAATATATGTGTGTAAATACTATTTTCTTGTTGCACATTAAGTATTAGATTCCGAAGGTATAAGTAACCTGGGTAGATAGACAGTAGGGCTAACAATTTACATTCACTTCCCAGTGTTCCTTCTCTGGGTGTAGTTATTTCTGTCCATCATTGATCAACTGGAAGTGAGTTGGATCTTCTTTATGTTGAAGATATCCACTTCCATCAGAATACCTCTTCATACAGCATTGAAGTGTATAGCGATCTTCTGGTTCTGCTCATTTCACTCAGCATCAGTTGATGTAAGTCTCTCCAAGCCTCTCTGTATTCCTCCTGATGGTCATTTCTTACAGAGCAATAATATTCCATAACCTTCATATACCATAATTTACCCAACCATTCTCCAATTGATGGACATTCATTCATCTTCCAGTTTCCAGCTACAACAAAAAAAGCTGCCACAAACATTTTGGCACATACAGGTCTCTTTCCGCTTTTTAGTATTTTTTTGGGATATAAGCCCAATAAAAGCAATGCTGGGTCAAAGGGTATGCACAGTTTGATAACTTTTTGGGCATAGTTCCAAATTGCTCTCCAGAATGGCTGGATTCTTTCACAACTCCACCAGCAATGTATCAGTGTCCCAGTTTTCCCACATGCCCTTGAACATTCATCATTATTTGTTCCTGTCATCTTAGCCAATCTGACAGGTGTGTAGTGGTATCTCAGAGTTGTCTTAATTTACATTTCTCTGATCAGTAGTAATTTGGAACACTCTTTCATATGAGTGGATATAATTTCAATTTCATTATCTGAGAATTGTCTGTTCATATCCTTTGACCATTTATCAATTGAAGAATGGTTTGATTTCTTGTAAATTAGGGTCAGTTCTCTATATATTTTGGAAATGAGACCTTTGTCAGAACCTTTAACTTTAAAAATATTTCCCAATTTGTTACTTCCCTTCTAATCTTGTTTGCATTAGTATTGTTTGTACAGAAACTTTTTAGGTTGATATAATCAAAATCTTCTATTTTGTGATCAATTAAGATCTCTAGTTCTCCTCTGGTCATAAATTTCTTCCTCCTCCACAGGTCTGAGAGGTAGACTATTTATTCTCTGTTCCTCTAATCTATTTATGATCTCATTCTTTGTGCCTAAATCATGGATCCATTTTGATCTTATCTTGGTATATGGTGTTAAGTGTGGATCCATATCTAATTTCTGCCATACTAATTTCCAGTTGTCCCAACATTTTTTCAAAATAATGAATGTTGGTATCTTTGGGTTTGTCAAAGATTAGATTTCGATAGATGTACCCTTTTTTGTCCTTTGTATTTAATCTGTTCCACTAATCTACCGGTCTATTTCTTAACCAATACAAAACGGTTTTGGTGACTGCTGCTATATAATATAGCTTTAGATCAGGTACACTTAGACCACCTTCCTCTGACTTTTTTTTCATTAGTTCCCTTGCAATTCTCAACCTTTTGTTCTTCCATATGAATTTTGTTGTTATTTTTTCTAGGTCATTGAAATAGTTTCTTGGGAGTCTGATTGGTATAGCACTAAATAAATAGAATAGTTTGGGGAGTATTGTCATCTTGATTATATTCGCTCGGCCTATCCAAGAGCACTGAATGTCTTTCCAATTATTTAAATCTGACTTTATTTTTGTGGCAAGTGTTTTGTAATTTTTCTCATATAATTCCTGACTATTCTTTGGTAGATGGATTTCCAAATACTGGGGAGGAGTTATTCTTAAGACAATCCTCAAAATTGCTACAGCCTAGGAAATCTTCCCTCTCTCTAAAATAGCCCCAATGGTACCCTGATTTACCCTAATGGTAGTTCTAATGCTTCCATTAACTGCACATAGGGATGAATATGATTGTCATATTTATGATTCCTTCATGATCTCTAGAGAAGAAAGATAGAAAGGAAAAATGGATAGAGAGAAAAAAAATTTGTGGTCTCCATTTTATAAGTTAAGCCAAAAACTTGACTCCTCTTAAATAGTCCATTACATAAAAATAACCAACTAATTCTTCATGAGGTAGTTCCCATCAACAAAATATCCTATAGGAAGTGCCAAAGGAGTAGCATAAAGCCAATCAATTCCCTTTGGAGTGAGTCCAATCATGAATATTCTTTTGCTCCTTGCAACAAGAAGAAGATAGGAATTTCTTCATCCTCCATTGGCAGATACTTTGAAAAGTCCCAAACAATGGTTTATTGCCCTGTTACATCATCAAGCTGATCATGAAGCTCCTTTACTCAATTTCCAAACAAACGTCTTTGGCCCGTTGTATATCTCTAAATTCTTATTTGCTTGTTATATGCTTTGTTTTATTTTATGAAGTTTCTAGACCTCAGGAATCAATACAGTCAACAATCCACAAGTATTTATTAAGCATGATACCAGGAACTATATTAGGCATTTTAATTCAAAAGAAAAAAATGAGACAGATTTGCCCTCAATGAATTTACATGCTATTATATCCTATAGGTGGCAAAATGTTATTATGCATGGTTTCTGAACACACACCAATATAATACATTTGGAAAATAAATAAAAAAGAAACTTGGAGGAATGAGGTACTAGAAACTGGAGAAATTAGGAAGGTTTTTTTTAGGCAGAATATGTCATTTGAGTTGAGCCCTAAAGAAAGTCATATTCCAAGAGAAAAAGATGAGAAAGGAATGCATTTCAGGGCTGAAAAATGGCCCAACTCTTCGCAATGATGATTCAGACCAGCTCTAATGATCTTAGGATGATGAGAGTCAGCTACACTTAGGGGAGGACTGTGGGAACTGAGTGTGGATCACAATATAGCATTGTCACTTCTTTTGTTGTTGTTTGCTTGGATTTTATTTTCTTTCTCATTTTTTCCTTTTTGATATGTTTATTCTTATGCAGCAAAATAATTATATAGATATGTTTGCTTATATTGGATTTACATATATATTTTGCCATGTTTAACATATAATGGATTACTTGCCATCTTAGGGAGGGGGTGGGAGAAAGGAAGGGAAATTTGGAACACAAGGTTTTGCAAGTATCATTTTTGAAAAATTATCCTTGCATATGTTTTAAAAATAAGAAGCTTTATTTTAAAAGAGCTCAAAAATAATTATAGAGATAGATGATGGACTGTCCTCTCATAATTAAGGTGAAGGTGAGTTCCTGAAGGTATCATACATGAAGAGGAGAAATATATTGTGTCATAGGCTAGGAAAGTAGGTTGAAAACAAGTTGTAAGGGGCTTCAAATATCCAAACAGAGGATTCTGTTTAGATATAGTAGGGCAAGTCTACTGAGATGCAGAGTGATCTAGTCATTTCCATATTCCATTTAAGTCATTTTGTAGATTTTTGAAAGAAGTATTGAAGAAACTTTATAATCTCTATACTTGCTTTAACACTCACCCCACTTCCCTCTATACTCATTGAATCCATTCATTAATTGATCTTAAAGGAAAGAAAATGTTTTCAGCCCCATCCCCCCCAAAACAGACCAATTGTTTCTCTTGTCAATTTGTTTTCTTCGATTCCTACTCTGACAAAATGAACAAAAAATTCAAAAGGGCTCTAACCATTGACAGATTTTGTATGGAGAGAGAGCAGACTTCAAACACCGAGGAGACTAAAAACAGACTGTCCCCAAATGAATCAAGGTTGCCCACTATCACCATTACTTTTCTATAGTACTAGAAACTCTAGCCTGGGCAATAAGAGCCGAGAAAGAGATTCAAGGAATTAGAGTAGGAAATGAGGAAATCAAATTATCACTCATTGCAGATGACATGATGGTATACTATAAGAACCCCAAAGACTTTGCTAAAAAGCTATTAGAAATAATTCAGAATTTTAGCAAAGTTGCAGGATACAAAATAAATCCATATAAAACCTCAGCATTTTTATACATTACCAACACAATCCAACAGCAAGAGATACAAAGAGAAATTCCATTCAAAATAACGGTCAATAGTATAAAATATTTGCAAATATATCTACCAAAGGAGAGTCAGGAATTATATGGATAGGCCGAGCAAATATAATTAAGATGACAATACTCCCTAAACTAATATATTTATTTAGTGCTATACCAATCAGACTTCCAATAAACTATTTTAATAACCTAGAAAAAATAACAACAGAATTCATATGGAACAACAAAAGGTCGATAATTTCAAGGGAAGTAATGGAAAAAAAATTAAGTGAAGGTGGTCTAGCTGTACCTGATCTAGAACTGTATTATAAAGCAACAGTCACCAAAACCATTTGGTATTGGCTAAGAAATAGACTAGTTTATCAGTGGCATAGGTTAGGTTCACAGGGCAAGATAGTGAATAAAAATAGCAATCTAGTGTTTGACAAACACAAAGATCCCAACTTTTGGGATAAGAATTCATTATTTGACAAAAACTGATGGGAAAACTGGAAATTAGTATGGCAGAAACTAGGCATGGACCCACATTTAACACCACATACTAAGATTAGATCAAAATGGGTGCAAGATTTAGGCATAAAGAACGAAATCATAAATAAATTGGAGGAAAATGGGATGGTTTACCTCTCAGACTTTTACTTTGTATGTATCTCCCTGCTTTAAGTGTGTTTCCTGTAAACAGCATATTGTAGGATTCTGACTTTTGATCCAGTCTGCTATCAATCTCCTATTGGGAGAGTTCATAGCATTCATATGGAAGAATAAAAGGTTGAGAATTTCAAGGGAACTAATGAAAAAAAAATTCAGATGAAGTTGGTCTAGGTATACCTGATCTAAAGCTATATTATATAGCAGCAGTCACCAAAACCATTTGGTATTAGCTAAGAAATAGACCAGTTGATCAGTGGAGCAGATTAGGTATAAAGTTCAAAAAAGGCTACATCTGTAGCAATCTAGTGTTTGAGAAACCCAAAGATACCAACATTTGCGATAAAAATTCATTATTTGAAAAAAAAACTGTATGGCAGGAATTAGATATGGATGCACACGTAACACCATATACCAAAATAAGATCAAAATGCGTCCATGATTTAGGCATAAAGAATGAAATCATAAATAGATTAGAGGAACAGAGAATAGTCTACCTCTCAGACCTGTGGAAGAGGAAGAAATTTAAGACCAGAGGAGAACTAGAGATCATTATTGATCACAAAATATAAGATTTTGATTACATCAACCTAAAATTTTCTGTACAAACAAAACTAATGTAAACAAGATTAGAAGGGAAGTAACGAATTGGGAAAATATTTTTACAGTTAAAGGTTCTGATAAAGGTCTCATTTCCAAAATATATGGAGAACTGACCCTAATTTATAAGAAATCAATGCACATTTACAGTTAAAATTAGTAATTCTGTATTTCCTGCCATCATATTATCCCAAAATTATGCTTTTTTCCCTTGACCCCCCTGAACCCCTTCCCCAATATTCAATTTATAGACCCCACTTGTGATGCACAGCCCTTCCTTTTTAGTATCTCTTCCCCCTCCTTCCAAATCCCTTCCCTTTTCTTGTACCCTTCCCTTATTCCCCTTTTCCTTTTCCTCTCACCCCTTTTAATGAAGTGAGAGAGAATTCTCTGAAAAACAAATATGTCAATTATTTATTCTTTGAGCCTACTCTGATGAGAGTAAGATTCACATAATGTTTCTCCCCCTTTCTAAATTCTCTCAGATGTGGTATATTTTCTATGCCTCTTCATGGGATGTAGTTTCCCTCTTTTTTATCACTCTTTCCTCTTTTTCTGATACTATCCCCTTTCCTTTACTGCTCCACCCTTTTTTATATCAGTAAAATCAAATTATCCTTGTGGACTTTCTGTATATCCCCAACAGAGATACAGTTCTCCAGAGTTCTTTTTTACCTTTTTCTGTTTCTCTTCAGTCTTGTGCATGTAGATCAAATTTTTTGTTTAAGTCTGATTTTTTTCTTAGAAACAAATGGAATTCCTCTGTTTCATTAAATGATCATCTTCTTCCATGGAAGAAAATGCTAAACTTAGCTGGGTAGTTTATTCTTGGTTGTAATCCTTGATCTTTTGCCTTTTGGAATATCAGGTTTCAGGCCCTTTGATCTTTTAATGTGGAGGCAGCCAGATCTTGATTGCCCCTTATTGTGGCACCTTGATATTTGAATTATTTTTTTCTAGTTGCTTGCAATATTCTTTCTTTTGTTTGGTAGTTCTGCAACTTAGCCACAATGTTCCGTGGAGTTCTTTTTTTAGGGTCTTTTTCAGAATGTGTTCTATGAATTCTTTCAACTCCTATTTTCCATTCTGTTTCTATTATCTCTGGATAGTTCTCTTTAATGATTTCCTGTAAAATAGAATCTAGGCTCTTTTTTTGATCATAGTTTTTGGGAAGTCCAATGCTCCTCAGATTATCTCTCCTAGATCTATTTTCCAGGTTTATAGATTTTCCCAGTAAGTATTTGACGTTATTCTCTAGCTTTTCATTTTTTTGCATGTCTTTTGTTTGACTGATTCTTGGGTTCTCAATAAATCATTCATTTCTGTTTGTTCCGTCCTGATTTTTAATGAGTTATTTTCTTCATTCACATTTTTTTAGTTCTTTTTGTATATGCCCAATTGAGTTTAAATGAATTATTTTGCTCTATTGAATTTTTTTCCATTTCCCTGATTTTTTTAGAGAGTTTTCTTTTTCCATTACAGAAATCCTACTTTCTTGAGACTTTTTTTTATCTTTTCCAATTCAGAAATCCTACTTTCTTGAGAATTTTTTATCTTTTCCAATTCACAAATCCTACTTTCCTGTGATTTTTTAACCTTTTCTAATTCACACATGTTGTTTCCCTGCATCTGCTGAGAATTCTTTATTTTTCCAACTCAAATTTCAGGACATTGTTATTTTCTATCATAGCTTCTCTTTCCTTTCCCCATTTTTCTTCAAACTCTCTTAACTTTTTAATAGTCTCTTCTTGGAGAGAGTTATGTGATGGGGGGCAGGTATCATTCCCCTTTAGGCTGTTATCTGCTGACTCTCTTCTGTTAACTTCCTTGGGGTTGCATACCCACTCTTTCTTTGTGTAGAAGTAATCAATTGTTCTCTTCAGCTTTTTACTCATTGTTAAAAATCTGTTGGCGTCTGCCCTTGGGGTAAGAAGTTTATTTATTTATTTATTTACCAGATTCCTCCCAGACAGGATGGATGCAGCAGCTCCAATGCCTGAAGTAAGAGAGAGCTCTGGGAGAGAATTTTCCTCCCACTCCCTGGAAGTTCCTCAGAGGTGATTAGTATGGCTGCGCTTTGAGGGTTGCCCAGTGAAGAACCCTGCTGTGTGTCCTAGCAACTGCTCTGAGGTTGAAGACTGAATAGTAAAAGCAAAACAAAGCCCATCCCATGCCTCCTGTGGGGCGTGGATATCAGCAGCTGATGTGAAAAGCCCCTGCGCTCCAACTGGAACTGTCTGCCCGGAAAACATGGTCCCTATTTCAAATGTTCTGCTTCTCTGGGAATTCAGGGGCTGCTAGAGTTCCACAGCCTCAGGCTAACCCCGGCACTATGTGGATTAGATGTTGCCTCAGGCTGTGTACCACTGTTCAGGCTCTTAACTACCCCAAGGTGAAGCCCTAGACAGCAGAAAGCAGCTGCACAGCTGAGCCAAGATCTGTTATGTCAGTTCTGGATTGGGGTGGTTCTAGGATCTGGTTTTATATTTTACAGTGGCTTGATTTCTCTTCTGAACTGCTGTTTTATAAGCAGAGAAGAGCTAACAGCCTCTGTCAGATTCCTATATCTCAGTGGCTTCTCTGATACCAGAGCTCTCACCAGCCTGATCTGCACAGTGTGCAAGCACCTAACTATCTGTGCTGGCCTTTTTTCTTCCTCCCCTTGGAACTGACCTTTTCTGTTGAAACTCCAGATTTTCTTCAGCTGGTACGTTGTGCTTCCAATCCTTGTGGTTTCTATCAGTCCAGCGTTATTTTTGAGGCTGATTTAACTAATTGGTAATGAGGGAAGAAGGGAGCTTACAAATTTGTGTTTATCTTCTTAGCCATCTTGGCTCCGCCCCTCCATACTAATTTTTGTACTGTTTCAAAAGCCAACCATTCTGTGCATTATTCAGACCAAATGTTCCACAGCCTAAATCTTAGGGAAGTATTTAGGAAACTGGAGTTGACAACCTGAACCTGTCAGTGTGACATAGGACAAATCTCTCTCTGATTTAACATTTTAATGAAGATAATGCTGAGATTAGTTAATTGCAGATTTATCAGTAGTGACTATGCTTTTTTTTTTTTAAACATTTCTTGTCCTGCCTCCTCTTTATAACTCCATTTTAAGTTTTCTTGGCAGAGACACTTGAGTGGTTTTTCATTTCCTTCTCCCGTTCATTTTACAGTTGAGAAAAATGAGACATACACGATTAAATATCTTGCCCAGGGTCTTACAAATAATAATAATAATAATAATAATAATAATAATAATAATGTTCCTAGGGCCAACTTTGACCTCAGGTTTTCCTGACTCCAGGTCAAGGACAATGGACCACCTAGCCATCATAAGCATACACAGACTGTAAGTCAAATGCTTCAGTAGATCTTGAAAGAGGGAGGTTCCTGTTATTCTTCCACCTTGAGATTAAACCCACTGCAAGTTCTATGTTCACTTAAACAGTAAACGTGGCAGATTGCAATTTCTCTGAGTTTGTTCAATGATACTATCTTCATCTATTAAATAGGTATAATAAAATTTGTGCAATTCATTTTTATAGAGATGTAAGGAATGTACTTAGTGTGCCTAATGTCAGGAAGTCTTTTGATAACTCAGCCTCACTTTTCTTATCTTTAAAATTAGATTAATAATAGCAGTTACACAAAATTGCTATGAAGATCAAATGAATTAATACATGTAAGATACTTCATAATACTATATGTTAGGTGTTATTGTGATACATGGATGACCTGGGATTCTCAAAGGTTATTCCAATGATACTTTAGACCCAGAAAGCTTTGGATCCAATGACAAGATTTTCTCTTTTCTTACAACCATTAAGTACTTTAGTTACCAAGTAATTAGTCAGATTTAACATATTCTTTGATCACCATAATACATTAGACTTATCTACTAAAACAAGGAGAATTTGTAATTTGCAATGGAGGAAGAAGTACTTCATCCCCTTCTGTAATCATAATTCTTTGAAACATAAAATTATCATTTTTACTTAATAACATCAAACAATGAACCTTTCCACAAGAATTTATTAAGAATCCATTAGGTTCTAAGCAACATTCTAGGTTCTGGGAATATAAAGACAAATGAAAAACAATCCCTGTCCTCAAGGAGTTTAAGATCCAAGGAAAGACAACAAAAAATAACAAACATGCATGCATAGAATTTTGTTACTGGTATCTTAGATTTCTTTCCACAAGAATTATTTTTTTCATATGTTTTCACTATCTTTTAGGATAGCTTGATTTTTTGTTTGTTTGTTTTTAGATTGTGTTTCCCTATTTCACCCAGACTGGAAAAGTGTATCCTTCTTCTAATTCCACCACCTCTGAGGGCCCTATTCCTAGGGTCTTAATATATATTGATTCCAGACTCAGTGCAGACACTTCATCAACTTAGCCCAGTGCAGATCAGAAATCCAGAGCTCAAAAGAGCTTCACATCAGCTTCAGTATGCCCAGTAGCTGGAATTACACGCCTGACACCATGTCCTAATTCTTTTAAAATTGAATCTACCTTTTATGTTCAACTTTACCTTTGAAATTTGCTGCTAGTATTTATTCCCAGTTAATTGTTTCTCTTCCAATTTTAACTATAAATTTTATTTAGGCAAAACCTTTCCATTTCAAGCAATCAAAATCTACTTATCTTCTGTGATCCTCTGAAATCTTTGCTTTATTATGAACTTTTATCTATACTTAGATTGTATTAATTATTCCTTGTTCCTGCAATTCATTTATAATTTGACCCTTTATATGTAAGCCATGTATCCATTTGGAATTTATCCTGATATAGGGTATAAGGTATTGGTATAAAAATTAATTTCTACTTAACTACTTCCCACTATTCTCAGCAGATTTGAATGAATAGTAAGTAAATCCTTACTTCATTCTGGGTTCTTTAAGTTTATTAAATATTTGACATTTTGATATTTTATACCTAATCTTTCTACTAATCAACCTATCTTTAACCAGTAAAAAATGGCCAGTGAACTCTAAACCAGTTTATTAACAAAAATCGCTAAAACAAGCCCATCCTGTTCTATTATCAGTTATAATCAGGTCATATTCATAATCAGGTCAGTTGTCCCAGACTGTCAGGTTGGCATTGTACTCCAAAACTCTGAGACTGTTTTTATTAACACATTTTTCTTTAACTTAAATATATGCATTAGCATGTATTTAGACAACTAAACTCCTTCTTAGTTTCTCCCTTAAGTCCTTAGATCCTACTTTCTATACCTCTTCTCCGCTGAGATTTTAAAAGTAGTTTCCCCACAAAAGAAATTTATTAATTACATGACTCTGTCTTGCTTATTTGTGGCTGATTAAGTCCATGAGCTATTTCATGTAATAAATGGCAAACCTTTGTAACCTCTGAGGGAAGTCTATGTCATGATATTCCTTATCACTAACCACTATGGTCTTCCAAATCTATTTCATATTTCTATGTGATACTATCATTTCACATAGTGCCTTTATTAACATTTCACAAAATTGTTTTGGTAATTACTTCATGGTGGTATAGTTTGTGTTCAGATATAATTAGATTGCTTTCCTTCACCTTTTCTTTTTCATTATTTCCCTCCCGATTCTTGATCATTTTTTTTGTCTACAGACAATGGATACTTAACCTGGAGCACCATGAAAATGTTTTTAAATATCCTGATATAGTTTCAATTGTTATTCTTAAAATGAATTCATGGACTTCACAAGACTGCCAAAAGGGTCTATCAGACACACACATACATACCACATACATACATATACACACACAAAAGCCCATGCTTTAAACAATTTTGCTACTATTCTTTCTCCATTTATAATGAAATCCTTCTATACTTTTATTTGTGTGACATTGAATAAATAAGTTAATTTAGGGAGTATTGTTGCTTTTATTATACTGTATTGGCCTGACCATGAGGAATTTAGACATTTTTCCAAAAGTTTTAGCCCAGCCTTAAGTTGTTAAAAATAATAAAAGTATAATAAGACTTTTGGGACAACTTTTATTTCACATTTGTGTTTATTTTTGTAAATTATTCACATTTGTGTTTTTGTAAAAATGTTGTGTAGTTCTCTTCACATAGGTCTTGTATATGCTTTGGTTGGTGGACTCAAAAATTTTATAGATACATAAATTTTGAATGGAATTTTTGAAAAAACTGGATTTCTTTAAATCTAATCTAAAATTTTAACTTTTACAAGATTTTTTTCCCAATTCTACTTACTGCCTCAGTGCCTTCTCTTTGAAATTATCTCCAATTCTTCTTGTATATATCTGGTTTGTTTCTAGATTTTGGATATTGTTACTCCAACAAACTGTGAGCTCCTTGAAGCTAAGGGTTATTTGTTTGTTTGTTTATTTTTTCCAGTCTCTCATGGCATTGTGAACTTAGCACTTTTCCTGGCACATAGTAGGTACTTCATAAATACCTGATGACTTTATTTGACATGATTCATCACTAGGCCAATTGTTTTCCCTCTGTCTTTTTTGAAGTAATTGCTTGAGAGAAGGAAGCAAGCGTGTTCCCTCTTTTATTTTGCCACATTCACCAGTTTCAAGATTGTTTAATTTTGTTGTTGTACCCCTACTCCTTAGTATATTTTTGATACATAGCAGCTGCTTATTGGAATGAAACTAATGGAAATATTCAATAATAATACTTACCAGCACTTAATATCTTTAAGTACTCAGTTGTTAGAAAAGCATATTCTTCACAACAACTCTCATGATCGTGTGTTATGGAAATTATGATCTCATTTTATTGGTGAGGGAAAGAAAGCTTAGAGAGGCAAAGTGGTTTGCCTATAAGTGTAAAGGGCTAGAACTGAGCAATGCACTAGGATAATGAAGCACGTGAGACTAATTGCCAATTGGACAGTTCTCTATTAACTTGTTTGAAGGTTGACCCTCCCCAGCTGTTCTGTGCTGACTTGATTGGTGGGACAAAGAGGGGGAAGTGACTTGTGTGGGAGGAGTAGGAGGAGGAGGGGAAACTTGGGTCGTGGAACTCACTCACACTCTCTTGCACTTGTGACCTGGCATTGGAGGGTGACAGTAAAAGATCAAGAATAAAGACGTTTAGTGATCCTGACTCCAGCTGATTTCTGGGAAGATAGAGTCCCAGCATATAAGCACATAGATAATAAGTTGCAAAAACAAAACTTCAGCCTTATTTTTCTGGCACCCAGTTTTATGTTCTTTTTTCTTCACCTTGCCACTTGATTATGGTGGTGGTGATGATGGTGAAGACTTACAAGGACAAACTATTCCTTATTCTGTGCTGGATATTTTGGGGGATGTAGTCAATCTATAATATATATTTATTAAAATAAATACTATACATTAATGCAATGCTAGGAACAGAAAATATGATTTAAAAAAAAGTGAAATAGACCCTCCTCTCAGAACATTTAACATTTATTCTGTTGGAGAAGACAATAGATACATACACACAAACACATATAAACAGAGAGAATATATACCAAAAAATACCATTAGTCAAATAATGCAAAAAGCTACATAGGACATGGTTCTTTCTTAAAGTCTTGCCATAGATAGATATTATCGATAATTGATCTGTCAATATGCATAAAGACAGAGGTAGAGATAAAGGAGATTGTAATAATTGTAAACTTTGTATTGTTTCAATGTCTTGTTATAATGAAAAACTGCAAAATGGAGTCACTGGCTAATAATAGCTAACATTTATATAGCATTTGCTACATGTTAAGTAAGTACTATGTTAAGCACATTGTAAATATTATCTCTCATTTGAACCTGTAAACAACCCTGGCAAGTAGGTGCTATTATTATTCTCATTTTACAGTGGACAAAACTAAGACAGACAGAAATTAAGTATATGACCTATTCATGGTCACACAGCTAATGAATGTATAAAGACAGATTTAAATTCAAGTCTTTTTGGTTCCAGGCCTAGAGCTCTACCCACTGAGCTATGTACTGCTAAAAAAGCACACAAAGACTATTTCTTCTGTTCCATTGTATTAATTGGTATTATCTTTACCAGAAATATACCTTTTGATTGGTTGAAATTCTTGATAATCTAAAGCTTCTCAAGGCGTTTTATTGGCTTAAATAATGAACTTAGATCCTCCAGCAGTTCGTGGTCTAAAGAAATTCTCCCTTCCTGAGCTTCACATGCACTCATTATCATTAAATGATTATAAGAACTCTTCTATCACTTCTGGGTCTGATTGGGAATATCCACTCTTACATTTGGCATTGATTTACCTATTGTCAACCATGTCCATTTTTAGAGTATATAGTTTCACCACCTAAACAGTGAACAGATCCAACCATTCTGGAGAACAATTTGAAACTATGCTATCAAAGTTATCAAACTGTGCATACCCTTTGAACCAGAAATGTTTCTACTGGACTTATATCCCAAAAACATCTTAAAGGAGAGAAAGGGATCTATATGTGCAAAAAATGTTTGTGGCAGCCCTTTTGGTAGTGGCAAGAAACTGGAAACTGAATTGATGCCCATCAATTGAAGAATGGCTGAATAAATCATGGTACATGAATGTCATGGAACATTATTATTCTATAAGAAACAACCAGCAGGATAATTACAGAAAGGCCTGGAGAGACTTACATGAACTGATGCTAAGTGAGTTGAGAAGAATGAGGAGATCATTATACATGGCAACAACAAGACTATACAATGATTGATTCTGATGGACATGGCTCTCTTCAACAATGAGTTGATTCAAACCAGTTCCAATTGTTCAGTGATGAAGAGAGCCATCTACACTCAGGGAGAGGGCTGTGAGAACTGAGTGTGGACCACAATATAGCATTTTCTTTTTTTTTAAATTTATTAATTTTTATACTTATAACATTTTTTGACAGTACATATGCATAGGTAATATTTTTTTACAACATTATCCCATGTACTCCCTTCTGTTCCAAAATTTTCCCCTCCTTCCCTCTACCCCCTCCCCTAGATGGCAGGCCTTCCCATACATATTAAATATCTCATAGTATATCCTAGGTACAATATATATACATGTATATATATATATATATATATATATATATATATATATATATATATATATATATATATATATGCAGAACTGAATTTTGTTGTTGTTGTTGTTGTTGCAAAGGAAGAATTGTATTCAGAAGGTAAAAATAATCTGGGAAGAAAAACAAAACAAAAATGCTCACAGTTTACACTCATTTCCCAGTATTCCTTTTCTGGATTTAGCTGATTCTGTCCATCACTGATCAATTGGAATTGGATTAGCTCTTCTCTATGTTGAAGATACCCACTTCCATACAGTATCATTGTTGAAGTGTATAATGATATCCTAGTTCTGCTTGCTTCACTCAGCATCAGTTGATGCAAGTCTCGAAGCCTCTCTGTATTCCTCCTGTTGGTCATTTCTTATAGAACAATAATATTCCATAACATTCATATACCATAATTTACCTAATCATTCTCCAATTGATGGACATCCATTCATTGTCCAGTTTTTAGACACTACAAAAAGGGCTGCCACAAATATTTTGGCACATACAGGTCCCTTTCCCTTTTTTAGTATTTCCTTGGGATATAAGCCCAGTAGTAGCACTGCTGCGTCAAAGGGTATGCACATTTTGATAACTTTTTGGGCATAATTCCAGATTGTTTGTATTCTCCAGAATGTTTGGATTCTTTCACAACTCCACCAACAATGCATCAGTGTCCCAGTTTTCCCATATCCCCTGCAACATTCATCATTAATTGTTCTTGTCATCTTACCCAATCTGACAGGTGTGTAATGATATGTCATAGTTGTCTTAATTTGCATTTCTCTGATCAATAGTAATTTGGAACACTCTTTCATATGAGTGGAAATAGTTTTAATTTCATCATGTGAAAATTGTCTGTTCCTATCCTTTCACCATTTATCAGTTGGAGAATGGCTTTATTTCTTATAAATTAAAGTTAATTCTCTATATATTTTGGAGATGAGTACTTTATCAGAACCTTTATTAACTGTAAAAATGTTTTCCCAATTTGTTAATTCCCTTCTAGTCTTATTTGCAGTAGTTTTGTTTGTGCAGAAACTTTTTAATTTGGTATAAGTAAAAGTTTCTATTTTGTGATCAATAATAATTTCTAGTTCTCCTTTGGACACAAATTCCTTCCTCCTCCACAAGACCGAGAGGTAAACTATCCTATGTTCCTCTCATTTATTTATGATTTCGTTCTTTATGCCTAAATCTTGGACCCATTTTGATCTTATCTTAGTATGTGGTGTTAAATGTGGATCCATGCCTAGTTTCTGCTATGCTAATTTCCAGTTTTCCCAGCAGTTTTTGTCAAATAATGAATTCTTATCCCAAAAGTTGGGATCTTTGGGTTTGTCAAACACTAGATTGCTATTTTTAATTCACATCTTGCCCTGTGAACCTCTAACCTATGCCACTGATCAACTAGTCTATTTCTTAGCCAATACCAAATGGTTTTGGTGACTGTTGCTTTATAATATAGTTCTAGATCAAGTACAGCTAAACCACCTTCATTTAATTTTTTTTTTCATTACTTCCCTTGAAATTCTAGACATTTTGTTTTTCCATATGTATACTGTTGTTATTTTTTTCTAGGTCATTAAAATAGTTTCTTGGGAGTCTGATTGTTATAGCACTAAATAAATAGATTAGTTTAGGGAGTATTGTTATCTTCATTATATTCCCTTGGCCTATCCAAGAGCGCTCAATGTCTTTCCAATTATTTAAATCAGACTTTATTTTTGTGGAAAGTGTTTTATAATTTTGCTTATAGAATTCCTGACTTTCCTTTGGTAGATAGATTCCCAACTATTTTATACTATCGATAGTTATTTTGAATGGAATTTCTCTTTGTATCTCTTGTTCTTGGATTGTGTTGGTAATATATAAAAATGTTGAGAATTTATGTGAATTTATTTTGTATCCAGAAACTTTGCTAAAGTTCTGAATTATTTCTAATAGCTTTTTAATAAAGTCTTTGGGGTTCTCTAAGTATACCATCATGTATCTACAAAGAGTGATAATTTGATTTCCTCATTTCCTATTCTAATTCCTTGAATCTCTTTCTTGGCTCTTATTGCCCAGGCTAGCGTTTCTAGTACTATATTGAATAGTAATGGTGATAGTGGGCAACCTTGTTTTACTCCTGATCTTACAGGGAAAGGTTCCAGTTTATCACCATTACATATGATGTTTACTGATGGTTTTAAATATATGCTCCTTATTATTTTAAGGTATAATCCATTTATTCCTATACTCTCAAGCGTTTTTAGTAGGAATGGATGTTGTATTTTATCAAATGCTTTTTCTGCATCTATTGAGATGATCATATGGTTTTTATTAATTTGATTATTAATATGGTCAATTATACTAATAGTTTTCCTAATATTAAACCAGCCCTGCATTCCTTGTATAAATCCTACTTGATCATAGTGTATTATCCTGGGGATGATTTTCTGAAGTCTTTTTGTTACTATCTTATTTAAGATTTTAGCATCAATATTCATTAAAGAGATTGGTCTATAGTTTTCTTTCTCCGTTTTCAATCTACCTGGTTTAGGTATCAGTAAAATGTCTGTGTCATAAAAGGAATTTGGTAGGACTCCTTCAATCCCTATTTTTTTCAAATAGTTTATATAGCATTGGAGTTAGTTGTTCTTTAAATGTTTGGTAGAATTTCCATGTAAATCCATCTGGTCCTGGGGATTTTTTCTTAGGGAGTTGGTTAATAGCTTGTTCTATTTCTTTTTCTGAGATGGGACTATTTAGACTATTTACTTCTTCCTTTGTTAATCTGGGCAAGCTATATATTTTAAGGTATTCTTCCATTTCATTTAAGTTATCGAATTTATTGGCATAAAGTTGAGCAAAGCTCAACCTAACTATTGTTCTAATTTCCTCTTCATTAGTGGTGAGTTCTCCCTTTTCATTTTCAAGACTAACAATTTGATTTTCTCTTTCCTTTTTTCAATCAGGTTTATTAAGGGTTTGTCTATTTTGTTGGTTTTTTCATAGAACCAACTCTTAGTTTTATTAATTAATTCAATAGTTTTTTTGTTGTTTTTTTGTTTGTTTGTTTTACTTTCAATTTTATTAATCTCACCATTTATTTTTAGAATTTCAGGTTTCGTGTTTGTCTAGGGGTTTTTAATTTGTTCCCTTTCGAGCATTTTTAGTTGTAAGCCCAATTCGTTGATCCTCTCTTTCTCTATTTTATACAAATAGTCCTCTAGAGATATAAAATTTCTCCTTATTACTTCTTTGGCTGTATCCCACACATTTTGGCATTATGTCTCATTATTGTCATTTTCTTGGGTGAAGTTATTAATTATGTCTATGATTTGCTGTTTTACCCAATCATTCTTTAGTATAAGATTATTTAGTTTCCAATTATTTTTGGGCTATTTTCCCCTGGCTTTTTATTAAGTCTAATTTTAATTGCACTGTAGTCTGAAAAGGATGCATTTACTAATTCTGCCTTATTGCATTTGATTTTGAGGTTTTTATGTCCTAGTATATGATCAATTTTTGTATATGTTCCATGAACTGCTGAGAAGAAAATATACTTCTTTCTGTCTCCATTTAGCTTTTGCCAAGGATCTATCATATCAAACTTTTCTAGTATTCTTTATACCTCTTTGGCTTCTTTCTTATTTATTTTGTGGTTTGATTTATCTAATTCTGAGAGTGCAAGGTTGAGATCTCCCACTATTATAGTTTTGCTGTCTATTTCTTCTTGCAGTTCTCTTAATTTATCTCTTAAAAATTTAGATGCTGCACCACTTGGTGCATATATGTGTAATATTGATATTGCTTCATTATTGATACTACCCTTTAGCAGGATATAATGCCCTTACTTATCTCTTTTAATTAGATCAATTTTTGTTTTTGCTTGATCTGAGATGAGGATGGCTACCCCTGCTTTTTTGGCTTTACATGAAGCAGAATAGATTCTGCTCCACCCTTTTGCTTTTAGTTTGAATGTATCATCCTGTTTCAGATGTGTTTCCTGTAAACAACATATAGTAGGATTCTGACTTTTAATCCAGTCTGCTTACTGCTTCCACTTTATGAGGGAGTTTACCCCATTCACATTTATGGTTAGAATGACTAATTCTAAATTGCTTGCCATCCTGTTAACCCCTGCTTATGCTTTTCTCCTTTCCTTCCCTCTTACCCCACTACCTAGCATTAAACTTGTGAACACCACTTGCTTTTCATAGCCCTCCTTTTTTATTATTCCTCCCCACCTTAAAGTTCCTCCCCTTATTTTATCCCTTTTCCTCACTATTTCTGTATTCCCTTCCCCTTTGCTTACTCCTTCCCTCTCATTTTTCAATGAAGTGGAAGAAGTTTCACCATAAATCGAATATGTCTATTGATTACACACTATGTTCATCTCCCTCCCTTCTTTCTCTCAGATATAATAGGTTGCCTTTGCCTCTTCATGAGATGTAGTACCACCACTTTATCCTTTTTTATGATATAATTTCCTTTCCACCTCTAGTTTCTAGGACAAATTATACATGTGTTCTTTACATATCTTTATGGCTGAAATATAGTTCTCAAGATTTCTTTTTACCTTTTTAGAAATCTCTTGAGTTCTCTATTTGAAGATCAAACATTTGTTTAGGTCTGGTTTTTTCATCAAGAACAGATGGAATTCATTTATTTCGTTAAATGTCCATCTTCTTCCCTGGAAAACGATGCTCATTTTTGCTGGGTAAATTATTCTTGACTGCATACCAAGTTCCTTAGCCTTTCAAAATATCATGTTCCAGGCCCTTCGTTCTTTTAATGTGGATGCTGCTAGATCCTGGGTTATCCTTATTGTGGCTCTTCCATATCTGAATTGCTTTTTTCTAGCAGCTTCAAGTATCTTTTCCTTTGTCTGATGGTTCTTGAACTTGGCCAATATATTTCTTGGCGTTTTGATTTTAGTGTCCCTTTCAGTAGGTGATCAATTAATTTTTTCAATATCTATTTTACCCTCTGTTTCCAAAACGTCTGGGCAGTTCTCTTTGATAATTTCCTAGAAAATAGTGTCCAGGCTCTTTTTTTCCTCACATTTTTCAGACAGAGTCTGATTATTCTCAAATTGTCTCTCCTGGATCTGTTTTCCAGGTCTGCACAACATAGCATTTTCAGTCTTTTAGTTGATGTTTGTTTGCATTTTGTTTAATTTGTCAGTTTTTTTTTTTCTTTCTTGATCTAATTTTTCCTGTGCAACAAGATAACTATATAAATATATATATATATATAAATATATATATATATATATATGTGCATATATTGAATTTAACATATATTTTAACATATTCAACATGTTAAATTGGAGTGCCTGCTATCTAGGGAAGTGGGTAAGGGGAAGAAGTGGATAATTTGGAACAGAAGGTTTTGCAAGGGTCGATATTGAAAAATTACCCAAACATTTACCAAAAATTACTATATATATAAATGTGTGTATAAATATATATATATATGTATGTATACACACACACACACACACACACACACATATATATATATATATATATATATATATATATATATATATATATATATATATATATCATATACATAAGGAATTGTAGTACACATACATAAATATATATATGAGTATCTACAAACTTATAACACAAATATAGAATAGGAGTCCAGAAAAAGAAGTTTCTGTTGAAGAAGCAAGATTTCCTAGAGGATATGTAACTTGAATGGGACTTTGAAGGACAGTGATATCATCAGAATCAGGGACTATTCTCCTATGTTGAGCTTTTTAAAACATAATATATTCTACTGATTCCCCAAACAGTTGTTCCAAACATAAAGCCCTGCATGCATCATGTATATTTTAATAGATAGTTAATACCTTGATTGAGGCACAATAAGAACCTCTAACTAATTAGAAAAGGTGAATTATGCAAAACAATTTTCTGGGGTGTTGTTGTTGTTGTTGGTTTGTTCATTTATTTCTCCCTTGTCTACCATAAATTCATTGTTTTCTGGGCTTAATGCTATGGAGTCATTAATCCAGAGATAAGGGGTTTATGATAGGATAATAAATTTAAAGAAAGAAACAGTCTTAGAATTCATGTTACCTAATGCTCACATTTTACAAATTAGGAAACTCAGTATCCCAAAGAGAAAATATTTTGCTCAATTTCAAGCAAGTAATAAGTAACAGAGTGAAAATTTGAACCCAGATCCTTTGACTCTAAACCAAGTTCTTGTTTTCCTACATCATTCTTTTCTTACCTAACCATCCACAGTACAGATTTTATCACAATTTGTGGCTTCCCAATTTAGGATGATAAATCTTGTCCTTTTCTGATTACAATTGTTGTATTAATGAGACATGAGCAAGCAGAAGGGGGGGGAGAGGGAAGGTTCAGTAGAAATTTTTTTTTAAATGTAGGTGTTAAAATGTATGATATTGTTTTATCAGGTTTGGTTTTGAACATAATATGAAAAGTAGAGGTTAGTATGGGTCTGCTGCACATGTAATAGAAAAGTACTGGTTGTCATGGTGAATAAAGCCTTAGTGTAAGCAGAACATGTTTCATTTGATTTTAACAGGATCCAAATGTCCATGAAAGTCTTCTCATTTGGAGCTGAATATAAGTAAGCTATGAAAAATTGATTTCTTTGACAGCAATATATTTGATAAGTATAGTGGAAATACCTGCAAGCAAGAAGGAAAATACATTTAACTTTTTCTTCAAAATTTATTTTAGACTTCATTTAGATGAGAGAGAAAAAAAACTAAACTGAACAATCCAAAGGAAAATCTTCCCCAATTTACTCTAATAGTATGTTTTCTACTGCAAATCTGAACCTCCTTCCCTTCTAAGCTAACTTGATTCTGGGTTCAAAGGAACCCACTGTGTCTATACTTTAATTAAATTATATTTGATGATAATTGATAAACAAAATAGAACAACTAAAATAATAAAATAGTCACAAATCATACTAGAAGGAATAGTTATTGATTCTGGATCAAATGATAAAAGGAGAAAGTTTCCTAAGGGTTCCCAAAAAAAGGGAGATAATGAGGAGGGGATACATGAGGATCCTAGGCCTAATCATTGAAGAGGTTATTGTCACAAACAGGTGAAAAAAAGAAGTTGTTATCATAAAGAGACAAAATATCTTGATAAAGAACAAGTTGTGCTAGATTTACCACATCCCATTCTCATTTTTGATAGTATTATTAAGTTAATAGATAAGGAATAAAAAAGTTATTGTTTTACTAAAAGTTATTGTTTTACTATTCTCTTGCCACACCTAGAGTATTGTGTTCAGTTTGGTGTACCAAGTTATGTGAACTCAGATTCTTGAATTGTAGGGGAGGATACCATAACAGGTCTCATAACTAAATGTGTGTCATGAAATTGTGATTTATTATTATTAAATGTTCAACTAATAGAGCATTCCAGAAGAAGACAACCAGGATGGTGAATAATATCAACTCCATTTTATATGGTAGTTGTTTGAAAGAATTGGAGGTATAGATAGATAGATAGATAGATAGATAGATAGATAGATAGAGATATATCTGTATATCTCTATCTATCTATCTATACATATATATAAACTCATAGGGAAAAAAAGGCTTGAAGCATTAAAGTATAATTCTGGCATCATTATGACATGGATTAGAAGACAGATTTTTAGCTAAATGAATCAATTCCACATATTACCTGGGAAGTATAAAAATGCCTCCATTCTTCTTTCCCTCTTTCTATATGCATTCCTGATCTGCCTCTCTTTATATTTCTCTTGGCTCCAGACTTTTTCTTCAGGCTAAACACCACATGGAGTTCTATGACCTAGTTAATGTAGAACATAATCCAGCCTGTCTGGATGGGGAAAATAAGGACCAGAGAGATTAAATACTCACCAAGGTTACGTAGCTAGTAATTAGCTGAATCTAAGCCTTCTGTCTCTAGATTCAGTGCTCTTTACACTCTGAATTTTCTTTTTTCCCCTCATTTTATTAAAAAAATAGAATAACAAAAACAAAAAAGGAATACAAAACAAAAGAGAACATTGTCATGTGTTTAGCAGAACATAAGGGAGGATTCAAAATAGATAATAAAAAATTATCAGTTCAAGAAAAAAAATATATATATATACACACATATACACACATATCTATATATACATAAATATATATGAAATTACATTAGTGAGTGTCCAATTTTTTTACTTCCTTGTGAATTGCTCTTTTGTTTTTTGCTTCACACCTTCTTTACTGCATTACTTTTCCCTCTTATGGCTCCCTCATCATCCCTAAGTAGGCTATAGTTAAGAAAGGATATATTTATGTATATAGATATAGATATATATATACATATACATACATATCCCACTCCCCCACCTCCTACATACACAAACACTGTTCTTATTCCTGCTAATTCTGCTTTAATTCTGCTCCTTAACTTGCCTGTCTATTACTTAATACACACTGAATTTCTTATTAAATTGTCATTTGTTATTCTTGAGGATTATCCAATTACTTTGTCATCTAAATTTTGTATTCATACCCCATTCAGGTTTACTCTCTCTTTTTAAAATTAGCCTAACAATAATTCTAGAGTGTATTCAGAACGTACTTCATAATGTGGGAAATCTATGCTTTAAATACTTTATTTACTTTTATTTAAATACTATTATTTAAATACTTTAAATCACTAGTGACAAAGTGATAACTTTGTATAGGCAAGACCAACACATATGAAATAAATAGAGAATAACAAAAAATAGAACAAGTCAAGTACTGATGTACGGTTCAGTTTATAAATCCAATTCAGAGGAAAGGACAATGATTCCAATATTCTAGAAAGAGCAGTATAGAGGGGCAATTTGGCAGAATTCAGAGGAAGTAAGACTTTAAGCCAAAATGAGCTGAGAACAAATTATACTATAATCCAATGTGCTAATGTGAATGTAATCATCATCATCATCCAAACAATCAAATAATCATTTATTATGCACCTACAATGTACAAAGAACTGAGCTAAGAACTAGGGATACAATTAATAAAAAAGACAGCCCCTTACAATGTAAATAGTGAGGCAACACACAAGATGAGGAAGGAAGCTCAAGTATGTGGAAGGGGTGAGGGGAAAGAATTAGGAGACCAGGAGTTATTTGGTTCTATGGAGTTGAAACAAAGCAAGGAATTAGATGAAAAATGGGAATGGAGGCTGAGGGAGGCAGTCAAACAAGGCTTAATTTACCACTTGATGGTGGGTTTAAAAGTATGAGCTTATCCTGAGAGTTGAAATCAGATAGGGTGTTTGGGTGGAAAGTGGTGTCATCATCATCACCACCATCATCATCAATATGGTAGGGTAAGATCTTTCATCTTACTCTTTTGGAACAGAAAAATGTAGCTGAATAGTTTTCTTACAGACTAAGTATATGCCCACTCAGCTCTTCCATCAAATTCCTTTTAAAAAGAAATCAGGTGGGGTAAGACTTAAGCTGGCAAGCTACTGGGCCTGGGCCTCTTTCCATGTACATGTCTTCCTAGAAACTAACTAGGGAGAGGTGAGGTGCTAAGGACTAAATCTGAGAACCACACATTTTAAAAACAGCCTGGCATTGCTGAAGTTGTTAATTACTTTGCATGGTAGCAGTAATTTCATTGCTAATGTGACTTCTTCAAAGTTAGCACATGGATAGAACTTGGTGAAAGTGTTAACAGATCACAGAAGCTAGAATTAAGCTGATATCTAACTCCACAAAATCAGTCATAAAAGCACACAGTGATAGAGATGGAGCTGGAAGGTTGCCACAGAAGATCAGGTAGTTCATCCTCCTAACTTGTAAAATGAGGAAACTGAGGTCAAGAAGAAAAAAGTGATTTATCCAAGTCACAGAAATTATTCATGTTAGAACCAGGACTAAGATCCAGGGCTCCTGATTCCAAGTCCATTAGTCCTTCCATTTTATGGGAGAAGCAACACATAGCACAGTCAAACAGGAGTATCTCAATTCTGAAAATCACATCGTACAAATTCTGGGCATTCTATGTAAGCAATGTGGTTCCCAAAATGCCCTGGTTTTGTTTGTTTTTTTTTGTTTTTTTTGTTTTTTTGTTTGTTTGTTTTTGTATTTGTTTTGTTTTGTTTTGTTTTAATTTTGTTTTGTTTTGTTTTAATTTTGTTTTGTTTTGTTTTTAATAAGTATGTATAGTGTAAAGATGGGATTGAAGAACTTGGATTTGGTTTTTGGCTTACAATCAACTGTCTGTGCAATATTTCTCAAATAACTTCATTTCTCTTATCAGTTTTGGTCTCCTTGTTCCCTGTACATGATATTTGATCTTCTCTACTCTCTCCCTTTACATGGGATTTCCCTTATGACTTAAAATGTTCTTATCACTTCTGTTTCTTGGAATACATAACTTTATTTGAAACTTAAATCAAATGCCATCTCTTGAACACCAATAATCTTAATAATCCCTTCAATTTGTTAATGCATCTCTTATTCCCCAGAGAATGGCTTTACATTTCTCCTATATACATGTGAGATACATGAAAGAAGTAATGTGGTAGATTGAAAGCTGGTTTCAGACTCAGAAAGACTTGGTCTCAAATTCTATTTCTGATGCAGCCTGGTTATAGGATTCTGGATAAGAGAGTTAACCTCTTTACAACATAGGTCACTTTCTAAGACTATTAAGTACTGACTAAGATAATTCTGAGTGAGATGCAATAGATCCATGTAAAGGATTTACTGGTTTGATTTCAGAGAAGTTAATCAGGAGAGCAAATAGGATTATTCACTGTAGAGACTTCAGAACAGTGGACATCGAAAAGAAACAGGAAGTATAATATCCTTGAATTTGTAATTCTAGAAACTGCTAAAAACAGACATTCTCTGGGTGAGATTATTCTTTCTCTCCTGGTTGATTTAAAATGTTAATTTGCTCCTAATTGAAAAACTTCTTTATTTCTTTGTGTCCTTTAATATATTCTAATCTGAATAGATTAAAGTTGAATAACTTCCCTATTTTCTTTCTATTTGCTGTTTTGCTTGGTACATGGATTTACTTCATATTTTCTATGTGTGATGATCTTCTGTGTAAGTAGAATTTGATTCAAAGGAGCTAAGCTTGGCCAGTGTGAGCTAAAATCTATCTTTCCTCTTAAAAGCAGAAGAGAGAAATAGCTTTTATTTGGAACCTATCATCCCTTAGACTACCAATATTTAAGGGGATCAAATGTTATAACTATATTCCATTTCTGAATATATAAGAAAAAGAACTCAAATTTTGAAGTGCCCTGAAATCCTTATTGTTACACTTTAGCTAAGGTACTGGAATTGGGGGCATAAAACTTCATCATAGAAAACTTCTATGGTCACACATTATATCAGCACAACTTTACCATTGGTATTTTCTACTGTGAAATCACAGTTCTGAACATTATAAAATTTTTTAAATGTAATTATAGATGTGCATGTTATTTCCTTTATCTCCCCTCTAAGAATGTGAATTTCTTGAGGCAGGCAACCATTTCATTTTTTTTTAACATAACTGATAGTTCATTGAGTGATATATAGTAGGTCCTTAAAATGCTTGTTAAATTGAATTTTAAAGTATTAGACTAGATGCTCTCTTAAATCCCTTTTATCTCCAAAAATCTATGATTTTGGGGGTTTATGAATGACTTTTTTAGTTTCTAAAATAGAATCTAAAGAGGAAAAGACAGTGGTATGGTCATCAAAGTACTGTTCAAGTATTTGAGGGCTTGTCATTTTAAAAATTGACTAGATTTGCTCTGCTTGTTCCCTGAGTGTAGAGGGCCAGTACTCTGAAAAGGTGTACTTGAATCTAGGTCAGCATGGCGCTTATAGTTAAGCACCTACTCAATGTGAGATAATGGTTCTCTACTGTGATGTCATGGTTTCGTGTGCTCAGTGTGTTGTAGTGATGTAATAGTACTGAGGTATTTAAGGCATCTCAGACAGAGAAGGCTCTCTCAGCCACACATACAGAGAAGACTTCAGACTGCAGACTTCAGATGCCAGACTCCATCTTTGACCAGTGATGGCTGTCCTGCCTCCTTCACTCCTCCACTAAGATAAAGGACTCAGGCTGATCCTGAGATCCTCTAGAGAGCTAGTCCAGACATTATACTGAGGGAAAAAAAAAGAGGGAGACTTGATAAAAGAGGAGGACAACTTTGTATCAACTTTGTATTCAAAAGTGAAAGGAACTGCTATGAAAGAGGAGATAATCCCCAGAATGGAGGTCAACTAGCAAATACACCATCGTCACATACATAAGTATATTCATGAATTGTGCCAGATGGTCTTTAGAGTCCCTGCCAACTCTGAAATTCTTTGTGATGTGAGAACCAAGTGATAGCACAATTTAGTAGTACTAGTGCTAATAGTAGCAGTGGTGGTGGTTGTAGTGAAGACTATAATAGTAGAAATAGCAATAATAGTAATAATATTGGTAGTGGTGGTGGTAATAATGGTGGCAATGGTATAAGTAATTATAGTACTAGTAGCATTAATAGCAGTACTAATACCATGTAATATTTATATAACTTTTTAAAATTTTTCAAAGCTCTTCAAATTACATCACTAACAATGAGTAGAGGGATTCTTAATCTGGGCTCTATAGTCCCCAGAGTTTTACAGGTAGTTTTTGGTGGACCTGTGAA
The DNA here is from genome assembly GCF_048593235.1 of Sminthopsis crassicaudata. Classification (NCBI taxonomy): domain Eukaryota; kingdom Metazoa; phylum Chordata; class Mammalia; order Dasyuromorphia; family Dasyuridae; genus Sminthopsis; species Sminthopsis crassicaudata. The sequence goes on along the minus strand of NC_133618.1, from coordinate 411,036,351 downwards.
CTTTGATTAGGCAGTGGAATAGAAATGTACTTGGTTTTCTTTGTATTCTATTTATTTTATTGGATATAAATTATTTTTCTGAGAAAGTGTCCATAAGCTTCATAAGATTACCAAATAAATATGAAAAAATAATAAAAGAGTTTAAGGGCCCCTGCCTAATTAGAAAAGTTTCTAAAGGCCTGAAAATCCCTCTGAATATTCATTACTTCCCTGAAACTCTTCATATCAAGGGATCAAAAGGATCATTTTTAATGTGTTTTTGTTGCAAATAGTCTCTGAAATTGAGGACTGTTATAATTTCACAATGGCAAAATTCTTATTTAAAGAAGGTGAAGGTTTTGGGCAAAATCTCATTGTGAATAAGGGACCTCACAAATCAATAATAGGAAAGCTGGATTTAAAGTCATTATTTCTTATGTTGGCCACTGTCTTAATTTTCAGGGAGGTCCTAATGAAGCACAGAGAATAAGCAGAATGAAGTTTAAGTTCCAGGGGATTCAGCTCTATCCTCTTTTTGCCAGCTTCTTATCAACTCAGGTCAGAAATTATTCCTACTTGGGAACTTTAGTAATAAACAAGTAAATTAGAATAAAATCATTTATAAGCCACAATTCAAAACATACTCTGAAGTGGCAATTATCAAAGCATTCATTCTGCTGCCAATTAAAATGGAAAAACAGAACAATGGAATAGAATAAAAATTTTGGAAATAGAATCAACTTCTACAAGTTGAGGGTAGGGAGGAAGTTCTTATAAACATGCTTCTTCTTTTAGGCACTCCTTCCCTCACTCTTGATCATTTATTGTCCTTATACTGCCTTCTGGATGTACAGGACAGCAGTTCAGAACCACTTTACTGTCCTTCCTCCATCATGTATAAGCAAAATCCCCAGGGCTTCCATTTCTGGAGTAATCAGATAAACTAAATCCTCCACACTGAATTCTTAATGCTCCTAGGGAGCATAAAGCCTTAATCCATTAAAGGGACCATGGATAAAGAAAGCTCTTGATAATTACTCCAGTTATGGAACTTTATGATATGTTGGTAGGATCCTTTCCAGACAAATATTTGTGGGGTAGATGGACTTATTATCCTACTCTTTCCTTTCCCTTTTCCTACAATGCATACAATATAAAGAACTATGTATTCTATATATCAAAAATTGTGAGCAAATCTACCTAGTATACAATTTTTGGTAGTATATTAGAATTTAATTTTTTGAAATAGCATTGGAGTAAATCAGTGATTTAATTCAATTCAAACAAATCTGGAAAGGATATGAGGAAATCATTCATATAACACTGACTTAGATTCACAGAATTTTCGAGCTGAAAAGGACCTCAGAAACTATCCATCCAACACACTCATTTTTAAGACTTCAAAAATATTTTTATAAACTAAATTTTATGAATTAGGCAAATAAAGTACAGAAATAATCATAGAAAGATGAAATTTTGGTTCTAGAAAGAAGATACACATTATCAAGTTTCAACCCTTTTATATAGATCGGGCAATTGAAGTTCAGAGACATGAAGAATGGCTTGCTCAGAGTCCCAAGATAACAGACCTGGCATTCCTTTTCATGTCCACAGCTCTTTCCATGTCATCACATTGCTTTTCACTACACAATTCAATGAAAGTATTGAGTTCCTAGATGACAGCTGAGGATTGCAGGAAGGCATTGAAAGAAATGATAAAGACAAAATCTTTTCTCTTTCTTCACAGTTCAGACTGTGACTACTCCTACTGATTTCATAGATGCTTTGCCTTTACCATCAGTGTCATGGACTATCCATCTTCTCCTTGTGGCTGCTGGAACAAAAGACTCTCTTGAGTCTTTCCCTTGCAGCTGCAGCAGCATCATCTCACTATGGAGTGATCTCTGGTGCAAAGATAACCTAGCTGAAAACTGAAAGGTTAGTATCACAACTATATCTCACTCCTCCATAACAGGTATGTTTCATAATAGATAGGACTAAAGACTCTAACCATCAAGCCAAATGATTTTTTTAAATTTTTAAACCACTCAACACAATTCTACCATTTGGTCATAAAAGATTGATAATCAAATCAACATTATCAGTGATACTAGATGTACAAGGCTACAAAATGTCTTATAACTTCAATCTGAATCCCCATAACTCTGTTATAGACAGGCTCTCTCCTTTCCCTGGCCATATATGCTACTTCGAACTTGTTCACAACAATAGCACCCTTCCCTTGATTCTTATCTGATTCTACCTTTTCCTTCTTTGTTTCTCCCAAAGTTCTATTTTATCACTGACAGGTTTTTTTCAGCTTTTTTCCTTACCTTAGGAATTACTTTGTACATATTGTGTATCTAATTTTTAATGTACATGTTAATTCTACTAATTGATTATAAGATCCTTGAGAAAAGATTGTCTCATTTTTGTTTTTATATTGGTAGTGTATCATAAAGCATGAATTATGAAGGAAACAATATTTGTTCATTTGAATTAATTTGATATCTATTTGCTTGTAATTAAAATGTAATGAAAGTGTCAATAACAGCATATACATGGAATTGAAAAATATATTTTAATTTTTGAAAATAAATTGTTTTACATTTTTTAGAAATGATTTTAATTAGAAATTTAGAAACTTTTTATATAGATGATATGCTTACATTGTTTGAAGAAAGCAAATAATTTGGAAGGGATGTTAATAATGTCAAATGCTATAGAAAGGTCAAGAAAATAAGTAATAATCTTTTACATTTGTATAAAATTTTAGTTTAGAAGGTATTTACTTTATAAAAATTTCATGTGCTGTCCATACAGTCCTTTGAGTAACAAAAGTTACCATAACCAGGCAGGCCGCATAAACGTCCTCAGTGGGCTGCATCTGGCCTGCAGGCTGTAGTTTGAGGACCCCTGCCCTAAGTTATGTTTTTCTCTTTCCTTTTCCCTTTCCCTCCTCCCCACTATTTTTCTTTTAATGGCCAAGTCCCTAAAATAGTCCTCTCCCTTTAGAGCCCCTCCTCCTTTTATATTTTTACTCTAATTATTCTGTTTTCCCTTCTTTTAGGCTTTCCCTTTCTTTTCCCTCTTTCCTATAAGGTGAGACAAGTTTCTCTGTGAAACAAAATATGTCTGATATTCTCTCTTAGAGCCGAATCTGATGAGAGTAATATTCACACAATGCTCATCCCTTTCCCTTATTTCCTCCAAAGGTTTTCTTTGTCTCTTCATGAAATGTAATTTCCCTTATTTTACATCCTTTTCCCTCTTTTTCTAGTACAATACCTTTTCCACCTCTAGTTTTTTTTTTTCATATTATCATTATAAAATCAATTTATACTTACATTTTCAAAATATACTTATAACAGAAATATAGTTCTCAAGAGTTCTTTCTTTTTTACCTTTTTATGCTTCTCTTGAGTTCTGTGTTTTGAGATCATTTTTTTTTTTGATTTGGTCTTTTCATTATTCATTAGAAATTTCATTAGAAATAGGTGAAATTCATTTATATCACTGACTGTCCATCTTCTTCTCTGAAAGTTAATATTCATTTTAGCTAGATAGCTTATTCTTGGCTCTTATCTAAGTCCCTTTGCCTTTCAGAATATCAGATGCCAGGCCCTTCAGTCCTTTAAGGTGGAAGCTGCTAGGTCCTGAGTAATCCTAATTATGGCTCCTCAGTATTTAAATTGTTTCTTTATGGCCGCTTGTAATATCTTTTCCTTGGTGCAATAGTTCTGAAATTTAGCGAAGATATTCTTTAGCATTTCAATTTGGGGGTTTCTTTCAGGAGGTGATAGGCGAATTCTTTCAATAACATTTTACCTTATGATTCTAAGACATTAAGGAAGTTTTCCTTTATGATTTCCTAGAAGGTAATATCTAGGTTCTTTTTTTCATCATTGCTTTCAGGAAGCCTAGTAATCCTCAGATTGTCTCTCCTATATCTAATTTCCAGTTTGATTGTTTTTCATAGGAGATATTTTATATTTTCTTCTATTTTTTTCTTTTTTGTTTTTGTTTTTGATTGATTCTTGAAGTTTTTTGAGTCATTCACTTCCATTTGTTCAATTTTAATTTTTAGTGTATTATTTTCTTCAGTTACCTTTTTTGGCCAATTAAATATTTTTGTTCATTTCATTCCTTTTCCATTTCACAAATTTTGTTTTCCAGTGAATTGTTTTTTTTTTTTTCCATTCCTTCTTGCAATGATATAATTTCATTTCCCAATTTTTCTTCTAACTCTCTTTTAAAATCCTTTATGCAATCATCAAAAAAGTCTTGTAAAATGGGGACCAGCTTAGGTCTTTCTTTGGCAATTTGAGGTTGCTTTGCCTTTAGGAATCTCATATTTGAAGTCTGTTATTCTCTTTCTCCACAAAAGCTGCCCATGGTGAGTTTTTTTTGTTTTTTATTCATTTTTTAAGACTTAAGATCTGTTCAGTGCAAAGGAGTGATAGCTGCTTTAATTTGCCCTGGGACAATTCTGCTGATTGATTTCCAGTGCTGGGTAATGGTAGCTAGGTTTGGAGTTCTTACAGAGTTCAAAGAATTACAATTTGTCTTTTTCAAAAGGCAAATCTGCTAAACCACCTGTTTGTAACCAGGACAGAGTAACCTAAGAGACTCGCAGAAGATTCCCATTCCTAGATGTGTGAAAGTTACAACTCTCTGACTCCTGGCCCCAGGTCCTTGTCTGGGCTCCGTTGACTGTGGTCTGGCCTTAACAGACTGTTCCCCTGCCCATTTGAAACAGAACTGTTTTGAAGTTTTTCCAAGATAACTTCTTGGTTCCACCCTCCCAGAATTCTTCCAATGAACTTGTCATGAAGAAAGCCATCTACACTCAGAGAGAGGACTGTGGAAACTGAGTATGAATCACAACATAGAATTTTCACTCTTTTTGTTGTTGTTTTCTTGCATTTTGTTTTCTTTCTCATTTTTTTCCTTTTTGATCTGATTTTTCTTGTGCAACAAGATAATTGTATAAACATTTATGCATATATTATACAATATATATTTTACCATGTTTAACATATATTGGATTATCTCCATCCCTGGAAAGTAGGATTTGTGAATTGGAAAAAGAAAATAACTCACAAAAAAATTAGTGAAAAAGAAAAAAATTCCATAGAGCAAAACAATTAATTTTAAACCTCAATTAGACATATACAAAAAGAAGCAAAAAAAAGTGAATGAAGAAAATAACTCATTAAAAATCAGGAATGAACAAATAAAAATGAATGATTCACTGAGACACCAAGAATCAGTCAAGCAAAACCAAAAACATGAAAAACTAGAGAAAAATGTCAAAAATTTACTTGAAAAATGAACAGACCAGGAAAATAGATCTAGGAGAGATAATCTGAGAATTATTGGACTTCCCAAAAATTATGATGAAAAAAAGAGTCTAGATTCTATTTTATAGGAAATCATCAAAGAAAACTGCCCATAGGTAATAGAACCAGAAGGTAAGATAGGCATTGAAAGAACTCATAGAACACCTTCTGAAAAAGACCCTAAAACAACAACAACAACAACAACAAAAAACAAAAACAAAACAAAACCAAAAAAACTCCATGAAATATTGTGGCCAAACTTTAGAACTATCAGACTAAGGAAAAAAATATTTCAAGCAATCAGGAAAAAAAAAATTCAAATACCGAAGTGCCACAATAAGGGTCACTCAAGATCTGGCTGTTTCTACATTAAAGTATTGAAGGTCCTGGAATCTGAAATTCTGAAAGGCAAAAGAACTTGGAATGCAGCCAGGAATAAACCACCCAGCTAAGTTGAGCATTTTCTTCCATGGAAGAAGATGGACATTTAAATGAAACAGATGAATTCCATTTGTTTCAAAGGAAAAAAAAAACAGATCAAACCAAAAAAAATTGATCTCCAACCACAGAACTCAAGATAAGCAGACAAAGGTAAAATTCTTGAGAACTGTATGTCTGTTGTGGATATACAGAAAATCCACATGTATAATTTGATTTTACTGATATAACATAAAAAAGGGAAGTAGAAGTGGAAAGGGGATAGTGTCAGAAAACAAGAAAAGGGGAGATAAAAAGAGGCAAACTACATCCCAGGAAGAGGAAAAGAAAACTTATCATATATGAGGGAATTTAGAGAGGGGAAGGAACATTGTGTGAATCATACTCTCATCAGAATTGGCTCAAAGAGAAAATACTTGACATATTTGTTTTACAGAGAATTCTCTCTCACCTTACTAAAAAGGGGGAGAGGAAAAGGGAAAAACAAAAGAGTAATAAGGGAAGGGTACAAGAAAGAGGAAGGGATTGAAAAGGAGGGGGGAGGGATACTAAAAAAGGAGGGCTGTGTGACACAAGTGGGGCTCCTAAGTTTAATATTAAGGAAGGGGTTCAGGGGAGGCAAGGGGGAAAAAGCATAATCTGGGGATAATATGATGGCAGGAAATACAGAAGTAGTAATTTTAATTGTAAATGTGAATGCGATGAATTCTCCCATTAAGCGGAGGTGGATAGCACAGTGGATCAAAAGTCAGAACCCTACAATATGTTATTTACAGGAAACACATTTAAAGCAGGGAGATACAGACAGAGTAAAGGTAAAAGGCTGGAACAGAATCTATTATGCTTCAAATGAAGTAAAAAAAGCAGGGGTAGCCATCCTTATCTCAGATCAAGCAAAAGCAAAAAGGGATCTAATTAAAAGAGATAAGGAAAAAAACTATGTCTTGCTAAAGGGTAGCATAGACAATGAAGCCATATCAATACTAAACATATATGCACCAAGTGATATAGCATCTAACTTCCTTAAAGAGAAGTTAAGAGAGTTGCAAAAAGAAATAGACAGCAAAACTATAATAGTGAGGGATCTCAACCTTGCACTCTCAGAATTAGATAAATCAAACCACAAAACAAATAAGAAGAAATTAAAAAGGTAAATAGAATATTAGAAAAATAGATATGATAGATCTTAGGAGAAAACTGAATGGTCATAGAAAGGTGTATACTTTTTCTCAGCAGTTCATGGAACCTTTACAAACATTGACCATATATTGGGACATAAATATCTCAAAATTAAATGTAGGAAGACAGAAATAGTAAATGCTTTCTTTTTAGATCACAATGCAAAAAAAAAAAAACTGCATTCAACAAAAAGTTAGGGGTAAATAGACCAAAAAATAATTGGAAACTAAATAATCTCATCTTAAAGAATGATTGGGTGAAACAGCAAACTATAAACAAAATTAATAATTTCACTCAAGATAATGACAACGATGAGACATCATACCAAATTTTGTGGGATGCAGCTAAGAAAATATAGAAAGAGAAGATCAATGAATTGGGGTTGCAACTTAAAGAGCTAGAAAAAGACCAAATTAAAAACCCCCAATCAAATACTAAACTCGAAATTCTAAAATTAAAAGAAGAAATTAATAATATTGAAAGGAAAAATATTGAATTAATAAATAAAACTAAGAGTTGGTTGTATGAAAAAATCAATAAAATAGATGGACCTCTGGTAAATCTGATCAGAAAAAGGAAAGAGGAAAATCAAATTGTTAGTTTTAAAAATGAAAAGGGGAACTTTCCACCAATAAAGAGGAAATTAGAGCAATAATGAGCAGTTACTTTGCCCAACTTTATGCCAATAAATTTGATAACCTAAGTGAAATGGATGACTACCTCCAAAAATATAGGCTTCCCAGATTAAAAGAGTAGGGAATAAATTGCTTTAATAGTCCCATTTCAGAAAAAGAAATAGAACAAGCTATTAAACAACTCCCTAAGAAATAATCCCCAGGACCAGATGGATTAACATTTTAATTCTACCAAACATTTAAAGAACAATTAACCCCATTGTTATATAAACTATTTGAAAAAATAGAAAATGAAGGAGTCCTACCAAACTCCTTTTATGACACAGACATGGTACTAATACCTAAACCAGGTAGGTTGAAAACTGAGAAAGAAAACTATAGACCAATATCCTTAATGAATATTGATGCTAAAATCTTAATTAAGATATTAGCAAAAAGACTACAGAAAATCATGCCCAGGATAATGCATCATGATCAACTAGGATTTATATCAGGAATACAATGCTGGTTTATTATTAGGAAAACTATTAGTATAATTGAACATATTAATAATCAAATTAACAAAAACCATATGATCATCTCAATAGGTGCAGAAAAACATTTGATAAAATACAACATCCATTCCTACTAAAAACGCTTGAGAGTATAGGAATAAATGGATTATTCCTTAAAATAATAATGAGCATATATTTAAAACCATCAGTAAACATCATATGTAATGGTGATAAACTGGAACATTTCCCTGTAAGATCAGGAGTGAAACAAGGTTGCTCACTATCACCATTATTATTCAATATTGTATTAGAAATTCTAGCCTCAGCAATGAGTTGAGAAAGAGATTAAAGAAATTCGAGTAGGTAATGAGGAAATCAAACTATCACTCTTTGCAGATAACATCATGGTATACTTAGAGAACCCCAGAGATTCTAATAAAAAGTTATTAGAAATAATTCACGACTTTAGCAAAGTTGCAGGATACAAAATAAATCCACATAAATCCTCAGCATTTTTATACATTACCAACACAATTCAAGGACAAGAGATACAAAGCGAAATTCCATTCAAAGCAACTGTCAAGAGTATAAAATATTTGGGAATCTATCTACCAAAAGAAAGTCAGGAATTATATGAGCAAAATTACAAAACACTTGCCACAAAAATAAAGTCTGATTTAAATAATTGGAAAGACATTGAGTGCTCTTGGATAGGCCAAGGGAATATAATGAAGATGACAATACTCCCTAAACTAATCTATTTATTTAGTGCTATACCAATCAGACTCCCAAGGAACTATTTTAATGACCTAGAAAAAATAACAACAAAATTCATATGGAAGAACAAAATGTCGAGAATTTCAAGGGAATTAATGAAAAAAAGTCAGATGAAGGTGGTCTAGCTGTACCTGATCTAAAGCTATATTATAAACAGCAGTTACCAAAGCCATTTGGTATTGGCTAAGAAATAGATTAGTTGATCAGTGGAACAGATTAGGTACAAAGGACAAAATAGGGTACAAACATAGCAATCTAGTGTTTGACAAACCCAAAGATCCCAACTTTTGGGATAAGAATTCATTATTTGACAAAAACTGCTGGGAAAACTGGAAATTAGTATGGAAGAAATTAGGCATGGACCCAAACTTAACAACATATACCAAGATAAGATCAAAATGGGTCCATGATTTAAGCATAAAGAATGAGATAATAAATAAATTAGAAGAACATAGGATAGTTTACCTCTCAGACTGGTGGAGGAGGAAGGAATTTGTGATCAAAGGAGAACTAGAGATCATTATTGAAGACAAAATAGAAAAATTTGATTACATCAAGTTAAAAAGCTTCTGTACAAACAAAACTAATGCAAACAAGATTAGAAATGAAGTAACAAATTGGGAAAATATTTTTATAGTTAAAGGTTCTGATAAAGGCCTCATTTCCAAAATATTTAGAGAACTGACTTTATTTATTTATACGAAATCAAAGCATTCTCCAATTGATAAATGGTCAAAGGATATGAATAGACAATTTTCAGATGATTAAATTGAAACTATTTCCACTCATATGAAAGCGTGTTCAAAATCACTATTGATCAGAGAAATGCAAATTAAGACAACTCTGAGATACCACTACACACCTGTCAGATTGGCTAAAATGACACGAAAAAATAATGGTGCATGTTGAAGGGGCTGTGGGAAAACTGGGACACTGATACATTGTTGATGGAGTTGTGAAATAATCCAACCATTCTGGAGAACAATTTGGAATTATGCCCCCAAAATTATCAAACTGTGTATACCCTTTGATCCAGAAGTGCTACTAATGGGCTTATATCCCAAAGAAATACTAAAGAAGGGAAAAGGACCTGTATGTCCAGCCCTTTGTTTAGTGGCTAGAAACTGGAAAATGAATGGATGCCCATCAATTGGAGAATGGTTGGGTAAATTATGGTATATGAATGTTATGGAATATTATTGTTTTGTAAGAAATGACCAGTAGGATGTATACAGAGAGGCTTGGAGAGACTACATGAACTGATTCTGAGTGAAATGAGCAGAACCAGGAGATCATTATACACTTCAACAATACTGTATAAAGATGTATTCTGAAGGAAGTGGATATCTTCAACATAGAGAAGATCTAATTCAGTTCTAATTGATCAATGATGGACAGAATCAGCTACACCCAGAGAAGGAATGCTGGGAAATGAGTGTAAACTGTTTGCACTTTTGTCTTTCTTTCCAGGTTATTTTTACCTTCTGAATACCTTCCTGTGCAATAAGAAATTCGGTTGTTCACACATATATTGTATGTAGGATATACTATAACACACTTAACATATATGGTACTGCCCATCATCTAGGGGAGGGGGTAGAGGGAAGGAGGGGAAAATTTGGAACAGAAGTGAGTACAAGAGATAATGTTGTAAAACTTTACCTATGTATATGTACTGTCAAAAATTATAAATATAAAATTAATAAAAAATAAAAAAGAAATCTGATAAGTAAATTAATCCTTGTCAGCAGAAAAAAATAGATATTCACTGTTGGTTATTGTTGTTCTGTCATTTAAGTTGCATTTGACTCTGTAGCTCCATTTTAAGTTTTCTTTTAAAAGATATTGAAGTAGTTGGTGGTTTCCTTCTCCAAATCATTTTGTAGATGAAGAACTGAAGTAAATAGGGTTAAGTGATTTGTATGGGATCACACAGTAAGTGAAGGCAGATTTGAACTTTTATCATATTAATGCCACATTTGGTCCTCTATCCACCGTATTTTTTTTTATCTTTTCCTTAAGTATTCATTGTAGACAATGCAAAATCAAGCATAAGTCTCTGATGTCAACTCAGAAAAAAAATACTATGGGTATATTTCCCTATAGTTCTACTTGACATATATAATTATAAATGGATTTCATTAATATTTGGGTTATGATTTAGTATTGTTGTTTAGGCTTAATAGCTACTTAGTGAAAATATGCAAACTCATTAAGAAACATGGTGGCTGCGGGTAAATGGGACATTAAGAAAACTTGTTTTCCTTGATGATGAAGTGCAAGGATAATGTATTTAAAAAGCTGATAGTTTGGGGTCAATAGGTAAAAGATTTTAAATATCAAACCAAAGAGATTATATTTGATCTCAAAGAATAAAGAAGGGCCAATTTGTCTTTATTGAGTAAAAAACCAATTTAGAAATACCTGTACTTTAAGAAACTTACCTTTGGCACCTCATTTTGTTTAGAGGGAAGATTGGAATTGGGAGAAACTGAGTAGAGCCAATCAGGAGTTTGTTGCAATAATCTAGGTGAGAGGTTCTCAAGATATGACCCATCTTGAGACTTTTTAAGGTTTGTGGATTCAAAATAATACTAAGGCATTATTTGCCCTTTAAAATATCCCCCCCTTTTCCAATTGCTTATCTGTGTGATTTTGGATTTTTTTCATAAACTTCAATCAAAACAACATATAAGAACAGATTGAATTCAGAAGCAGCTGTAAGATGCCATCTGACTTCTATTAAGATAGACATTAAAGGTATTTGAAAAAATACATAAAACAATAACACTTTTCTCATTTTTTTGTTTTGGAAAATACATTTTTCAAATAAGGTTACATTAGCATGAAATAGATTTATTATTTTGAAGTTGAATATTTTAAAATTTTTATGAGATTTAATTTCTAATATGGTAAATATCAACAGATATAACCAACAAAAATTGAAAGTTCTTTGGAGTTCTCAATGATTTTAAGAGTGTAAAGGGAAACTTAAATCAAAATATTATGGAACCACTAATATAGATAATAAGTGATAGAGGTTTGAAGTACTATAGTTGCTATGTGAGTAGTAGGAAAAGGATGGAGTCCAAAGATGTTTAAAGGGGGAAAGATATGATCTGGCAACTGTTTAGTTATTTGATGTACTTGAAAGTGAAGAGTTGAGGGTGGTTATAAGATGTTTAAGCAACTAGATGCCTGGAAAATTGGAAGCTTGACCAGTGTTGGGAGAGTCCAAGATAAAGTAGTTTGGTGGCTAATGGGTAAACAATAGATGTGGTTATTTATGTAGAAGAAAAGTCCAATGATTGACTAGTGTGTTGAGAGTGTAATGTGATATACTTCATTCATTTGATGATATATCTCTGGAGTTTGTTCCATAAACTCCATCCCCATTGGACCAGGACTATGTGATCTATAATGGCCTTCATCTCTAAAATCCTTATTAAATTAAAAGGTTAAGTTAAAAAGCCAATTTTTCATCTTATTGCTTGCATTTCTTTGACCAAGTCACTTCATACTTAATATGTTTTGCTTTCCTCACCTGTAAAATTAGGAGATTTCACTTCATTCATGATTTCTAAGATTTCTTCAAGCTCTAAGTCTGTGCTCTCATAATCTCTGATCAGGAAAAACCTGGTTCTTAAGCTGGACTATGTCAGCAGAAGATTTCATTAGTATCTACCTACACACTACAATTTACATCAATTTTTGTTTAAGCTTAATACCCACCTAGTGAAAGTATGCAAGCTCATTAAGAAACATGATTGACTCATGTCCTTTAAGATTCAGGGGTGTGCTTCAACAGATCATTTGGTACATCTTCATTGCATTTTTATAGTTAGTTATGTGTGGTTTGTGCCTCTTCCTCCTCATATTTAATTGATAAATAGCTCTCTCACGCCAGTGAAAGAAATTGGTTTTGCATAAGAAAACCATGGAGGAAAATAAATTGGGTTGAAAAGTTCATATAATGCTTAAATACATTACTTAAATGACACAACTGAGATTTCAATGTAGGGAGTAAATAGTAGTATAGCTTATTGGTTAAATTATCTTTGTAATTAATATATATTTAAAATTAGCAATGAGCTAATCAGTAATTATAGTCTATCAGCAAATTAATGTTTTAACATGTGCATTTAAATAAGTAAATTATATGCTGTAAAATGCTTAACTGTTTATTTATTATATTTTGATGACTTGAATATAAGTTTAAAGTAGTATTTTACATGTTTGTAGAAGCCCTTTTCATAGTGACAAGGAACTGGAAACTGAGTAAATGTCTATCACTTGGAAAATGGTTGATTAAGTTATGGAATATTGTTCTATAAGAAATGATCAGCAGGATGATTTTAGAAAGGCCTGAAGAACTGTAAATGAACTGATGCTAATTGAAGTGAGTAGAACCAAGAGAATATTGTACATAGCAACAACATGAATATACTATAATCAATTCTGATAGACATGGATCTTTATAACAGCAAGGTGATTCAGGTAAATTCCAGCAGTCTTAAGATGGAAAGAGTCATCTGAACCCAGAGAGAGGGCTATGGGGACTGTATATGGATCACAATATAGTATTTTTACTTTTATGTTGCTGTTTGCTTGCATTTTTATTCTTTCTCATATTTTTCCTTTTTGATATGATCTGTGCAATGTGATAATTGTAGAAATGTGCATGCGGGAAATTGTGGATAATTATGGAAACTTGTGTACATGTTGACATATATTGGATTACTTGCCACCTAGAGGAGGAGAAGGAAGGGAGAAAAAATTTGGAACACAAAGTTTTGCAAGGGTAAATGTTGAAAACTATGCATATGTTTTGAAAATTAAAAAGCTTAAAATGGTTAAAATATTATCATAAATTCTTCCCTCCTTTGTTTCTATGAGTTTTAAATTGCCTCCCTTGCCCCACCTCAGCCTCAAATTACACAAGGCTAACATTTGATACTGATACATAAATGGAAGCATATAATATATATAAATATATATATATATATATATATATATTTCCATATGTCAATTCCTTCTCTGAAGGTAACTATCTCTTTCCTTCATAAGTTTCTTGTAATTGACTTGAATGATCATTTTTATCTAAAGCAGCTCATTCACTGTTATTCTATGAACAATATTACTCTTACTGTATATGTTCTCTTGTTTCCACTCATTTCATTTTGAACTATTTCATACAAGTCATTCCAAGTTTTTCCCCCTAAAAACCAACCTATTCATTATTTCTTGCAGCACAGAACTTCATCACAAAGTACATTACAACTTACTCAGCCATTCCTTAATTGATGAGCATCTCTTTCAACATTTTTGCCAATCTAATTGTTATTAAATGGTTAAATTTACATTTTCTCATCAATAATGACTTAAATCATTATTATATGACTATATGTAGTTTTAATTTCTTCTTCCAAAACTGCCTGTTCAAATCATTTTACCATTTATAAAATGAGAAATGACTTATTCTTGTAAATTTGACTCCATTCTCTATACATTTGTGATATAAAATCTTTATTTGAGAAATTGGTTATAATGTTTCCAAGTATTTTCCATCTTCCTTTTAATCTTTAAAGTTTTATTTCAATGAATATTTTTTTTTCTTTTTTGAGAACAGTGATGGTGAGGCAAAGCAATGGAGTAGAAATGTTATTAAAAAGGGGACTGAGTATTAGGCCTTAAAAGACTCTAAGTTGCTAAATTGGAAACAGCTTTTATTGAATCATTATCATATACATTACAAAGTTTTCTGCTATTATGTGACCTTTCCAAGCTCTGAGGGAAAGTAACAAGAAAAAAATACAAAGAGCAAGGTTTCTGCATGAAGAGAACACATACAAGCCATTCTATTAGTCCTTTAGGCTAATAGAAAAAGTATACAGATGTAATCAAAAGGGTGACAATACACTTACCAAAATATATACTTTTGCACAATTCAATAGTGGCCAATTCAGGCCTATACCTTCCTCTTTCCTCCCAATGTACTGCTCAGTAACAAAAGAAAGCCCTGAACCAAAAGCTATTAATATATCAGTAAATACAAATACCATCCATTCCTTAACTAGACTGACTGAAAACAGTAATATTATAGGCAGAAATGCCAGTTTATTCACCTTCAAAATAACTTCAGTTGCTCTCTTTCAGGTTCTATAGATAAGAACACATTTGTCTTTTGTGATAATAGTGTGACGACATAATGATTCTTGAACAAATGGAGCATATATCTTTCCATTGCTTTTAAATAGGATTTTATATTAAAATAGATATTTATAGGATGCATTTTTCAGGAAACTTCAAAGGTTCTTCCATCCCTAGACAAACTGATACAACATGTGGAATTGTTCTATTGTGCACGCCTATGTGTTAATTTGGTCTCTCCAGAATTCTCAGAACATGAGATCTACAAAATGGTGCAAAATTAGATTAGATTTGACATAATTTATAATTAGATTGCTTATTCTAGTATGTTTCTCCTGCTTAGCCTTATAGTCCCCTTTTGAGTGAAATATATTTCTCTAAAAAGTATATATGTGTTCTTTTCTCCTTTCATTAGTTTAGGAAATAATTAGGTTGAAGTGTCACCTGCTTCTTCTACACCCTTCTTTTTTCTGGTTATACATATAGATTCATTTTTTACACATGAATGAATCATTTTGGAAGAGAAAAATTAGAATAGAAGCAAAAAAAATAAAACACGAGATAAAAATAGAAGAAAAAGAAAAATAAGCAAAATAGCACGGGTTGATTTAGTTTCGGTGTCCATAGTTGTCTCTGTGGATACAGATGTCATTTTCCATCCAAAAATTATTGAGATTACCTTGGATCACTGAACTGCTGAGAAAAAAATAAATATTTTGTAATTGTTCATGGCATAATCTTGTTGTTACTTGCTGTTAGTTCATCATTTTATAGAAAATAATATTCAATTACTTTCATATACCATAACTTATTCAGCCATTCCCTGATTCTATTTCACTAGAAATATAGACATCCACTCATTTTCCAATTCTTTCTACCACAAAAAGAGTTCTATAAGCATTTTTGCACATATGGGTCCTTTAGGATTTCCTTAGAATAGAGAAACAGTAGTGGCACTGCTGGATCAAAGGGTATGTACAGTTTGATAGCCCTTTTGGCATAGTTCCAAATTGCTCTCCAGAATGGTTGGATCCATTCACAACTTCATCAACAGTGCATTAGTGTCCCACTTTTTTCACATTCCCTACAACATTTTCCATTACCTTTTCCTTTCATCTTAGCCAGTTTGACAAGCTATACCCTTCTTTTTGTTGTTTTGATTCCTACTTGAATATTCAAATTAAATGAAACATTTCCCCATCTTTCCTCTTTCTTTCTTTGCCTAATAAATTCCTCTTCACCTCCTTTCCCATTCTTTTTTCTTTTAAAAACATCAAAACATTTTCAAGCTCTCTTTTTTCTCTTTCTAATTAAACTCCCTCTATGGACCTTGATGTTTATAGAATTCGATAGACAGGCAATATTTTTCTGCATATTGGAATTTAAATAGGTTATTCTAGGCAATTAGGAAATAAAACCATCATTCTTTGAAAAAGATATTATGATAGACCATTTGCTACTGGAAACAATTTACAGTTTTAGCAAAGTTGCAGGATATAAAATAAACCCAGTCATTAGCATTTCTATTATTACTGACAAAGCCTATCAGCAAGAGATAGAAAGAGAAATTCTGTGTAAAATCACTGTAGACCAAATTAAATACCTGGTGGCCTACCAGAGAAGGCAATCCAAGAACTATCTGAATACATTTGCAAAACTTCTCACATAAAGTCAGATATAAACAAATGGAAAAATATCAATTGTTCATGTCTAGGCCACGCTAATATAACAAAAAGGACAATTCTGTCTAAATTGATCAACTCATTTTGTGCCACACTAATCAAAATACCAAAATATTATTTTATAGAACTAGAAAAAATAATAAAATTCATATGGAAGAAGGAAGAACTAAAGATCAAGAATATTAAGGGAATTAATGAAAAAAAAGAAAGAAAAACAGTACCAAAATTAAAACCATATTATAAAGCAGCAGCATTAAAAATCATTTGGTACTGGCTAAAAAAATACAGTGGTGGATCAGTGAAATAGACTAGATACACACAACACAATAATCAAGGCCTATACCTTGATAAATTTGATAAATCCCCAAGCTCCACTTCTAGAATAAGAATTTATTACTTGAAAACTGCAAAATAATGTCAGAAACTCAGCATAGACCTTACATCTCACACCCCATACCAAAATAAGAGCAAAATGGATATATGATTTCAGCATAAAGGATGATACCACAAACAAATTGGGAGAACAAGGGATAATTTATATATCAGATCTTTGGAGAAGGAAGGGCTTTATGACCAAAGAAAAACTAGAGAACAGTATAAAAGGCAAAATGGACAACTATGATTACATTAAATTAAAAACATTTTTGCACAAACAAAACCAACAAAAACAAGATTAAAAGTAAAGTACAAAGCTGAGAAAAAAGAATTATAGCCAGTATTGCTGATAAAGATCTCATTTTTAAAATACATAAAGAACATTGTCAAATTTATAAAAACACAAATAATACAGATACTTCTCAGATGCTGAAATTAAGGCCACTTACAATTCCCCCCCACCCTGAGGCTGGGGTTAAGTGACTTGTCCAGGGTCACACAGCTAGGAAGTGTCAAGTGTCTGAGACCAGATTTGAACTCGGGTCCTCCTGAATTCAGGGCTGGTGCTCTATCCACTGTGCCATCAAGCTGCCCCCATTTACAATTATATTAAAAATTCTCTAAATCAATATTGATTAGATAAATGAAAATTAAGACCACTCTGAGGTACCAACTCACACCTCTCAGATTGATTAATATGATAGGAAGAGATATATATATATATAGGGGATATAGGAAAACTGGGACACTAATGCATTGTTGTTTGAGTTATGCAATAATCCACCCATTCTGGAGAGTGATCTGGAATTATGCCCAATGTTTTATAGCTGTGCATTCCCTTTGACCCAACAGTGCCTTTACTGTGTCTGTATTCCAAGAAAATCATAAAGGAGGAGAAAGGAGACATATGTGCAAACATGTTTGCAGCAACTCTGTAAAGTTTGTGGTAAAGAATTGGAAAAGGAGTGGATGCCCATCAATTGAGGAATGGCTGAACAAGTTGTGGTACTTGAACGTACTTGAATATTATCATTTTATAAAAAATAATGAACAAGCTGATTTTAGAAAGACCTAGAAAGGGTTACATAAACTGATGCTGAGTGAAATAAGCAGCAGCAGAAATACATTGTATACAATAAACGCAAGAATGTGTGATGATCAAATATGATAGGCTTGCTTCTTCTAATAGTTCAGGGCTCCAAAGCAATCTCAATAGACTTTGGACAGAAAATATCATCTGTATAAACTGAAAGTAAATTAATACATGCTGTGTGCACTTCTCTTTCTTTTTTAATCTTTTTTATGGTTTTTCCTTTTTATCTGGTTTTTCTCTCCCAACATGATTCATAAAGCAATGTGTATTAAAAATAAACTTAGTACAATACAAAAATAAATATATTATTCTTATTTAGTCCTATATATATATAAATTATCTTTATTTTTTTATGCTTATTGTTGTGTTTATGCTTCAGTTTCTATTTAATTCTATTCTTTTCATAAGGAATACTTGGAAGACTTCTATTTCACTAGAAGTGTATTTCCGCTGCTATAAGATTATACTGATATATTCTTGGTATATATTCATGATGATTGTAAGCCTATAATCTTTGCCTTCTGGAATATTGTCTTTTAAGCTCTCTGCTACTTGATATTATAGCTATAAAATATTACGTGATTTTAACTGTTACTCCTTGGTACTTGAATTACTTTTTTTGGCTGCTTATGGTACTTTAATCAGAAATCTCTAGATTTTAGCTGCCATTTTCTTAGAAATACTAACTTTGAGGCTTTTTTCAGGAGCTGAACAGTCCATTCTTTCAATTTCCACCTTGCTCTCTAAGAAATCTGAAGTTTTCTGTAATGATTTATTGAAATTTATTATCTAGTTTCTTTTATTTTCTTCATGGTTTTCAGCTAGTTCAGCTATTCTTAAATTATCTTTCCTTGATCTGTTTTCTGTGTCATTAGCTTTTGCTTTGAAAAAAGCTTCTTACATTTTCTTCTATTTTTTTTCAGTTTTTAGACTGTTTTAATATTTTTCAGGGCTTTGTAGAGTCATTGGCTTACATTTGGTGCATTTTAGTTTTTGAAGAGTTTAGTGCTTAAGGCAAGTTTATGTATGTTTTATTCCAAAGTATTAATTCCCTTTTTTCAGTCTTTTCTTCTGTAACCCTTATTTCTTTTCCACTTTCCCTCTAGCACTCTCATTTTATTAAAATAAAAGTTGCCCTTTTATTCTTGCTTCATCTTTTTTTTTCAAGAAATTCCAATTGAAATTGTGACAAAGTTGTGACTTTTCTTTCAGGTTTGCTTTTAGACATTTTAAATTATTCTCTTTTTTGGTTTATGTCTTGA
The DNA here is from genome assembly GCF_048593235.1 of Sminthopsis crassicaudata. Lineage (NCBI taxonomy): Eukaryota > Metazoa > Chordata > Mammalia > Dasyuromorphia > Dasyuridae > Sminthopsis > Sminthopsis crassicaudata. Next base: position 411,016,945 of record NC_133618.1, on the reverse strand, counting down.
GTGTTTTTATCATCACGATAGTGGGGTTGATGGTGGGATTCTATTTATATTATTTGCTTATTCTTCCAGACTATTCTCTAACATTAGATTTTTATTTTAGAGTTAGTCTATATTCTTTAAAAGAATGTCTTAGATGACTATGTGTTCTCCTAAGTACTTCTGTTGCTTTCTTGGGAATATTGAATTGTGTTATTTTAGGATCTCAAAAAAAAAAAAAAAAAAAACAGTTCAGGAGAGAGATCTATACATACTGATTCCAAAGTATTATGAGAAAGGCAAAGGCTGAGTAATGCCCTCTGTAGGTTTCTGACTGGATTTTGGGTCTTAGCAACATATCCATCAGCTTTTTCAAGTTTGGAGTTTTAGTAGATTGTTGGTGGACTCAATCACTCTCAGTCATCTAGAAAGTTCTATTGCATTAGGCTGACAGAATTTCAAACTCCCCTTTTGTTTAAGATTACTTGGATTACCCTGGATCCTGGATCTGTTGCCCAGTACTGAATAAGAGGAAGAAAATTTAAGAGTTGGCACCTGTTCTTGCACTTTACACAAGATCAAACTCGTGTGTATCTGGGACCTTTATTTTTTTCTTTTGCTATGGCACATACTCTCTGCTTATACTGGGATGGTCCTTTGTGATCATTCTTGATTAGACCAGATTGCTAATGTGCACAGATCCCTCTGTCTTTTTGCCTTTGCTGACTTGGAATAGGAAAATGACTCATGTGACTTGCTGGATTCTTTTTCTTAGATTTCTGTCTGAAATTTTTAGATCTGTGTAGAGATGTCGTGGGTTATAAAGCTCAGCTGTAGTTCTTTGTGTTACTCTATGCCAAATATCATATTCACATAGAAAAAGTCACTGTGTTCTTGGTATAACTCAATAACTGTGTCTTTCATCTTCTCCCTGCATTTTTGAAATGCTATGACATTAGGAAAAGCTAATATCTAGAAGATACTTCTGCTACTATGACTGGCAGGATCCAGGCAGGATAAAGGTGTTGACCATGGAAGGATTGAAAAAAGATAGACAGAATTGATCTAAACAAAAATTAGCTTTATTTTTAGTAATCCTGATTTTTTTAATGCTCACATTTCTGATTTTACAACAGTAATATATTGAGCAGACACCCTATCTTGTTCTTCTTATATATTAATAACCTTAATATATCAGCCATGCTTGACTTAACCCTTAATTGCAGAAACTTTGGGTTTCAAAAACTATGAGGGATGTTGTTTTTTTATGGGTGACAATGAGCAATCAACCTTCCAATGAAGATATTTGATTCTACCTTATTTGTAGAATATAACAGATTATAAAATAATCTGTTATCTGGGTAGAAGGGGATACATTAGCTGTCTCCACAGAAGAAAAATTAAAATTCTCTTTCAAGTGTTCATTTTTCAGCAGCAAGCTGTCATATTGATAAATGCTCACATATGATGTTGTTCTTCATATTTCTGATGAGTGATAATGAGGCCACATGAAGACCTTCATGCTCGTTTCTAAGTACTCTGGAACATCTGTCCTATTAAATGCCTTCAGGAAGCACAGCACTACCAGATCTATAAAATAAAGCAGTTATGGTTCAAAACAATTCCATTTTAAATTATGTATAATACTTTCAGGTAATAAAGCACTTCACATGCAATAACTCATTTTGGCTTCACTCCAATCTTGTAAAGTAAACATTAACAGTATGATTTTTCTCTATAGATTAAAAAAATTGATTTCAGAGAAGTAAAACCACTTGACCAAGATCATACATTAAACTGCATAACATGGGACAAAACCCAGGCCTTCTATTTCCAAGTCCAATATTCTTTCCAGAATATTGCATCAACTCTCTCTGATGATGATTACTTGATAAAAGTGAAAATGTTATTGGGATTAGATATGTAGAAGAACTGATCTTCATTTTCCAGAGTAATGAATAATAATCAGACAAAATTATAGAATGTTAGAATTAAGAAAGATTATAGAGTGAATCTGAAGAAGCATTTTTTTATAAATTAATAAACTGAGGCCCAGAAAAGTGAGGTAACTTGACAAAGTTCATAAAAAGCCATCATTCACCAGAGACAGAATATAAACTAGAATTAAGCCTCCCTACCCTAAATTTAATGTTCTCTTCACTGCATCTTGATAAGTCTAGAAAAATGACCTTAAGTATTAACTTTCTATCCCTTATCCTACATTCAAATTGTGTGCCTTATTCACAGGCAATCAATTTTAAAATTTGAATTACCTAATAATTTGAAAAGATACCAAAATAGGTGAATTTTTTTCAGATATGTCAGCCAATTTGATAAAGTAGAAAGAGCACTGTCTCTGTAATAGAAAAATCTGTGTTCAATATTTACATTTGATGATGCAGTTATCCTAAGCTGATAGTGTTGGACTTGAAAGTCAGGAAGAACAGAATCCAAATCCTGCCTCAAATACTTACTAGCTTTATAATCATAGGCAAGTCATTTAAACTTTTTCAGTCTCAGTAAAATCTGTAAAATAGAGGTGATGATAACAACTCCTACACACAGAATTATTGTAAGAACCAGATGTGGTAATAAATATAAAACATATTATAAACATTCAAGTGCTCTTTGAATGTCTGCTGTTATCATTTAATAAACACATAAGCCTTTTCTCTAAATTTTGCTTCAGAGCTTAGCTTATATTCCCTTCTCAGTACACATTTATATTAGTTGCATTTTTTCATCCAGATTTTGTTTGTGTGTGTGTGTGTGTGTATGTGTGTGTGTGTGTGTGTGTGTGTGTGTGTGTGTGTGTGTGTGTGTGTGTGTGTGTGTAAATATATAGCTTTCCTCCTCAATGACCACTGAACTTCAATAAAGGAAAAAAACCTGAGGGGAAAGTTTTCAGAGCTTAAAATTCCCAAATTATTTCCCTTATATCAAAATCAATCACTCAGCTTTCCTTTTCAGTTGACCTAAACTAACCACTTGAAGAATTACACTTGTCTTCTTGTGTAAATGATCAATACTTTTCTACTCCTTCTACTTTAGTGAAGGGTACCACCCCCATGTCCATTTTAAGTACAAAATTGAATATTATGAAATTTTAATCATTCAGTTTATCCCATGGAAAGGATCAAGAACATGTACTTCTCTACCATAATTATACAGATAGGGAATCTCAGCATGTAGAATATCACATTTACTGATGTACATGATTCATATATTGGTTGTTTTTGTTAAATTTCCTTTTCATTCTTAAATGTTAATTACTAGGAACTCTAACAGAGTAGAAAGAGAGAAAATCCATGGACTATAAAAAAACATAGCAATAAAAATAAAAGTGATTTTAACACAAAAAAATGGATATTAATATTTCTATTTTGATACTGGATTACATTATTAGAAAGATAAAGAAGATAATATAGAGCCGAACAAATTATCAGAAAAATAGATTAACCTAACCTTTGATAATATCTACATGGAAAGCTTAAAGAATATATGTCTTTATGTCTGTGTATATGTATGTGTGTACATACACAAATGCACAGACATATATGTATCTTGTAGCATTTTTAGAAAATCTGATTGTATACCAAAGTGTGAAGGAATCATTTAAAAAAAATTAAAAGGCAGAAACAATAAATAAAATAATAAATGCATCACCTACAGTTAATAATACCATACAATATTAATGCAAAGTAAAGACATGATCTATGCTTTACAGATTTATAAAACTAGACAAATACATTTGGAAGAACCTAAATTCTAGAATTTCAAAGAAAACAATTTAAACTGTGAAAGAAGGGAAACTAACATTAATAGATCAAAAATTATGTTGTAAAGGCAACAGTTATATGATTTGTTTGCTGCTGTGCTTTTAGAAAAAGAAAAAAATAGTTTCATGAAAGAAATTGGATGAGCAAGAAATCAAAGCAATATAAAACAGCACAATATACAAAACACAGTTTTTTATAAATGCAAGAACACATATTACTAATGGAAATATTCCTTTTTTGACAATAATTTCTGAAAAGTAGTATGAGACAAATTATACTTTATATCTTTATACTTTTACATAATAATTTTCAAATAAACATGTCACTTGAATATAATTACATCATAAAAATTTTAAACCAAAAAGTCATATATTTAATATTTTTCTAGGAAGGTTTTATTTCAGTTTTTTCTAAATTTTGATGACATCTTTCATTTTTTATTTTGCTTACCATTTAAAACGTAATAATTTCTTTAAAATAGAAAAATATCAATTAAGCAAAAAACAGTCCACATACCAATCAAGTTCAATAGGATATAGTATGCATCATAACCATAGACCTTAAAGTTTTTAAGAAAGAAAAGTACTTGAATTCTCAAATTTCTTCTTAAAGCTTAGTAAATATGCTTTCATAGTATTGTTTCAATCTTTTATTGTTTTATTTCTCTTCTTTCCATTAACACTGTTGTATCATTAGTGTATATTACTTTCTTGTTCATGCTTACTTCACCATGTATGTGCAGATATAATTCTTCCCAAACCTTTCTGTAGTCTTCACATTTATTATTGCTTATGATTTGATAATATTGAACCAATATAGTTATTTGTGACAATTTACTTGGTATCACAATTTTCTTGTCTGTTGCCCAGTCAAGCAACTTTGTTTCAGGTTGATTGCTACCAAAAAAAGGTACTATTACAAATACTTGGGCATATATAATATTTTTTGGTTTCTCCTTTTTTGTCTTTGACATATATATTCAAGAGAGAAATCTTTGGATCACAGAATAGGGCTACATTAGTCATTTTCTTTAACAAAATTCAAGAATTATTTCTAAAATAGTTGAACCAACTTGTAAATTCATAAGCATTATTACTATAAGCATTAGTGCATTTTTGCACAATCTCTTCAACTTTGACTATTAATCTATGTTTTGCTGTATTTGCTAATTTTCTGGGAATAATGTGAAATATCAAAGTAATTTTAAATTACCATTTTCTCACTATTTATGATACAGAGCAATCTTTTGCATAGTTGTTGACAGTTTGTAATTAATCATTTGAGAACTAATCATTATATTTTTGGACCCCATATTTCTTTTTAAACTTATTAGATGGGAAATGGATTTTGGTGTTAATTTCCCCTAAATATTAAATATCAGATACTTATCAAAGGTATTTTAAGCAAATTCTGATGCTTAAATACTTACCTTCTGGATGCTTTTTTGTCAATATTTATTCTTCTTTCTTATTTTTCCATATCATATAAGCAAAAAAAAATATCTTCTATTACAAATATGCAAAAGATGGCTTAAGATTTCTCCCTTTGCTAGCCATATGTATGAAAAGCAATTGATATAGTTCTCTTTTATTTTTCACTTATCTTCAATATTTTTATTCCCATGATAATTTTAACTTGATTATAATGTATGGTAGAATAGGAGAGAAGTTATTATCTAGACAAAGAAGAGAGATTTTTTTAATTAACCATATAATAAGCTTTTATAAAGTACTAGTTATATGAAAGATACAAGCCATTGGGGATACAAGAATGAAAAAAATCAGTCCTTATTCTTAAAATATTTATATTCAATTATGATGGGGGTTGAGGTCCCTTTAAGATTCCTTTCTGATTCCCAACCCCCATGGTTGATCTTTGATTTACAAATCCTGGTCATCCGGGTTTTCCCAGCACCCACTGGATCTGAGTTAACTTGGGTTTTCCCAGTCCCCCACTATCTGCTTAGGTTTCCCCAACCCCCACAAACAGCTTCTTCCTTATCTAAAACCCCATTGAATTCTATTCAATTTTAACCCTGGCCTAAACCAGCCAGGAGTCTGGGACTGCACCCACCTTCAAGATTATAAAAAGGGAACTCTGTAGCCCAGTTCCAGTCAATATAAGGGTTCCTGTCCTCCTGGCAATCACCTCTGGCCCTGGCATCTTTCTACCTTTACCCTTACTTCCAAATCTCAAATAAATCTTTTTTTTTTTTATCAATCTAGTTTTTCAGGCCTGTAAATTCCTTTACATGGAACTCAGCACCATCACTAGACTATCCTTGCACCAAACCAAAAGGGGTTCCCCCTTTTCTAACTCTCATCAATTACATAGAAAATTACAAATATTATCACATATTTTAAAATATAAGATATTGTTGAGAAAGAAGACACTGATTTCTGGGAGGATTAGGAGAGCTTTAATATGAATGAAAATTCTTATTCTGAATTTTGAAAAATTCATGAGGACGAATGAAGAACCACCACTGCAAAGAAACAGAGATAAGAAATGCAATTTGATGAAAAATAAGACAGCAGACTTCTGGCCAAGATGGCAGAGAAGACACAAGTATCTATCTAAGCTCTTGCTTGCCCTCAGAATATTTTTTTTAATGATATGCCATCAGAATTAGTGCTTGAAAGAAAAAAACCCCATGAATATATTACTAACAGAAGATATCCACAAAATTCTTCAGAAAAGGTCTGTTTTTGCTCACAGGTAGAGACGGTTAGACCAGGTGTAGATTGCAGGCAGGCAGCAAGAGCAAAGAAGACAGCTCACACTGAGCAGACTGGAGGGGGGCAAGTTGTAGCCTCAGCCATCCAAAAATTTGCAGGGAAAACTTTACCCAGTTTGAGCTTCTTTGCCCCAGCATCAAGCCAATAGATCAGCAAGAAGCTATAAACACAGGGGGTAAAGCTTCAGTCCCAAAACACTGGAGTCTCCTGGGACCTGACCACACCCACCCAAAAACCAGAGTAAAATTAAAGTATGCCCTAACTATTGATAGCTTCTATGTGGGTAGAGAGCAGACTTCAAACCCTGAGAAGACTAAAAACAGACTGTCTCCAGATGAATCCCCAAAGAGGGATATTATCTGGTCCTCACTACATACGACTCTCATAGAAGAAATTAAAAAGGGTCTTACAAGAGAGCTAGAAGAAAAATGGGGAAAGGAAAGGGAAGCTTGGAAAGAGAATCTGGATAAGTCAGCCCACTCATTTAAAGAAAGAGTGTATAAAGAAATAAAATCCCTAAAAAACAGAATTAGTGAATTAGAAAAGGTAAACAATCCCAAGAAAAACAGAATTAGTTAATTGGAAAAAGAAAATCGCTTCCCCAAAAATAAAATTGGCGAAATGGAAAAAAAATTCCATAGAACAAAACAACTCACTTAAAAACTCAATTGGACAATTACAAAAAGAAATTTTAAAAAGAAAATGAAGAAAATAATTCATTAAAAATCAGAATTGAACAAATGAATATGAATGACTCAAGGAAACACCAAGAATCAGTCAAGCAAAACCAAAAAAATAAAAAAAATAAATTGAAACAAAGGGAAAAAATGTTAAATACCTACTTGGGAAAACAGATCTAGGAGAGATAATCTGAGACTTATTGGACTTCTTGAAAATTATGATGAAAAAAAGAGCCTAGACACTATTTTCCAGGAAGTCATCAAAAATAACTGTCCAAATGTTATAGAAACAGAGGATAAAATACACATTGAAAGAATTCATCAATCACCTACTGAAAGAGACCTCAAAATCAAAACTCTGAGAAATATTGTGGCTAAATTCCAAAACTATCAGACCAAGGAAAAAATACGACAAGCAGCTGGGGAAAAAAATCAAATATAAAGGAGCCATAGTAAGGATTACTCGAGATCAAGCAGTGGATCACAAGGCCTGGAATCTGATATTCCGAAAGGCTAAGAAACTTGGTATGCAGCCAAGAATAACTTAGCCAGCCAAAATGAACATTTTTTTTCCTCCAGAGTAGAAGATGGACATTCAATGAAATAGGTGAATTTCATCTGTTTCTGATGAAAAAACTGTAACTAAATAAAAAGTTTGATCCCAAATATAGGACTCAAGAGAAGCATAAAAAGGTAAAAAGAAATCTTGGGAACTATATTTCTGTGTGTATATATATATATATATATATATATATATATATATATATATATATATATATATATAAAACACATGTATAATTTGTTATAATATCAAAAAGAAACTAGAGGTGGAAAGGAAATTGTACCAGAAAAAGGGTAAAGTGGGGGTACTACATCTCATGAAGGGGCCAAGAAAACCTATTATATCTGAGGGAAAAAAGGGAGGGAGATGAACATAGTGTGTATCTTACTCTCATTAGAAGTGGCTTAAAGAGAAAAATATTAGACATATTCAATTTATGGTGAAACTTCTCCCACCTCATTGAAAATTGGCAGGGGAAAAGTGAAAAGGGAAGGAGTAAGCTAAGCAGAAGGGTATACAGAAATTGTGAGGAAAAGTGTTAAGAAAAGGGGAGGAACTCTAAGGTTGGAGTAGGGATCCTAAAAAGAGAGGACTGTGAGAGGCAAGTGGTGCTCACAAGTTTAATACTGGGGAGAGGGGGAAGGAGGAAGGAAAGGGAAAAAAAAGCATAAGCAGAGGTTAACAAGATGGCAAGAAATACAGAATTAGTTATTTTAACCATAAATATGAATGGGGTAAACTTTCCCATAATGCAGAAGTGAATAGTAAACTGGATTAAAAGCCAGAATCCTATAATATGTTGTTTATAAGAAACACACTTGAAGCAGGGTGATATATACAGAGTAAAAAAGAGTTGGAGCAGAATCTACTTTGCTTCAGGTGAAGTCACAAAAGCTAGGGTAACCATCCTAATCTCAGATCAAGCAAAAGCAAAAATGAATCTAATTAAAAACTCTGGGAAAGCCTGTGTATGAGAAGATCTTAATCACAGCAAATCAGAAACTGAGATTCTCAGTCTTGGCTAAATAGAGGAGCTTTTCAGTAGGCAAATTCTAAGAAACCAAACTGTTTTCTTAAATAATCAGGCAGCTCTATCCCCTACAAACACAAGGGGCCCTAGTGCTCAAATTCAAGGCTCAGAGATGCACAAGAAGCTTGAGATAGTGCCTCCTTTACCCTAGGAGCAGAGTTCAACTATAAAGGGCTACAGATAGTGAGGATCACTGGGCAAGGTATAAGACCCTTTAGTCCAGTAAAAAGAACCCTGCTGACATGTCTGGCTTGGCTTCCCATCCCCCCGGGGTATTTTGGCCATCCTGAGAAGTTCAGGGCATGACAACCTGTATTATAATTAAAGCACAGTTATACTAAATTGGCAAGGAAACATCTGCACATAATAGTAAGTTGTTTATGTAGTCCTGCATGTGCAATTTTCTATAATTAGTGTGTGCACAGTGTGCTATAGTTATATAAGTGTATTAGGGACTATAAGGCTAAGAAAATTTTTAATAAATGAACTCTTTTTTGATCATCTTTGTGAATTCCCCCTTTATTCCTCTCCCATGATCAAGATTCAGCTTGATACCAAATCCTCTAGTGAGCAGGTACAGATAATTGGTGTTCTACATGGGGCTATGGAAAGTAGGGCACACAGCAACTTGGCTGAGAAGAATAGTGTGAGGTTGGGTGACAAGTCTCCCAAACCTAGGAACACAGTAAGTTAAAAAAAAGCACTCCCCCAACAACAACAAAAAAAAAAAAAAAAAAAAAAAAAAAGGAAAATGGGAAGATTCAGCAAGAGCTAATGTGGCCACTTTCATTTTTCAGCCAAAATGAGACAAGTACTAACAAAAAGATTTCCTCTTGAGATATGTATGAAGAATGCTTGGTTAGGTTGATAAAGGAACAATTATTTATAACTCAGAAGCAGATTTCTATGTTCTTATATATTGTGAAGTACAGGTATCTCTGTGACCATCTAAGGAAGAGAAGTTGGAGCCAAAGATGGGGAAGGTAGTGGGAGAACAAGTAACTGAATACTACAGGTCTATGCATCCTGACTCAATCCATGAGAATACATTCCTTATGTACAATGTAAAAAAATTGGCTTTTAAGAAATCCCACATAAGAGAAAAAAGAAAGCGTTTAGTGTGGAATGTCAAATAAGGAAGTATGAGGATAAAAGGCCCCCAAAGCCATATATGGCACATTGGACCTGAATGGAAAAAGGGACTATGCTAGAAAGATTGAGGGGCATGGTGCTTCTTCATTTTTCAGGCCAACTTCATTCTCTTGGATATTTTTTTTCATTTTGTCTGATTTGTTCACCCTTTTGTTTCACCCATTCATTATTTAGGATTGAACTTTAATTTCCAATTAATTTTTGGTCTGTTTTCTCCTGGGCTTTTATTTCATGTGATTTTTATTGCATCATGATCTGAAAAAAATGCATTTACTATTTCTGTCTTTCTGTGTTAAAACCAAACTAGCTCCCTGGAGGTCTCAGGATCAGCCAGAGTCAGGATAAAAAAGTCCTTGGTCTTTAGGGGGAGAAGTTAAAGAAGCAGGCAAACTGCCAGGAGTTTTGCCAAAGATCTCTTCTTGATTCTGCTGCCATGTAAATCTGGTTTGCCTCACCCCCTCCTCTAATCCTTTCCTAAGATTGTCTGTATATAACAATCATTGACTAAGCACCAATGGTGAGAAGAGCCATTTTCCCAAACATATGCTAATAGTCATTATCTTACATTGATAATTAGCCTTAATGCTTGGTTTTCTGATTAAAGCACACCTTTTTCAGAGTTTCAGCCTTTCACATTTCTGCATTTAATTTTGAGTGTTTTATTCTCTATGGTCCAATTTGTATAGGGTCCAAGAATCACCAAGAAAACAATAAGCTCCTTTCTGTCTCCATTAAATTTTCTCCAAAGATCTCTCATACCTAAATTTTGAAACATTCTGTTTACCTCCTTAATTTCTTTCTTATTTATTTTGTGCTTCAATTTATCTAGTCCTGAGAGGGCAAAATTGAGACCCCTCACTAATATTTTTGCTGTCTATTTCTTCTTGTGTTTCTTTTCTTCTCTAGGAATTTGGATGTTATATCAGTTGGTGCATATATGTTTAGTATTGATATTGCTTCAATATATATGGTATCCTTTAGAAAGATATAGTTTCCTTCCTTATCTATTTTAATTAGATCTGTCTTTGATTTTCCTTGATCTGAGATCAAGATTGCTACCCCTGTTTTTTTTTTTTTTTTTTTTTTAACTTTACCTGAAGAATAATAGATTCTGTTCCAGCCTTTTACCTTCACTCTGTATGTATCACTCTGCTTTAAATGTGTTTCTTGTAAGCAACAAAGGATTTTGGCTTTTAATCCAGTGTCTTATCTGCTTTTGTTTTATGGGAGAGTTCATCCCATTCACATTCACAGTTCAAATAACTAATTCAGTATTTCTTGCCATTTTATTTACCCTAAGTTATGTTTTTCTCTTTCCTTTTCCCTTTCTCTCCTCCCCAGTGTTTTGCTTCTAACCACTATCTCCCTCACACAGACCTCCCCCCCTTTACACACCCTCCTCATCTCATACACCTTTCCCCTACTATTTCTGTTTTCCTTTCTATTTCCCTTCACCTTTTTTTTCCCTTCCCCTCCCACTTCCCTATAAAGTGAGACAAGTTTCTCTGGAAAACCATGTATGTCTGATACTCTCTCTTTGAGCAAAATCTGATAAGAGTAAGATTCACACAATGTTCATGCCCTTCCCTTCTTTCCATCAATTATAATAGATCTTCTTTGCTTCTCCATGAGATTTAATTTCCCTTGTTTTACCTATTTTTTCCTCTTTTCCAATACAATACCTTTTCCACCTCTAGTTTATTTATTTTTATAGCTCTTTATTTACAAGATATATGCATGGGTAAATTTTCAGCATTGACACTTGCAAAACCTTTTCTTCCAATTGTGCCCCTCTTTCCTTCCACCCTTTCCCCCTAATGGCAGGTAGACCAATACATGTTAAATATACTAAAGTATATGTTAAATGCAATATATATATATATATATATATATATATATATGCGTGTGTGTGTGTGTGTATATATACATATATATATATATATGTATATATATATATATATATATATATATATATATATATATAAAATCATTTCCATACAATTATTTTGCTGCACAAGAAGAATCAGACTTTGAAATAATGTACAATTAAAATATGAAGGAAATCAAAAATATAGGTGGACAAAAATAGAGGTATTTGGAATTCCATGTAGTGGTTCACACTCATTTTCTGGAGTTCTTTCACTGGGTGTAGCTGATTCAATTCATTACTGTACTATTGAAACTGATTTGTTTCATCTTATTGTTGAAGAGAACCCTATCTATCAGAATTGATCATCATATAGTATTGTTGTTGAAGCATATAATGATATACTGGTCCTGCTCATTTCACTCAACATTAGTTCATGTAAGTCTCTTCAGGCCTTTCTGAAATCATCCTGCTGCTAATTTCTTAGAGAACAACAATATTCCATAACATTCATATACCACAATTTATTCAGCCAATCTCCAATTGATGGGCATCCACATAGTTTCCAGTTTCTGGCCACCACAAACAGGGCTGCCACAAACATTCTTGCACATACAGGTCCCTTTGCCTTCTTTAAGATCTTTTTGAGATACAAGCCCAGTAGTAACATTGCTGGATCAAAGGGTATGCACAGTTTGATAACTTTTTGAGCCTAGTTCCAAATCGCTCTCCAGAATGGCTGGATGTGTTCACAATTCCACCAACAATGTATCAGTGTCCCAGTTTTCTGACAACCCCTCCCACATTCCACATTATCTTTCCCTGTCATTTCGGCCAAGCTGACAGGTGTGTAGTGGTATCTCAGAGTTGTGGTGTAATCAAAGTGTTCTATTTTGTGATCAATAATGATCTCTAGTTCTTCTTTGGTAATAAATTCCTTTCTCCTTCACAAGTCTGAGAGGTAAACTATCCAATGTTCTTCTAATTTATTTAAAATCTCATTCTTTATTTGCGGCAGCCCTCTTTGTAGTGGCCAGAAACTGGAAACTGAGTGGATGCCCATCAATTGAAGAATGGCTGAATAAATTGTGGTATATGAATATTATGGAATATTATTGTTCTATAAGAAATGACCAACAGGATTATTTCAGAAAGGCCTGGAGAGACTTACATGAACTGATGCTGAGTGAAATGAGCAGGAACAGGAGATCATTATATACTTCAACAACAATACTATATGATGATCAATTCTGATGGATGTGGCCATCTTCAACAATGAGATGAACCAAATCAGTTCCAATAGAGCAGTAATGAACTGAACCAGTTATGACCAGCAAAAGAACTCTGGGAGATGACTATAAATCAACACATAGAATTCCCAATACCCCTATTTTTGTTCGCCTGCATTTTTGATTTCCTTCACAAGCTAATTTTATACTATTTCAAAGTCTGATCCTTTTTATACAGCAAAACAACTGTTTGGACATGTATACATACATTGTATTTAATTTATACTTTAACATATATAACATGTATTGGTCAAACTGCCATCTGGAGGAGGAGAGTGGGGGGAAAGAGGGGAAAAATTGGAACAAAAGGCTTGGCAATTGTCAATGCTGTAAAAAGCTATAATAAAAAAAAAATCTCCCTCTTTATGCATAGGTCATAAACACATTTTGACCTTATCTTGGTGTAGGTGTTAAGTGTGGGTCAACGTCTAGTTTCTGCTATACTAATTTCCAGTTTTCCCAAGAATTTTTGTCAAACAGTGAATTCTTATCCCCAAAACTGGAATCTTTGGCTTTGTCAAACACTAGATTATTAAAGTTATTGACTATTTTTTCCCTTTGAACTTAACCTGTTCCACTGATCAACTAGTCTATTTCTTAGCCAATGCCAAATGGTTTTGGTAACCACTGCTTTATAATATAATTTTAGATCTGGTACATATATGCCACGTTCATGGATTTTTTTTCATTAGTTCCCTTAAAATTCTTGACCTTTTGTTTTTCCATAAACACTTTGTCATTATTTTTTTCTATGCCATTAAAATAGTTTTTTTTTAATCTGATTGGTATAGTGTTAAATAAATAGATTAGTTTAGGTAGTATTGTCATCTTTATATTTGCTCACCCTATCCAAGAGCATTTAATATTTTTTTTTCCAATTGGTTAGATCTGACTTTATTTGTGTGGAACGTGTTTTGTAGTTTTGCTCATATAGTTCCTGATTTTCCCTGGGCAGACACATTCCCAAATATTTTTTACTATCGATAGTTATTTTAAATTGAATTTCTCTTTGTAACTCTAACTGTTGGATTTTGTTAGTGATATATAAGAATATATATGCCTTATGTGGGTTTATTTTGTATCCTGCAACTTTGCTAAAGGTGTGGATTATTTCTAATAGCTTTTTAGTAGAATCTGTGGGGTTCTTTAAATATACCATCATATCATCAGCAAAGAATGACAATTTGGTTTTCTCTTTAGTTTATATTTTTATGTTATTATAATAAAATTAAATTATACTTCTATAAACATCACAGAAATATAGTTCTCAAGAGTTCTTTCCTGTTTACCTTTTTAATGCTTTTCTCAAGTTCTGTGTCTGGAGATCAAAAAAGCCATTTGGTAGACTAGTTCCATTTCACCAAATCTATTTTGTATGGAGTTATATGTGTTTCCCATCCCTTCTTGCAATGATCACTTTTCCTTTCACTATTTTTCTAACTCTTTTTAAGGCTCTTTATGCATTCTTCCTAGAAAGCCTTGTGAAATGGGCTCATATCTCCCTTTGGGGCTTCATCTCAAGTTGATTTACCTTTAGGTAGTTCAGGATTTGAGGTCTGTTCTTCTCTCTCCATAAAAGCTGTCTATACTGAGAATTATTTTTGATTTTTTTCCTCATTTTTTTAAGTTTTGAGGTCTGTTCAATGCAAAGAATTGACAGCTGTTTTAGTTTGCCATGGGACAGTCCTGATGATTGACTTCCATTGCTTAGTAATCACGGTTAGATCCCATGTTCTTCCAGGGATCAGTGGTTTATAATTTGCTTTTTGAAGCAAATCTGCCAAACCACCTGCTTGCAACCAGGACAGAGTAGCCTAAGAGGCTCACAGAAGATTTTTAGGTTCATGGAAGGTGCAATGTTCTGACTTCCCATTCCAGCTCCTTGCCCTATCATCCCTGTGCTAGGGTCAGCAGACTATCCCCCTGCCTGTTTGAAACAGACTTGTTCTGAAATTCTTCCAAGATATCTTCTTCTGGAAATGTGTTATACTTCAAATAGATTCTTTGACTCCAAAACCAGTTTAGAGGCTTTATCTATTGTTGGTTTGAGAGAAGGCCAGAGAAGGTCACAGAAAGTAATGTCTGCTTTCCGCCATCTTGGTTCTGTCCTCAATTTCCAAGTCTTAGCCATCACACACACACACACACACACACACACACACACACACACAAACAAAAGCAGCTATAAATATTTTTCTACAAACAGGTTCTTTTCCTGTTTTTTTTTTTTTTTTATGTCTTTAGGATATAGACTTAGCAATGGTTTTATTGAAACAATGTATTTAGAGTTTTGTAGCTCTTTGGATAAAATTTCAAAGTGCTTTCTAAAATGGCTCAACAGGAGAAATTAGACTTATTCTATTTGGTCCCAAAGGACAGAAGTAGGATCAATAGATGGATGCCAAAGAAAGACAGAATTGGCTCAGTATAAGGGGTAATTGTCCTAATAATTAGAATACTCCAAAAATGGAATTGGCAATACAGTGAGTTCATTGTCTCTGAAAATCTATGAAGGGAGGTTTAATGACCACTTGATTGGATGATGTAGAAGGCATTACTATTCAGATAGTGACTAGGCTTGTTAAATTTTTCCAATTGGTTAGATCAGACTTAATTTGTGTGAAAAGTGTTTTGTAGTTTTGCCCATATAGATTCTCATTTTCCCTTGGCAGATAGATTCCTAAATATTTTATACTATTGGTAGTTACTTTAAATGGAATTTCTCTTTGTAACTCTAACTGTTGGATTTTGTCAGTGACATATAAGAACGCTGATGACTTATGTGGATTTATTTTGTATCCTGCAACTTTGCTAAAGGTGTGGATTATTTCTCATAGTTTTTTAGTAGAATCTCCAGGGTTCTCTAATTATGCCATCACATCATCAGTGAAGAATGATAATTTGTTTCCTCATTATCTACTCTAATTCCTTTAAATAAAAGAAGTATGATTTAAACCAAGGTCTGCTAACTCCAAATTCTGTATTCTTTCCACTAGGCTTTTTGTTGATTTGAATGAAATTGACTCAAAAGCCTGAATCTCAAAGTACAGTGGCAGTTATGTAATGAGATTATGTCTTGTAATGCTATGTCCAAACCTCCACATCCCCATAACTTTGTCCTCCTCCATTTCCATTTTGGAGATTCATATTTTAGAATATAATTTCCTAATTGGGTCTAAATTACATGCATAATAGAATTATAATTCTTTCTATGTCACTTCAAAGGTTTCATATAACCCAAAAAGACTTAGCTGATCTCTGATGTATAAATTGGCCAATAGAGCTGACTATAGTGATTTGAGGTATTCCATCTTCTATTGAACTTTAGACCCCCCATGAAAAGAAATCAATATTTTCATTCTAAACAATATGAGTCTCTGCTATCAAACAGAGATTACTCTTAGTAAAGCTCTGATAAAGTCAAAGTCTGTCTTGATAGCTTTATCACTCTTCTTTTAAGGATTCCTCTTATATTTTCTTTGATTTCTCCTAATATTTATTTGTATATTTTCCTCTGAAACCTTCCTCCCTCCTCCTTCCTTTCCACTCTCTGCCTTACCTTTAACACAATGTTCCCTATCTCTTTAGGTAATCTGTCAATAGGTTTTAATAGGTCAAATGCTAGGTCCCAAAAAGTTTTCTCTCTCTAATAGTGATCCGATTCACTGAAATATTATAAGGAACAAATGAGATCATTTCTGTGAAAGGCTTTTTTTTTTAAAGAATTACACACTGGGGGGCGGAGCCAAGATGGCGGAGAAGAAACAAATGACTCAGTGAATGTCCTCACTCCCTCACAACCAATTAGATAAATTAAGTCTCAAAATTAGCTCAGGACTGATAGATACCACAAAGACTGGAAGCACGACTGACCAGCTGAAGAGAATCTGGAGTTTCAACAGGAAAGGTCAGTTCTCAGGGGAGAAATAAGAAAGACCAGCACAGACGGTGGAGTAGGGGCACACTGCGCCCATTGCGCTGGGAAGGGCTCTGGGATCAGAGAAGCCACTGAGGTAAAGGAATCTGGCACAGGCTGTTAGCTCTTCTCTGCTAATTATTTAGCAGTTCAGAAGAGAAAGCCAAAATATTTTAAAACTCAAATTAGATTTTCCCCGACCCGGGGGTGACTCAGCAGAGAATCGGCACCAGGGGGTGTGGCCTCAGCTACCACCTGAGAATAGTTAAGAGATTGACAAGTGGGTGGATACGGCCCAAGGCAACACACACTGCCTAGTTTAGCTGGAGGGAGTGGAACTCAGCTCCAGGAAGTCCCAGAGAAGCAGAACCTTTGAACTAGGGACCGCGGTTTCTGGCAGACACTTCCAGTTTGAGCGCAGGGGCTTCTCACGTCACCTGCTGCAGACATCCACTCCCCACCCGGACACATAGGCTGGGCTTCGTGCTGTCTTCACTATTCTACGCCCTCGAAGCACAGTAGTGCTAATCACCTCTGAGGCACTTCCAGGGAGGGGGTGGGGAACTCTCTCCCAGAGCTCTCTCTTAGCTCAGGCGCAGGGGCCGCTGCATCCATCCGGTCTGGGAGGAAGCTGGTAAAGAAGTAAATAATTTCCTACCCCAGGGACAGACCCCCAAAAGATTTTTTTAAGTATGAGCAAAAAAGCTAGAAAAACCATAGATTCCTTCTATACAGAGAAAGACCGGGTATCCAACCCCGAGGAAGTTGACAGCAGAGAATCAACAGACAACAACCTAAAGGGGAATGATTCCTGCCCCCCATCACATAACTCTCTCCTAGAAGAAGCTCTTAAAAAATTGAGGGAGATCGAAGAAAAATGGGGAAAGGAAAGGGAAGTTATGATAGAGAATAACAACGTCCTGAAATTGGAGTTGGAAAAAATAAAGAATTCACAGGAGATGCAGGGAAACAAAATTAGTGAATTAGAAAAGGTTAAAAAAACACAGGAAAGTAGGATTTCTGAATTGGAAAAGATAAAAAAGTCTCAAGAAAATAGAATTTCTGAATTGGAAAAAGAAAATAATTCTCAAAAAAAAAATTAGGGAAATGGAAAAAAATTCAATAGAGCAAAATAATTCATTTAAAAACGAAATTGGGCATTTACAAAAAGAACTAAAAACTGTGAAAGAAGAAAATAACTCCTTAAAAGTCAGGATGGAACAAATAGAAATGAATGATTCACAGAGAACCCAAGAATCAGTCAAACAAAACAAAAAAAAATGAGAAGCTGGAGAACAACGTCAAATACTTACTGGGAAAATCTATAGACCTGGAAAATAGATCTAGGAGAGATAATCTGCGGATTATTGGACTTCCAGAAAACTATGACCAAAAAAAGAGCCTAGATTCTATTTTACAGGAAATTATCAAAGAGAACTGTCCAGAGATAATAGAAACAGAAGGGAAAGTAGATGTGGAAAGAATTCATCGAACTCCTTCTGAAATAGACCCTAAAAAAAGAACACCACGGAATATTGTGGCTAAGCTGCAGAATTACCACACAAAGGAGAAAATCCTGCAAGCAGCTAGAAAAAAACAATTTAAATACCAAGGTGCCACAATAAGGGTCACCCAAGATCTGGCTGCCTCCACATTAAAAGATAGAAGGGCCTGGAACCTGATATTCCGAAAGGCAAAAGATCAAGGACTGCAACCAAGAATGAACTACCCAGCTAAGTTTAGCATCTTTTTCCATGGAAGAAGATGGTCATTCAATGAAACAGAGGAATTCTATATGTTTCTAAGAAAAAAACCAGACTTAAACAAAAAATTTGATCTACATCCACAAGACTGAAGAGAAACAGAAAAAGGTACACAGAACCCTTGAGAACTGTAACTCTGTTGTGGGTATATAAAAAATACTCAAGGATAATTTGATTTTACTGATAAAAAAGAAAAAAAGGGGGGTGTAGTAAAGGGAAGGAGGTCGGTTCAGAAAAAGGGGAAGGAGTGATAAAAAGAGGGAAACTACATCCCAGGAAGAGACATAGAAAATACACCACATCTGAGGGAACTTAGTGAGGGGGAGAATCATTGTGTGAATCTTACTCTCATCAGAAGAGGCTCAAAGAGTAAATAATTAACATATTTGTTTTTCAGAGAATTTTCTCTCACCTCATTAAAAGGGGGGAGAGGAAAAGGGGAAAGGAAAAGGAGAATAAGTGAAGGGACTTGGAGGGAGGGGGGAGGGATCCTAAAAAAAAAAAAAAAGAGGGAGGGTTGCGCGTCACAAGGGGGGTCTGTAAATTAAATATCGGGGAGGGGGATCAGGGGGGTCAAGGGAAAAAAGTATAATCTGGGGATAATACGATGGCAGGAAATACAGAATTAGAAATTTTAACTGTAAATGTAAATGGGATGAACGATCCCATCAAACAGAGACGGATAGCAGATTGGATCAAAAAGCAGAACCCTACAATATGTTGCCTACAGGAAACACACTTAAAGCAGGGAGATACATACAGAGTAAAGGTAAAAGGTTGGAACAGAGCCTATTATGCTTCAGGTAAAGCCAAAAAAGCAGGGGTAGCTATCCTTATCTCAGATCAAGCAAAAGCAGAAGTAGATCTCGTTAAAAAAGATAAGGAAGGAAACTATATCCTGCTGAAAGGTAGCATAAATAATGAAGCCATATCAATACTAAACATATATGCACCAAGTGGTATAGCATCTAACTTTCTAAAGGAAAAGTTAAGAGAACTGCAAGAAGAAATAGACAGTAAAACTATAATAGTGGGAGATCTCAACCTTGCACTCTCAGATTTAGACAAATCAAACCACAAAACAAACAAGAAAGAAATTAAAAAAGTAAATAGAACATTAGAAAAACTAGGTATGATAGACCTTTGGAGAAAACTGAATGGCAATAGGAAGGAATATACTTTCTTCTCAGCAGTTCATGGATCCTATACAAAAATTGACCATATATTAGGACATAAAGATCTCAAAATCAAATGTAGGAAGGCAGAAATAATAAATGCCTTCTTCTCAGATCACAATGCAATAAAAGCTACATTCAGTAAAAAGTTAGGGGTAAATAGACCAAAAAGTAATTGGAAACTGAATAATCTCATCTTAAAGAATGACTGGGTGAAAGAGCAAATTATAGAAACAATTAACAATTTCACCCAAGATAATGATAATGATGAGACATCATATCAAAATCTTTGGGATGCAGCTAAAGCAGTAATAAGGGGAAATTTTATATCTTTAGAGGCTTATTTGAAGAAAATTGAGAAAGAGAAGATTAACGAATTGGGCTTACAACTTAAAAGGCTAGAAAAAGACCAAATTATAAACCCCCAACCAAAAATTAAACTCGAAATACAAAAATTAAAAGGAGAAATCAATAAAATTGAAAGTAAAAAAACTATTGAATTAATAAATAAAACCAAGAGTTGGTTTTATGAAAAAGCCAATAAAATAGATAAACCTTTGGTAAATTTGATCAAAAAAAAAGAAAGAGGAAAATCAAATTGATAGTCTTACAAATGAAAAGGGGGATCTTTCCACCAATGAAGAGGAAATTAGAGAAATAATAAGGAGTTACTTCGCCCAACTTTATGCCAATAAATTTGATAACTTAAATGAAATGGATGACTTTCTCCAAAAATATAGGCTCCCTAGATTAACAGAGGAGGAGATAAATTGCTTAAATAGTCCCATTTCAGAAAAAGAAATAGAACAAGCTATTAATCAACTCCCCAGGAAAAAATCCCCAGGGCCAGATGGATTCACATGTGAATTCTACCAAACATTTAAAGAACAATTAGCCCCAATGTCATATAAATTATTTGAAAAAATAGGGGATGAAGGAGTCCTACCAAACTCCTTTTATGACACAGACATGGTACTGATACCTAAACCTGGTAGATCGAAAACTGAGAAAGAAAATTATAGACCAATCTCCTTAATAAATATTGATGCTAAAATCTTAAATAAGATATTAGCAAAAAGACTTCAGAAAATCATCTCCAAGATAATACACTATGATCAAGTAGGATTTATTCCAGGAATGCAGGGCTGGTTTAATATTAGGAAAACTATTAATATAATTGACCATATTAATAATCAAATTAATAAGAACCATATGATCATCTCAATAGATGCAGAAAAAGCATTTGACAAAATCCAACATCCATTCCTACTAAAAACTCTTGAGAGTATAGGAATAAATGGATTATTCCTTAGAATAATCAGGAGTATATATTTAAGACCGTCAGTAAGCATAATATGCAATAGAAATAAACTGCAACCTTTCCCAGTAAGATCAGGAGTGAAACAAGGTTGCCCACTATCACCATTACTATTCAATATAGTACTAGAAACGCTAGCCTCGGCAATAAGAGCCGAGAAAGAGATTCAAGGAATTAGAGTAGGAAATGAGGAAATTAAACTATCACTTTTTGCAGATGACATGATGGTATACTTAGAGAACCCCAAAGACTCTGCTAAAAAGCTACTAGAAATAATTCAAAATTTCAGCAAAGTGGCAGGATACAAAATAAATCCACATAAATCCTCGGCATTTTTATATATCACTAACAAAAGGCAACAGCAAGAGATACAAAGAGAAATTCCATTCCAAACAAATGTTGAGAGTATAAAATATTTGGGAATCCATCTACCAAAGAAAAGTCAGGAATTATATGAGAAAAATTACAAAACACTTGCCACAAAAATAAAATCAGATTTAAATAATTGGAAAGACATTCAGTGCTCTTGGATAGGCCGAGCGAATATAATAAAGATGACAATACTCCCCAAACTAATCTATTTATTTAGTGCTATACCAATCAGACTCCCAAGAAACTATTTTAATGACCTAGAAAAAATAACAACAAAATTCATATGGAAGAATAAAAGGTCAAGAATTGCAAGGGAACTAATGAAAAAAAACTCAGAGGAAGGTGGTCTAAGTGTACCTGATCTAAAGCTATATTATATAGCAGCAGTCACCAAAACCATTTGGTATTGGCTACGAAATAGACCGGTAGATCAGTGGAACAGATTAGATACAAAGGACAAAAAAGGGTACATCTATAGCAATCTAATCTTTGACAAACCCAAAGATTCCAACATTAGGGATAAAAATTCATTATTCAGAAAAAAACTGTTGGGAAAACTGGAAATTAGTATGGCAGAAATTAGATATGGATCCACACTTAACACCATATACCAAGATAAGATCAAAATGGGTCCATGATTTAGGCATAAAGAGGGAGATAATAAATAGGTTAGAGGAACAGAGGATAATCTACCTCTCAGACCTGTGGAGGAGGAAGGAATTTATGACCAGAGGAGAACTAGAGATCATTATTGATCACAAAATAGAAGATTTTGATTACATCAAACTAAAAAGTTTCTGTACAAATAATACTAATGCAAACAAGATTAGAAGGGAAGTAACAAATTGGGAAAATATTTTTAGAAACAAAGGTTCTGACAAAGGTCTCATTTCCAAAATATATAGAGAACTGACCATAATTTATAAGAAACCGAACCATTCTCCAATTGATAAATGGTCAAAGGATATGAACAGACAATTCTCAGAGGAAGAAATTGAAACTATATCCACTCACATGAAAGAGTGTTCCAAATCACTACTGATCAGAGAAATGCAAATTAAGACCTCTCTGAGATACCACTACACACCTGTCAGATTGGCTAAGATGACAGGAACAAATAATGACAAATGTTGGAGGGGATGTGGGGAAATTGGGACACTAATACATTGCTGGTGGAGTTGTGAAAGAATCCAGCCATTCTGGAGAGCAATCTGGAATTATGCCCAAAAAGTTATCAAACTGTGCATACCCTTTGACCCAGCAGCGCTACTACTGGGATTATATCCCAAAGAAATACTAAAGAGCGGAAAGAGACATATATGTGCCAAAATGTTTGTGGCAGCTCTTTTTGTTGTAGCTAGAAACTGGAAGATGAATGGATGTCCATCAGTTGGAGAATGGTTGGGTAAATTGTGGTATATGAAGGTTATGGAATATTATTGCTCTGTAAGAAATGACCAGCAGGAGGAATATAGAGAGGCCTGGAGAGACTTAAATCAACTGATGCTGAGTGAAATGAGCAGAACCAGAAGATCACTGTACACTTCAACAACAATACTGTATGAGGATGTATTCTGATGGAAGTGGAAATCTTCAACATAAAGAAGATCCAACTCACTTCCAGTTGATCAATGATGGACAGAGGTAGCTACACCCAGAGAAGAAACACTGGGAGGGGAATGAAAATTGTTAGCACTAATATCTGTCTGCCCAGGTTGCATATACCTTCGGATTCTAATGTTTATTGTGCAACAAGAAAATGATATTCGCACACATGTATTGTACCTAGACTATATTGTAACACATGTAAAATGTATGGTATTGCCTGTCGTCGGGGGGAGGGAATATAGGGAGGGGGGGTAATTTGGAAAAGTGAATACAGGGGATAATATTATAAAATATATATATATATATATATATAATAAAAAAAAATATATTACTAAAAAAAAAAAGAATTACACACTGGACAAAAGTTAATAACTTTGCTTTTTACTAATTTGGTCTTATGATCAATTTTGCTCTATAATTATCTTCACTTGCTATTTCTGGTCATTGAGAATATTCTATATTTCTTTGCTGGGTAGGTAGATAGATAGATAGATAGATAGATAGATATATAGATAGATAGATAGATAAATAGACCTTATTTTTAAAATTTTACTACATGTGTTAAGGAGTGTTCAGAGAAAACCAGCACCTCTGGCATTTGGGCTTGTTAAGTCCTTTTCAAGGCTTCTCATTCTCTTTTGGTGTCCACCTGTCATCCAACTTTCATTTTTGTATCCAAGAACCTATCATATGTATAGCAGCCACACATTTACAAAACTGTCTCAGCAGGTAGACTAAAACAGTTTAAGGGTATCTGATAAGTTTCAAACCCTTGGTGTATTAGGGGAGTGTCTAAGCCAAGCAAGTAAGGACTTCCCCTGGCAGAATGGTTGAATGAGAACAACTTGTTCCAGTATTCATGAAGGTGGCTAAAGCAGTCTGTAGAGTGTTTAAAGATTGTTCAGACATCAAAGATGTCAAAGTCATCCACTGCATCATGAACCATATCTGGTCATCTTGACTTTTGCCTTGCCATTTGATTTTGAGGACTCTGAGTGTATGAGGCTGACAACTTTGTGCAACTTTGACTCATTTAAATCCAAATCACACACAAGTTATCACCTATGATGTCATCAGTCCTTTTCAAAAGGAAATTTCTTTTGAGATAGCATTCAAAGTGTTTATAAATGTGCATTTGTAAAGGAGGGCTACCCATTTATCAGACAGAGTCACAGATGATGAGAATGTTATGTGTTAATAAGCTGTTATACATATTATTTCCAAAAAAAGTTAAAACACCTCTATTTGATTAAATCATAAAGAACAAGGTCACCATCTAGTCTAATTCCTGACAGGATTTTTTATTACACTAGAGATTGTCAAGTGAGTCACAGATCCAATAGTAAGGATTGAAGTCCTACATTCTACTTCTTGAGTGGAGGTGGTGGAGGATTTTCTTCTCCATTACTCCTCACTGACTTATGCATGACATCTAGCAATGAAATTACTTACCAGATAAAGGTACTTTTATAGTTAGAGAATCTGTTTGAGAGTAGGAAGTAGAAATATACTCTCCAGAAATCTAAAGATGTAGAGGAGTAGTCACTTGAAACAAGAAGTAGCTTAAAGAGCATAATCATTGATAGCAAAAAGAGAATGGATTATGGGCTCAAAAATTAACTAGACTTAGCAATTCAGTTAAGCATCAAAGAGTAGTAGACTCTGATTTCAATTGAATGATTCACCCAATGGAGACACTGTACACCCAATAAGAAGCTTTTTGAGGACTCACAGGATAGATGATTTAGATATCCTAAAGCTCCTGAGTCATGTGTTTACTGTGCTTTTTAGGCTATATATATTCCCTGCATATCTATTATACTATACTATACTATTATACTAAAAGTGTGTTCTATGCCCTTCTTTCCATGGATGCTACATGGATAAGTAGAAGATCAGACTTTACTAGGGAAGGATGGTTTATAGCTTCTGTTTTTATTATATTATTACGAGAAACATGCTTGTAGAGATTCAACAGCTGTAGTAGTAAGAAAAGTCATCTATATATATATATTTGAAACTTATGAGAATAGTAGTCCCATAAATAAGTATATTAATTCAGAGAAAAACTATGTCCCTGAAATTTTAAGTATATTCTATTCCCTTCTTTGATAGAAACCTGCATTTATAGAATCTTCTAAATTAAAAAAAAACATTCTTGTATACTATCTCATATAACCCTTTCTCTCTAGGAAGGTAGGTAATATATATACTATTATTCCCATCTTACAGATAAGCAAATTAACATGGACACATTGTCCTATTTGGTGAGTATGTCTTATAACCTATTTTGAGTTCTAAATTGACCCAAGTATTTTTCACATTCTATGTCAGTAATTTTCTTATCATCTTCTTTACCATTAAGTATTCAACCCCAACTTCAATGTGCCACTGGAATAGATATGTTATTTAGACCCTGTGACTTTATTCACCATTCATTAGCCTTGCAAAATCAAAACACTCTTTTTTGTATTTGTATCTCTGGCACAGTGTTCAGCACATATTAAATGCTTATTTTTTTTTACTTTATCCAGAGTAAACAAGATTTATATATAAAATTCTAATTGCCACTGAAATTTATTATATTCTAATTACTACTCAAGGAAACATTTATTGTTTTGCCAGATATTTTCTTCATAATAAGTGAGTTGTCTATCAATAAGCATTTATTATGCACTTACAATATAGGAGGTACTTTTCTATGTACCAAGGATATAAGGAATAGAAGAAAAGTTCCTTCCTTAAGAGACTTCACAGTCTAACAGGAGAGGCTATGCAAACAAATTATTATGTACAGGATGGACACAAAGTAAATATAAAGTAATCTTAGAGAGAAGGGAGATATTACCTGGAAGAACTAGCAAAATCATGAAGATTGGAAAGTTATCTAATGCATTGTCAATGGAGTTGTCAACTGATTCAATTGATTCTGGAGAATAATTGGAAATTGAGGGGATGCCCATCAATTGGAAATGACTAAAAAAATATGGTAAATGAATATAATTGAATACTATAGTTCTATTTAAAAAAAACTGTCAGTAGGCAAATTTCAGAAAAAATCTGGAAAGACATATATATATATATATATATATATATATATATATATATATATATATATATATATATATATATATATATATATATATATATATATATATATATATATATACTGACACTAAGTGAAATAAGCAGAATTTAGGAGAACAATGTACATAGTAATAGCAACAATGTGTGATGATCAACTTTAATTGACTTTAGCCTTCTCAGAACCATAATGATCTAAAACAATTGTCTTAGATCCAAAAGATGGAAATTTTTTCCACATTTAGGAAAAGAAATTATGGAGTTCGAATACAAATCAAAACATATTCTATTCACTTTTTTATTTTTGTTTTTTTTTTCTTTCACAATATGACTAGGTTAGAAAATGTGTTAACAGCAACAACAACAAAGAATGATATGTTATGTGTAAGGAACAATAAGTAAGCCCATATGGCTGAACGTGTTTGGGCATGTATTGAGAGAAAAAAAAAAAAAAAAAAAAAAGATTGTAAGAGGACTGGAAAGATGGAAAGCAATGAGTTCAGTGGATTATACATTAAATAAGGACATATGTTTTATATAATTTATAATCTATTTCTCTCATGACAATCAATCAATAGATATTTAATAAGTGCCTACTATATTTCTGATATTATAATTCCAATTAAGCTCTCCAGATTTCTCACACAGAAACAAACTTTTATTTCAGAAGGAAGATAGACTGGTGAAAAACAAATAAGAGTACAGGCAAAACAGGGGTCTTCCTTGGACAACCAGAGAAGAGCAGAAGAAAGACCCCAGGATCAAGGTTTAGCTGGTATGAAGTGTAAATAGTTCTAGGTTAGCTCTGCAGAAATAGCTCAAAGGGATCCCTGGGGCTAGCACGATTCAGATGAGGCCTTGGCCCAAATCATAGGAACTTTCACCTCCTGAACAGCATAGACAGCATGACCCTGTGAAGAATGAGGGACCCTCTGCTGATTAGAAATAGCAGGTCCAGCTATGATGCTATTGCCTTAGGCAAGAAGCAACCAGCAAACCTGGTGAGTACAGAAGCAGTGGGACAGGAATGCTACTAGGTACAGGCACTTACAAGAGGTTGGAGCTTTTGATTAAGGGTACCAGATCAGAAGGGAGAACTGAAGTGAAATTAGAGACACCATCCTTTCTACCCACCCCACTCCCCACATACCATGATTAAAAATGCTTATACTAATGTTTCTCATTAAAAATATACATATATAAAAATTATATATATATATATATATATATATATATATATATATATATATATATACTTATTAAGGAAATCGGAAATACTAGGATTCATCTTCAGAGAAGAATAGTGATATAAAATTTTTAAAAGTACCTTCTACCCAAAGAGTACTTTAAATGACTCTCTGCCCAGAAAGAATTTATTAAAGGACTGAAGAAAGACTTCAAAAATCAAATAAGAGAGATTAAAGGAAAACTAAACAAAAATAAGAACTATCCAAGAAAACAAGAAGATTATGGGATGGGGGAAATTAACCAACTACTAAAAAAAAAAAAAAAAAAAAAAAAAAAAAGATTCAGCATCTTAAAGAAGAAAATAATTTTTGAAAATTACAGTTGGGCCAAGAAAAGCTAGTGAAGCTATGAGACCAAGAGATAACAAAATAAAATATAAAAAATGAAAAAATAGAACAGAATGCGAAACATTTTATTGAAACAACAACAGCAGCAGACCTGGAGAGCACATCAAGAAGAATATAAAAATAATTGGACTATTTGAAAAATGTGACTAAAAAAGGACTTTGACACAATAATTCAAGAAATAATTAAAGAAAATTGTCCTGGAGAGATAGAACATGAGAAGAAAGTAGAAACAGAAAAAAAAAATTACCAATCACTATCACCACAAAGAGATCCTACATTGAAAACATATATGAGGCTGAGCGAATATAATTAAGATGACAATACTCCCTAAACTAATCTATTTATTTAGTGCTATACCAATCAGACTTCCAAGAAACTATTTTAATAACCTAGAAAAAATAACAACAGAATTCGTATGGAACAACAAAAGGTCAAGAATTTCAAGGGAAGTAATGAAAAAAAATTAAGTGAAGGTGGTCTAGCTGTACCTGATCTAGAACTGTGTTATAAAGCAACAGTAACCAAAACCATTTGGTATTGGCTAAGAAATAGACTAGTTGATCAGTGGCATAGGTTAGGTTCACAGGGCAAGATAGTGAATAAAAGTAGCAATCTAGTGTTTGACAAACCCAAAGATCCCAAATTTTGGGATAAGAATTCATTATTTGACAAAAACTGCTGGGAAAACTGGAAATTCATATGGAAGAAACTAGGCATGGACCCACATTTAACACCACATACTAATATAAGATCAAAATGGGTCCAAGATTTAGGCATAAAGAACGAAACCATAAATAAATTGGAGGAACATGGGATGATTTACCTCTCAGACTTGTGGAGGAGGAAGGAGTTTGTGTCCAAGGGAGAACTAGAGACCATTATTGATCACAAAATAGAACACTTTGATTACACCAAATTAAAAAGTTTCTGCACAAACAAAACTAATGCAAACAAGATTAGAAGGGAAGTAACAAATTGGGAAAACATTTTCACAGTTAAAGGTTCTGATAAAGGCCTCATCTCCAAAATATACAGAGAATTGACTTTAATTTATAAGAAATCAAGCCATTCTCCAATTGATAAATGGTCAAAGGATATGAACAGACAATTTTTAGATGATGAAATTAAAACTATTTCCGCTCATATGAAAGAGTGTTCCAAATCACTATTGATCAGAGAAATGCAAATTAAGACAACTCTGAGATATCCTTACACACCTGTCAGATTGGCTAAGATGACAGGAACAAATAACGATGAATGTTGGAAGGGCTGTGGGAAAACTGGGACACTGATGCATTGTTGGTGGAGTTGTGAAAGAATCCAACCATTCTGGAGAGCAATCTGGAATTATGCCCAAAAAGTTATCAAAATGTGCATATCCTTTGACCCAGCCATACTACTACTGGGCTTATATCCCAAAGAAATACTAAAGAAGGGAAAGGGACCTGTATGTGCTAAAATGTTTGTGGCAGCTCTTTTTGTTGTAGCTAGAAACTGGAAGTTGAATGGATGTCCATCAATTGGAGAATGGTTGGGTAAATTATGGTATATGAATATTATGGAATATTATTGTTCTGTAAGAAATGACCAACAGGAGGAATACAGAGAGGCTTAGGGAAACTTACATCAACTGATGCTAAGTGAAACGAGCAGAACCAGAAGATCATTATACACTTCAACAATGATACTGTATGAGGATGTATTCTGATGGAAGTGGATATCTTCAACATAGAGAAGAGCTAATTCAATTCCAATTGATCAATGATGGACAGAATCAGCTACATCCAGAAAAGGAACACTGGGAAATGAGTGTAAATTGTTAATTTTACCTTCTGAATCCAATTTTTCTTGTGCAACAAGAGAACTCTACGGATCTGCACATATATATTGTATCTAGGAAATACTTTAACATGTTTAACATGTATATGACTACCTGCCATCTACAGGAGGGGGTGGAGGGAGGGATGGGAAAAGTTGTAACAGAAGTGAGTGCAAGGAACAATGGTGTAAAAATTACCCATGATTTTGTTCTGTCAATAAAAATCTATAATTAAAATATATATACATATATATGAATATTATTGCTAAATTTTGAAATCCCCAGATCAAAGAGAAAATTCTCCAGGAACCAAAAAAAATTTCAAATATGCAGGAGTTACAATTAAAAATTATACAGAATTTATCACCAGTTACAACAAAAAAAAAATTGCAGGTTCTGAAATATATATATATATATATATATATATATGTATATATATATATATATATATATATATATATATATATATATATATATATATATATATATATAAAATCAAAAGAACCAAAAGAACTAGGTCTGCAGTCAAAAATATCATATCCAGCAAAACTAGCTATACTATTGAATGGGGGGGAAGAGAATTCAATGAATTTGCAAATTTTCAGGACTTTGTCTCAACCAAATCTAAATTAAATAGATAACTTAACCTCTAAGAGTCAAATTAAAAGATTAATTTCAAGGGACTCAAGGACAATTGTTTGTTACATGGAAATGTAACATATGTTTAAATTGACATAAGTTCCTGGATGGCTCAAAAGAAAGACTGAGGCAGAACTGTGTATAATCTGACTTTAAAAAAATTCAGCATCTAGGAAAAACTAAAAATAATAATTATGCTATATGAATTAGGTACAGAGGAAGAACAGATATAGAAGTATTAAACAAGGGAAAAGTGCTGGTAAATCTGAAAACTTACTCATATCAGGAATAGGTTAAACTACATATATAATTAATATATAATAAAACACATATATAATTACACACACACACAGACACACATGTATGAAGGGCATGGCACAATAAAAAAAATTCTATAAAGAAATAAAGGAGAAAGAAATAAATGGGGGATTCAAAGGTTGGGGGAAGTTAAGTATTAGCAAGGCAAGTTAAGGAGTAGAATTAAAATGGAAGAACTAACAAGGAAAGGAAATGAGAGATATATGCAAACACTACAAGAATCTGGAGTAGAGTCCATTAGAAAAATAAAGGAGAGCTAGTAAACATTGATCTCAGAAAAAATTCAAACTTAAAGATTCAATTAACATATAATCCTGTATTATATGTCAATCATATTAATATTGCTTAACATGAATGTCGACGTGTGTAAATGAATACACATATGTGTATATGCACATAGGTGTTTGTATGTATATGTATAAATATACTTCTGCTTAAATGTTCATGGGGAAGCAGGGAGGAAGGGATGAAAGTAGGAAAAACAATATAGTAAAAAGTGCACAGTAGAGAACAAAGGAATAGCCTACAAGGACCCAAAGAAATATAGACAGTCATAAATATATAATCACTACTATTATTATATATGATTTCTTGAAATGGAAATTTATTTCTCCAACCCTGATGCAGAATGTCTTATCCCATAGGGAAAAGACTCATCCTTCCATTATCCTGCTACTACTAATATGCAAACTCTAAATCTAATTAATCTTTAAGAACTAAATTAAAGGAACAGTTCTATCTGCCTGTATTCAGTTAAGTTCCTGGATAATCTGATGCAGAAAAGCAACCTCAGTTCAGCAGGTTCTACAAATTAGGAGAAAGAGACCTGGTCCAAGCAACTCAGCATTTAAATAAACATTGACATTCAACTGGAGCAAAGTAGAATGTGAATGATTCTGGCTTTATTTCACTATAAATATGAAACTTGTTTCCTCCCCCTTGGTGTTATGGTTAAAGATACATGTACTTGGATTGAGTGATACTTAAGGAGATTAAAGAGACCTGGCTTTTTACCCCTAGGTCTTGAGGCCTGCTCCTTGGAAAATACATGGTGTGATACAGTAGCCCTCTGCCAGTGGTTGCTAGAGGTCTAATTCAGACCTGTAGAGTGGATCTTCTTCATGTGAGAGGATGATGATGATGATACAAGGAGACTGAGAGGCAGTTGCTGTTCTTTGACCTACCCACTGAGTGGCAATTGCATTGTCTGACCTTTATTCTCTTCCCTTTTGCTTCCAATTTATTTCATTCCCAATACACAAGGAACATCTGTAAAGGCTGCTTTGCAACTCCTTCAAGTTTATGATGCACAGCTATGGAGGCTCTTGGAGAATTAACCTGCCCCTTCACTTAGGCATGGTCCTTAACAAATACATGTCCTTTGAATTCTCCCAAGAAATCTGGGGTTTGCTGTCTAGATTTCTTTCTTAAGGAATAAGTATTAAACCAAAACTAATCTGATTCTAATTGGCTACCAATAGGTCCTAGGGCACATTTGGTCATTATTTTGAAATTTCAATGAGTCAAAGGATCTATAATATGGAGGGACAGATTTCACTTCTCCAGGGAATATCTCAGTAGTCCCAGCTGCATATAACTTTATTCTACCCAACTATAATCTATTTCTCCCATCAGGTTGCTTCTCAGCTGATTGATCATGTTGGAGTACTGCGATTCTAAAGACTCTCTGGATGTATCATCAGCTGACATCGTGCCCCAAGTGTTTTTTTTTTTCTGGGGCCCTAGGGCTGGCCCTTCATCCTGGAATGGTGCTCCATGCTTGGATAGCAGCAAAAGCAATTTGCTCATATGCTGCTATGGGGTAATTAATCTGTGCTGAAATGTCTGCATAAGAACCTAAACCTGTTAATTAGTCACAGGTGATTGGTGTATTAACTTCAGTTTGCCTATTTCGTTGGGCTTGTATCATACAGAGTTCACTATATTCAAAAAGCCACAGCAAGTTTTGTCTATGTTCTAAACATGTCCTTGCTATAGATTTCCAATCAATAGGGGTTAAAATATCAAAAGCCAAATTCTCCAATATAATCTTAATATAAGACACTAGACCCATAAAGAATGCAAATCTTTTTCTGACCTTTGATAATTTCCAGATTAAATGGAGTATATTTTCTTTTGTCTTGGCCTGAAGATTCAAACTCTTCAATCACAGGGTATGTTTCTATTCTCAAATCAGATGTATCCTGCTCTTACTCTTTAGCTTTAACTAGTGCCATTTGTAATCATGTCATAGGGGGTGGACAAAACTGCTGTTTGGGTTGTGCTAATGGTGTCAGTGCCCTTCCCACTTCTCCTCCTCCCTCCACCCAGAAAAACAAAATTGAGGGAGGACTGTCAAGAGATGCCCTAATGGCATCTGCTAGGGTGTAACTGAGCTGTGAAAGTGAGAAGTACCACACCTGAGTTCATCACTGCTGTTCTTGTCCAATTCTCCATGCTTTTCAGTTCTTTTGTCAGTATCATTCCCTTCTTCCTCTTTCTCCTCACATTTCCTTGTCTGGCTATTCTCGTTTTTTTTTTCTTTTTCAGAACTTGTGGGATTATTTAAAGCTAATTGTATTATATTATACATAAGGAATTTTTCTTCAGGAATTGACCCATAGCTTCATAAGATTCAGTTAGTTGCTTTCCCACTAGTTCCCACATATCTGACTCTAATTTTTCTTCTTTAGAGAACCAAAGAGACGTGCACTCTAATATATTTAAGACTCCAATGATCTGCTTCCAAGTTACCAACAAACCTTGCTTCTTTATTAACCTAACTATGCATTAGACATATTTCCCTTGGGGTGGAGGAGCTCCTTTCTTTGTATTTGCCGCATTTCAGCCAAAAAACAAAAGTGATTAATTTAGCCCTTACTGAAGCTTCCCATTTACCTATTTTTATACTTATCCTATTTCTGGGTCACAGGGATTTCTCCACTGAACTCAACCAATCTTGTCAGTCGAGCTGATTTGTGCCTTGCTTTGCAAGGCCCTATGTTTCTAGGGCCCCATGTTTGGCCACCAGAATGCAGTGTCCAGGATAACTCTCAGGAGGACCTCAGGATAAGCCCTAGTCCTTGGTCTTAGTAGAGGAGTGAAGGAGGCAGGAAAGCTACCACATGACTAGTCAAAGAAGGAGTCTGTAATCTGGTGTCTTCTCTGTGGCTGAGAGCTGTGGCTGAGTGTTCCCAGTTGTCCCACCCTTTAAATATTTCAGTAAGATTACAGCACTATACCACACTGAGCAAGCACCAGCTGTAGAACATTATATCATTATATCACATAAAGTACCACACTAAGTATATGCTTAGCCAGAGAATCATTATATCATCAATCATACTGAGTCTTAAATATAACTTGTTTTGGTCTTCTACACCACAGTTCAAGTCTGGTCTCAAACACTTAACATGTACTAGCTGTGTGACCCTGGGCAAGTCACTTAACCCTAATTGCCTCAGAAAAAAGCACCAAATGGGGTCAAGAAGAGTTGAACCAACTGAACAACAACAGTAATGAAGATGAGCATGAGATATTTGCAGTGGAAGTAAGAGGAAATAGATTATGTAACTTTTTAAAAATTCTAGCTCTCAGTCTGTAATCTACCAAACATAACTATTATCTTGAGTATTATAGGATATTAACTTTGGAATAGAAAGAAACCTTAGCAATCACACATTCAATCAATCAAGAAGCATTTACTAATGTCTTCTTCTGTATGCCAATTTCTATGTTGGGTACTATAAAAAGAAATACAAGGAATAAAATTACTATTTGCTAGGAAATTCTATTTTAAAGAATGAGGCAATAAGTTCACATAAGAATAAAAACAGCATAAATATAAAATGAATGAATAGAAAGCAATTTAGTACATGATAGTTTGGGAGGGAGAGTGATAGTTGTGACAGATACAAGGGCTTTTTGTTAAAGATGGTCCTAGAGGTGTATATGAAAACAAGAGAGCGACTTGAAGAAGTGTTGGGGTTCAAGCAGATAAAGTGTCATCATAGAAGGAATTCAAGAACATCTCAGGCTATCTCCAAATCAAGTAAAAGAATTTATTAAGATTTATTATAAATCATGCATTTTTGCTAAACTTCTGTTGGAGATCCTAAAACTTTGATGGAAATTCCCATGTAGTTACAGAGAATACACAGAAAAGCCCACTGGTGGAGGGTTATATATATAGTAATGATATTATAATTAATCTGACTTCTTCATAAATTCACTCAAAGGACAGCAAACAAGGATAGTGCACAGGTGTCTCATCAAGGAAAAGATTTATTGAAGATTGTAGTTCAATGTCCTGGTCTACATCCTGTGGGTGGTACTTTTATATTGACTGATGTCTAATCTTGATACATGATAAAAAGAGACTATATAGACTTGTATTCATCAGCTAGTGATTGAGAATCTGTGGAGTCTGTGTTGGGAAACAGATAGGTTTGGGCTGGGGGCAACAATCAAACTCTCCTCAGAGGTACAGACAGAGTGCATTCCAGGAATGGGTAAAGGCTGGAATATTCTATTTTTTCAGTTGACTTTTCCAAGGTCACCATCATATCAAGTAGCAGAGCCAAGATTTTTCTCTGAATTCACTGGCATTTTCATTAAATCACACTACTACAAAAGCAGTTTAATTCAAAACAAACAATACATGCACATCAGTTATTTTTGTGATGCAATGAAAATATTTGCAAATGGCTCTTGCAGGGCAAAGAATTCTAAACAATAAGGAAAGTTGGATAAAAGCTAGGAGTGCTGACTGTCATGAACTACTCCAACACCTCAATGTGGCTTTTATTTTTCTTTCAACTGGTACTTCTTCACCTTGGGTTTTCTCTTTCTTGCAAGGATGACACAAAATGAATAAAAAAAGTGGGTCATTCCTTCCTTTGACTAGGATCTTGAGAGAGAAAAGCCTTTCTTTTTATTTATTTGAGACATGGATAAAAGGACTCCAAGCTTCCCACTCAAACCTCTGGGAATCTACTTTCAAAGCTGAGCTAGTGGGGAACTGCATGCACCAATGATCTAACAAGGGACCTCCAAACTTATTTCTTTTGGACCAATTTGGGATACTAATTTGCATTTATAAGCCCACAGGGCTTGGGCAGTGCTTGGAATAATGATACCTTAGAACCAAACTGCTATTTATTCTAAGATCTGGGTTTCAGCCACTTTCAGACAGAAACTTTACCTAAAGAATAGAAAGAATGATATACTGTAGGATGAGCAGGGTTTCTAACTTGGAAAAGAAAAAATGAATAGAACAATTTCACTCAAACCTCCAAAACAGGCCTCAAAGTACTCAGCAATTTGGAATCACTGGTAGTTTTATTATTTAACACTTCTTTGTCTTGAGTTCATAGAATTTTATAGCCGCTAAGGACTTTAGAGACCGTTTAGTTTTTACAACAACTTTCTAAAAAGATAGGACTTTGTTGGATATATGAATTCTAATAGACTCTTAAATTTTAAGTCTTTGAGTAAGACCAACTGCCACTTTCTTGTAGCATCCAGAATTCAAAATTGATAGTTTGCATTCTTAATCTGTCTACCAGGCTGAGTTATCCAGTTATTAACATACAAGTGTCGTAAATAGGCCATGCCCAAGACTTTTAATGGCTAAGTCTGTCTGTTTTCAAAGCCCACCAATGTTTCTACGTCAAAGTTTTTCCATTTAATTATATTAAAGAGTCTCTGATCACAAACATCCTGTAAGGCTTCCCAGCAAATTTACAATTTTACAATAAACAAACAAACAAACAAAACAAAAACAAACAAACAAACAAACAAACAAACAAAAAAAAAAACAGATCAGCAAATATTGGTTGTGTCACAGCTGACTCATAGAGATGTGACCTCTTTCTTGCTAATGGCACAAAGTGAGGTTATTTCTGAGACTTTTATATATTAGAATCAGATGGATGGCTGCAACCCTGATTTGAACTAACTCTGATCCTTTGATTCACTAGAGTATCAATCCTCACACCCAAAATAAGTATTAAATAAAAGTGTTAAAGCTTTACTGTATCTTTAATTGTGATGATGTGTCATTGAATTATTCTGCCAGAATAGAAGCCATGTCCTTTGTAGTTCAGATGTTTTCAGTCACGTCTAATTCTTCTTGACCTCATTTGGGGTTTTCTTGGCAAAGATGCTGAAGTAATTTGCCTTTTCTTCTCCAGCTTATCTTACAGATGAAAAAAGCTTAAGCAAACAGATTCATCCAGGTTTACACAACTATTAAAAAATCTGAGGACAGACTTGAACTCAGTAAGATGCATCTTCCTTAATCTAGGTCCAAACCTGTGTCCATTGCATCACCTAGCTGCAACCCATTACTTTAACTACAGAGTTAATGGGGCTTTGTTCCTATCCAATTCATCTTGTCTTTACTTGAAGAGCTCCAGTGAGCAAAACCCTACTCTTTGAGGCAACCCATTCCATTTTAAATAGCTATAATTACTTAAAAAAGTATATTTTAAAGGTGACACCAGACCCACTCAAGTAGGTTCAGAGGGCAGACCAATGGTCAATGACTAGAATTTGTAGTGACTCAAAAAAGTGGACTGGACTGCCTTGGAAAATGGTAATCTTCCTATCACCAGAGCTTCTCATGGACAGATTACTTCAATCACTTTCTGGGTACATCCTTATACTCATTTTCACTGTACTACAAGAAAAGATGAATATAATAGTCATGGAAACTATGTGAAGTGAAGTAAGCAAAAGTGGAGAAAATTATGTACTCAATACCTACACAATGTATCCAAAAAAATAATAGCAACAAAACAATTGGAAAGTATGACATCATGTAAAATCTTAGATATAGTTGATATGTTGTTTAGTTTTGCTAAACTAATTTTCCATTCTCAAATTTTTTCTTACTAGTGAAGGATATTTGGGTAAAGAGAAAGGTTAAAAAATAAAAGTTATGTAAAAATAACATTAAATGTGGCAAAAATTAATTATATACTATCATCTTATACCATATACCAGATAAACTCCAAAGGACTAAGACATAAAGTGTGATAACAGGAAAAAAAATTGAAAGAAAAAGGAAGGAATAATGTGCCACATATATAAATAAGAAAAATAGTTAATGACCAAGCAAGAAATTGTAATGACCACAAAAAGGAAAGTAGATATTTTGATTACATATAAATAAAAAGCTTTTTTACAAATAAAATCAATGCAGCTAAAATCACAAGAGGAAGAAGATAAATGAAGAAAAATCAATATAGCAAGTTTCTGTAATAAAAAATTCCTATTTTAAGACACATAGAAAATTGATTAAGTTATATAAGAATAAGAGTAATATCCCAATTATCAAATGGCCAAAAGATACAAATAGGAAGTCTTAGAGGAAGAAATCCAAACTATCAATAACCATTATAAAATACTTTAAATCACTAGAAAACTAGAAAAACACAAACTAAAGCTTTCACTTCATATTCCATAGATAAACATGATTTAAAAAAAAAGAATAATAGAAGGGCAGTGATAAAACAAGTACAGTGATACAATTACATTTATGAATTATTGGTAGAATTGTGAATTGATTTAGCTATTCTGGAAATCAAAGCTATTAGACTGCACATATATTTTGAAACTGAAACATATACTTCAAATATGTCAAAAAGAGGAAAATAACCCATTTCTATAAAAGTATTAATAGTAGAGCTTTGTTGTATAAAAGAATTAGAGAAGGGATGCATATCAATAGGAAAATAAAGACCATAGATGGCATGTAAATGTGATTCAATATTAGTGCAGGAAGAAATGATGAAATGTATGGTTTCAGAGAAACTTGGAAAGGCTTATATGAATTGATGGTGATATTCTTCTACTTTTCCATTAAAAAAATTAATTCCATGTAAGACCATAGTGTGGTAGGAAAATCTCTGGGTTTGTTATTAAGGGGCCTGCATTTGAATCTGAGAACTGTTACTCCTATGTGATTATGGGAAGTCAATTATCCTTTCTAAGCTCCAGTTTACTTTTCTTGTATTAGATGATTCCTGTAGTACCTTCTAGTCCTGAATCCTATGAACTTTTGACACAATTTTATGTGAAAGGAAATATGACATTTTCAAGAATAAAAAAGTGCAAAGCTCAATCTATTGCTCAAATGTTTTGCTTTACTTTAAATACTCTCTTTTGTCAGTCTTCTCTCCATTTCCACATAAATGAATAAATGAATGAATAAAAGCATTTTTTAAAAATTCTTCCATCTCCAAATCACGTTAAACACTGAAGTTACAATTAGAAAAAAATTAGTCAGCCCTTGTTTTTAGGGAACTCACATTCATATTAGGGGACACTGTACATAAAAATGATTTCATCCACAAATCATATGGAGATGGAATAGATACTATAGCAAACAGCACAGTAGATAGCAATATATGTAAAATACTTTACATTCCTTGTTATTTACATGAAAAAATCATATCTGTTTTTAACAATGTGATATTTAAGATTCCAAGGGCATTAGTGATGAGAACTACCTATTATTTCTTCAAGGATCATATAAAATATTAGTTTCCTGCAGAGATCCTTCCTAATCTTTATAGACAGAAGTGAAATGTCTCTCCTTTGATCCTCTTATATACATGTATATGATGGGTTTTCCCTTCATGCCAATACAACTTCCATAAAGCTGCTAAAGAGTTTTTGTTGTTGTTGTTGTTGTTGTTTTGTTTTGTTTTGTTTTCCCTAAAGCAGATGTCTCATGCCCAATAAACAAAGTTGTTCCTTCCTGTTACTTCCAGTAAAATCTACTTTCTGTAAAATAGCCAATTTTTGCATTTCCGGCCTTTTGATCTCCTCTACATAGTCTATGAACTCATTATATTGGCCTAATGGATGCTCATTATACACAACATTTCATTCTTTTGCATTGGCTATTTTCCCCTTCCCAAAATAACTTCTTACTTCCCCAGCTAGTTTCCCTGGATTTCTTCATGACTGAGATAAAAATTTGACCTTTCTGCCTTCTCCTACTTGTTCCTTCCCTCTGAAATTGTCTTTTATTTACATTTATAGCTTTGTAACCAGCAATTATCTGGGCATGGACAATTAACCTACTGTGGAGTTCAGGGCATTCCTTTCCATGTGAATGAAGGCAGATTCCTCTTATTGGATACCTGAAACCTTTTAGTGACTCCTATTTTCTGCATTCAATGTGGACCCCAGTGAATTGAACCAGGGAAAGGGGAAGGTCTATATTTTTTTTTCAGAAAAGGCCTGAAGTTGTTTGTGTTTCCATCAGATATTGTTTGCCATCAGTGTCTGGAGGCTGAAGGTGATCTTGCCCTAATTCAGGAATTCAGTCATGGTGACTTTGGAGTCAGGATTTCAGGTCCAGGACTACAAGGAAACCCTGAGAAGACTGAAGAAGGTTTTGCCTTGGATCTGGGCAAACAAATGATTTTTAATCCCCTTCCCTTCCTCAGCAACTGAGATAATACAAAGGGGGAAAGGGTACAATGAATCCCAGGACTTGGGGAAAATATATTTGTATGTTTGTTAGTATACCACTTGGAAGTAAATATTCCTTTGCAAAAGCTCTACAGTGTCATATCTCAAGTAACTTGTATGTATATAGTTATTTATGTGTTCACTCATAGGGAACAGCTAAGTGAGTGGTGCCATAGCTAGAGTGCCATACCTGGAATCAGGAAAAGCTAAGTTCAAATCTGATTTCAGAAATTGAGTAATTTGGACAAGTCATTTAACCCTATTTGACTCAATTTCCTTATCTATAAGTGAGTTGGAGAAGGAAGGGCAAACCAGGCTAGTATCTTGGCAAAGAGAACCACAAATGGTGTCATGAAGAATTGATCATGGCTGAACAACACTCTCACTCTTTACATTAGATTGTGAATTTCTTGAGTCCTAGAACTGTTTTTGCATTTCTTGTACCCTCACCAATTAGCACAGTGAGTGAATGTGTTGTTGACTGAGTGATATATGTATTTCCTTCCATTAGCAATTTGTGCCTACACCTTATCTCTCTTCTTTTAATAGAAAATCCATGTATATGAAGTACAAAATTTTGTTCATCTTTGTTTTTGCCAAAGAACCTAGCAGAGAAGGTTTAGTAATATTTAGTAGATAGACAATCCATAGATTTAGATAAGTCAAATTTATATCTCCTCATACCTGAAAAGCAATTTCTGTCAAATAACCCTTCAACATAAGTTTGCAAACACATTATCATCCCAGTTTTACATTGAGAAAACTGAGAACAGGAAAAAAATTCTATCTAATCATCACTTCTGTGTTATAGATATTAATATATAATTATCCCTTTAATGACTTACCTTAGTTCCATATCTACTAACTTGCAGAATTGGTACTTGTACTGGAACTCAGCTCTTCTAACTAAAAGTTACATGTTCTAATTACTATGCCACATCTTGCTCCTTGACTAGATAAGAACTAAACTTACTGCTAAAGATCATGTGACCAGTGGTTGGACACCTCTAGGTTTTGATAAATTGTAAAAGCTCAGAATTATGAAAGGGTTCTTAATATTAAGAAATAATTGTATAACATTTAATTTCCTCTACAAAGAAGTCCTCTATTCCATGTGACAATCTATTCAAGCTATTAATTATTTAAATATAGATTTAACAAGATGTGGAATTGAAAGTGAAACCACTTGGCAGAGAGTTGCTGATGAAACAGTTGGCAGTTATAGATCCATTTAGGAGATCTCTGAAGTTATTTCCACATCTGTCATCCTGTAACTTTAATTCAGAAAAAAATAATTGTGTTAAAATAGCTTTGTTCTTTGACCTTGGCCAAATCTTCCATTCCCACTGAAAATATTTTATGTTTTTCAATATTTATGAAATCGTCAATCTAACATGCTTTTTAAAACTCCAAAAATATTTTGCAGTGATTACATTTTAAATGATTTAAATATTTCTCTGGGAAATTTTATATTTGGCTTCTTACCATAAGCAGTTTAAAAAAAAATTAGGGGTAATAAATTAATGTGATTTCAAAAAATCATTCTAGCATAACTAAGGCTGTATTTTGTGAGCATATAATAAGTTATAATAAAGAAGGAATATAAAATCACTTTATATATATATTTTTAAATAGCTTTTTATTTACAAGGTGTATACACGGTTAATTTTTCAGCATTGACAAAACCTGTAAAATCTTTTGTTCCAATTTTTCCTCTCCTTCACCCAATCCCTCCCCCAGATGGCAGGTAAACCAATACATGTTAAATATGTTAAAGCACATGTTAAATACAATATATGTATACATGTCCATACAGTTATTTTGCTGCACAATAAGAATTGGACTTTGAAATAATGTATAATTAACCTGTGAAAAAAATCGAAAATGTAGTCATACAAAAACAGAGGGATTGAAAATGCTATGTAGTGGTTCACACTCATTTCGCCAAGTTCTTTCACTGGGTGTAGCTGGTTCTATTCATTATTGAACAAATGGAACCGATTCAGTTCATCTCATTGTTGAAGAGATCCATCTCCATCAGAATTGATCACCATATAGTATTGTTGTTGAAGTATATAATGATCTCCTGTTCCTGCTCATTTCACTCAGCATCAGTTCATGTAAGTCTCTTTAGGCCTTTCTGAAATCCTCCTGCTGGTCATTTCTTACAGAACAATAATATTCCATAACATTTACATACCAAAATTTATTCAGCCATTTTCCAATTGATGGGAATTCACTTGGTTTCCAGTTTCTGGCCACAACAAAGGGGGCTTCTGCAAATATTTTTGCACATTCAGGTCCCTTTAACTTATTTAAGATCTCTTTGGGCTCTACGCCCAGTGGTAACTGCTGGATCAAAGAGTATGCACAGTTTGATAACTTTTTGAGCATAGTTCCATATTGCTCTCCAGCATAGTTGGATCAGTTCAAAGTTCCACCAAAAATGTATCAGTGTCCCAGTTTTCCCACATCCCCTCCAACATTCGTCATTATCTTTACCTGTCATCTTAACCAATCTGACAGGTGAGTAGTGGTATCTCAGAGTGGTCTTAATTTGCATTTGTCTGAGCAATAGTGACTTGGAGCACCTTTTCATGTGAATATTTTCATATGAAATGAATATTTTCAATATCCATTAGGAAGATTTGTCTATAATTTTCTTTCTCTGTTTTCCTCCTACCTGCTTTAGGTATCAGTAACATGTCTGTGTCATAAAAGGAATTTGGTAGAAGTCCTTCATTCCCTATTTTTTCAAATAATTTATATACTATTTGAATTAATTGTTCTTTAAATGTTTGGTAGAATTCATAGTTAAATCCATCTGGTTCTGGGAATTTTTTCTTATGCAGATAATTAATATCTTGTTCTATTTGTTTTTCTAAAATGGGACTATTTAAGTAATTTATTTCCTCTTTTGTATTCTTGGCAATCTATATTTTTGCATATACTCCTCCATTTCACTTAGGTTATCAAATGTATTGGCATAAAGTTAGGCAAAGTACCTCCTAATTATTGATCTCATTTCCTTTTCATTGTTGAAAAGTTTTCATTTTTTTACACTAACAATTTGATTTTTCTCTTTCCTTCTAATCAAATTAAATTAAAAAATAACTAATTTCTTCTATTCTGTTGGTTTTTCATAAAACTAACTCTTAGTTTTATTTATTAATACAATAGTATTTTTTACTTTGAATTTTATAAATCTCTCTTTTTTAGAATTTCAGGTTTGGTATTTGATTGTTTGTTTTTTTAATTTGTTCTTTTTCTTACGTTTTTATTTGCAAGCGCAATTTGTTGATCTTTTCTTTCTCTATTTTATGCAAGTAAACATCTAGAGATATAAAATTTCCCCTAATTATTGCTTTGGCTGCATCTCACAAATTTTGGTATGTTGTCTCATTATTGTTATTCTCTTGAATGAATTTATTGATTGTATCTATGATTTGCTGTTTCACTCATTCATTC
The DNA here is from genome assembly GCF_048593235.1 of Sminthopsis crassicaudata. Classification (NCBI taxonomy): domain Eukaryota; kingdom Metazoa; phylum Chordata; class Mammalia; order Dasyuromorphia; family Dasyuridae; genus Sminthopsis; species Sminthopsis crassicaudata. The sequence continues at coordinate 410,973,307 of NC_133618.1, read as the reverse complement.
TTTAGGAAGAGTGTTAAAAGCCAAGTCAGTTCTTCAAGAATCTCCACAGTTATGGATCATAATATCTGAAGGAACTACAAGGCAGTTTTTGCTGACACATTGTTTGCAGACTGGGAATGAGATAAATTGGATGCAGAGGGAAGAGGGGAGAGGTCAGATAATGAAATGGTCAGTCAGAGAGGTCAGAGAACAGCAACTGCCTCTCAGTCTCCTTGTATCATCCTTTCGCAAGAAGAGATCCATTCTGCAGGTCTGGGTTGGATCTCCAACAGCCACTGTCAGATGGCTCCCATGTACTCCAACAGAAGAGATAATTTGGTTCCAATTACTTTTTGGTTTATTTTCCCCTGGTCTTTTATTAAATGTAGTTTTTATTGCATCATGGTCTGAAAAATGCATTTACTGTTTCTGTCTTTCTGCATTTGATTTTGAAGTATTAATGTCCTAATATGTAGTCAATTTTTTATAGGTTCAATGAACTGCTGAAGAGAAAGTGTACTCCTTTCTGGATCCATTCAATTTTCTCCAAAGACCTATCATACCTAGTTTTTCTAGTATTTAATTTACCTCATTAACTTCTTCCTTATTTATTTTGTGGTTTGATTAATCTAGTTCTGAGAAAGCAAGGTTGTGATCACCCATTAGTACAGTTTTTCTGAATACTTCTTCTTGAAGTTGACTTAACTGCTTCTTCAGGAATTTAGATGACATATCATTTGGTGCATATGCATTTGGTGTTGATATTGCTTCATTATCTATGGTACCCATTAGTAAGATATACTTTATGTCCTTATCTCTTTTAAATAAATCGATTTTTGTTTTAGCTTGATCTGAGATCAGTATGGCTTACCCTGCCTTTTTTATATTTATAATTTTTTGACAGTATATATGCATGAGTAATTTTTTTTTATACCATTATCCCTTGTAATCATTTTTCCAAATTATCCCCTCCCTCCTTCTACTCCCTCACCTAGATGACAGGCAATCCCATACATTTTACATGTGTTACAGTATAACTTAGATACAATATATGTGTGTAAATCCAATTTTCTTGTTGCACGTTAAGTATTAGATTCCAAAGGTATAAGTAACTGGGTAGATAGACAGTAGTGTTAACAATTTATATTCACTTCCCAGTGTTCCTTCTCTGAGTGTAGTTGTTTCTGTCCATCATTGATCAACTGGAAGTGAGTTGGATCTTCTTTATGTTGACGATATCCACTTCTATCAGAATACATCTTCATACAGCATTGAAGTATAAAGCGATCATCTGGTTCTATTCATTTCACTCAGCATCAGTTGATGTAAGTCATTTCAAAACTCTCTGTATTCGTCCTGCTGGTCATTTCTTACAGAGCAATAATATTCCATAACTTTCATATACCACAATTTACCCAACCATTCTCTAATTGATGGACATCCATTCAACTTCCAGTTTCTACCTACAATAAAAAGAGCTGCCACAAACATTTTGGCAGATACAGATCCCTTTCCCCTCTTTAGTATTTCTTTGGGATGAAAGCCCAATAACAGCAATTCTGGATCAACTTTTGGGGCATAGTTCCAAATTGCTCTCCAGAATGGTTGGATTCTTTCACAACTCCAGCAACAATGTATTAGTGTCCCAGTTTTCCCACATCCGCTCAAACATTCATCATTATTTGTTCCTGTCATCTTAGCCAATCTGACATGTGTGTAGTGGTATCTCAGAGGTGTCTTAATTTGCATTTCTCTTATCAGTAGTGATTTGGAACACTCTTTCATATGAGTGGATATAATTTCAATTTCATCATCTGAGAATTGTCTGTTCATATCCTTTGACCATTTATCAATTAGAGAATGCATTGATTTCTTATAAATTAGGGTCAGTTCTCTATATATTTTGGAAATGAGACCTTTATCAGAACCTTTAACTGTAAAAATATTTTCCCAATTTGTTACTTCCCTTCTAATCTTGTTTGCATTAGTATTGTTTGTACAGAAACTTTTTAGTTTGATGTAATCACGATCTTCTATTTTGTAATCAATAATGATTTCTAGTTCTCCTCTTGTCATAAATTCCTTCCTCCTCCACAGGTCTGAGAGGTAGACTATTCTCTGTTCCTCTAATCTATTTATGATCTCATTCTTTATGCTTAAATCATGGACCCATTTTGATCTTATCTTGGTATATGGTGTTAAGTGTGGAGCCATATCTAATTTCTGCCATACTAATTTCCAGTTTTCCCAACAGTTTTTTCCAAATAATGAATTTTTATCCCTAATGTTGGTATCTTTGTGTTTGTCAAAGAATAGATTGCTATAGTTGTACACTTTTTTATCCTTTGTACCTAATCTATTCCACTGGTCGACTGGTCTATTTGTTAGCCAATACGAAATGGTTTTGGTGACTGCTGCTATATAATATAGCTTTAGATCAGGTACACTTAGACCACCTTCCTCTGACTTTTTTTTCATTAGTTCCCTTGCAATTCTCTGCAGAAACAGCATTTGACAAAATCCAACATCCATTCCTACTAAAAACTCTTGAGAGTATAGGAATAAATGTTGTATTTTTTTCTGCATCTATTGAGATGATCATATGGTTTTTATTAATTTGATTATTAATATGGTCAATTATACTAATAGTTTTCCTAATATTCAACCAACCCTGCATTACTGGTTTAAATCCTACTTGATCCTACTTGATCATAGTGTTTTATCCTGGGGATAATTCTCTGAATACTTTTTGCTAATATCTTATTTAAGATTTTAGAATCAACATTCATTAAGGAAATTGGTCTATAATTTTCTTTCTCAGTTTTCGATCTACCTGGTTTAGATATCAGTAACATTTCTGTTTTATAAAAGGAGTTTGGTAGGACTCCTTCATCCCCTATTTTTTCAAATAGTTTATATAACATTGGGGCTAATTGTTCTTTAAATGTTTGGTAGAATTCACACGTAAATCCATCTGGTCCTGGGGATTTTTTCTTAGGGAGTTGGTTAATAGCTTGTTCTATTTCTTTTTCTGAGATGGGACTATTTAAGCAATTTATCTCCTCCTCTGTTAATCTAGGGAGCTTATATTTTTGGAGGAAGTCATCCATTTCACTGAAGTTATCAAATTTATTGGCATAAATTTGGGCAAAGTAATTCCTTATTATTTCTCTAATTTCCTCTTCATTGGTGGAATGATCCCCCTTTTCATTTGTAAAACTAACAATTTGATTTTCCTCTTTCCTTTTTCTGATCAAATTTACCAAAGGTTTATCCATTTTATTGGCTTTTTCATAAAACCAACTCTTGGTTTTATTTATTAATTCAATAGTTTTTTTTTTTTTGTTTTTTTTTTTACTTTCAATATTACTGATTTCTCCTTTTAATTTTTGTATTTCAATTTTGATTTTTGGTTGAGGGTTTTTAATTTGGTCTTTTTCTAGCTTTTTAAGTTGCAGACCCAATTCATTAATCTTCTCTTTCTCTATTTTGTTCAAATAAGCCTCTAAAGATATAAAATTTCCCCTTATTACCGCTTTAGCTGCATCCCACAGATTTTGGTATGATGTCTCATCATTGTCATTGTCTTGGGTGAAATTATTAATTGTTTCTATAATTTGCTCTTTCACCCAGTCGTTCTTTAAGATGAGATTATTCATTTTCCAATTACTTTTTGGTCTATTTACCCCTAACTTCTTATTGAATGTAGTTTTTATTGCATTGTGGTCTGAGAAGAAGGCATTTATTATTTCTGCCTTCCTGCATTTAATTTTGAGTTCTTTATGACTTAATATTTGGTCAATTTTTGTATACATTCCATGAACTGCTGAGAAGAAAGTATATTCCTTTCTATCACCATTCAGTTTTCTCCAAAGGTCTATCATACCTAGTTTTTCTAATGTTCTATTTAATTTCTTAATTTCTTTCTTATTGTTTTGTTTATTGTTTTGTGTTTTGTAATTTTTTTCTTATTGTTTTCTTTATTGTTTTGTGTTTTGATTTGTCTAAATCTGAGAGTGCAAGGTTGAGATCTCTTACTATTATACTTTTAATGTCTCTTTCTTCTTGCAACTCTCTTAACTTTCCCTTTAGGAAGTTAGATGCTATACCACTTGGTGCATATATGTTTAGTATTGATATGGCTTCATTGTTTATGCTACCTTTTAGCAGGGTATAGTTTCCTTCCTTATCTCTTTTAATTAGATCAACTTCTGTTTTTGCTTGATCTGAGATAAGGATGACTATCCCTGCTTTTTTGGCTTTACCTAAAGCATAATAGATTCTGCTCCAACCTTTTTTACCTTTACTCTGTATGTATCTCCATGCTTTAAGTGTGTTTCCTGTAAACAGCATATTGTAGAGTTCTCACTTTTGATCCAGTATGCTATCTATTTCCATTTGATGGGAGAGTTCATCCCATTCACATTTACAGTTAAAATTACTAATTCTGTATTTCCTGCCATAATATTATCCCCAGATTATGCTTTTTTCCCTTGACCCCCTCAACCCCTTCCCCAATATTTAATTTATAGTCCCCACTTGTGACGTGCAGCCCTCCCTTTTTAGTATCCCTCCCCCCCCTTCCAAATCCCTTCCCTTTTCTTGTACCTTTCCCTTATTCCCCTTTTCCTTTTTCCTTTTCCTCTCCCCCTTTTAATAAGGTGAGAGAGAATTCTCTGAAAAACAAATATGTCAATTATTTACTCTTTGAGCCTACTCTGATGAGAGTAAGATTCACACAATGTTTCACCCCCTTTTTAAATTCCCTCAGATGTGGTATATTTTTCTATGCCTCTTCTTGAGATGTATTTTTCCCTCTTTTTATCACTCTTTCCTCTTTTTCTGATACTATCCCCTTTCTTTACTGCTCCCCCCTTTTTTATATCTGTAAAATCAAATTATCCTTGTGGACTTTCTGTATATCCCCAACAGAGATACAATTCTCAAGAGTTCTTTTTACCTTTTTCTGTTCTCTTCAGTCTTGTGGATGTAGATCGAATTTTTTGTTTAAGTCTGATTTTTTTCTTAGAAACAAATGGAATTCCTCTGTTTCATTAAATGACCATCTTCTTCCATGGAAAAAAATGCTAAACTTAGCTGGATAATTTATTCTTGGTTGCAATCCTTGATCTTTTGCCTTTTGGAATATCAGGTTCCAGGCCCTTCTATCTTTTAATGTGGAGGCAGCCAGATCTTGAGTAATCCTTATTATGGCACCTTAATATTTGAATTGCTTTTTTCTAGCTGCTTGCAACATTTTTTCCTTTGTTTGGTAGTTCTGCAGCTTAGCCACAATATTCCATGGAGTTCTTTTTTTAGGGTCTTTTTCAGAAGATGTTCAATGAATTCTTTCAATGCCTATTTTCCCTTCTGTTTCTATTATCTCTGGACAGTTCTCTTTGATGATTTCCTGTAAAATAGAATCTAGGATCTTTTTTTGGTCATAGTTTTCAGGAAGTCCAATGATCCTCAGATTATCTCTACTACATCTATATTCCAGGTCTATAGATTTCCCCAGTAATTATTTGACATTTTTCTCCAGCTTTTCATTTTGTTTGTTTGTTTGTTTTGTTTGACTGATTCTTTGGTTCTCAATGAATCATTCATCTCTATTTGTTATGTCCTAATTTTTAATGAGTTTTTTTCTTCATTCACATTTTTAGTTGTTTTTGTATATGCCCAATTGAGTTTTTAAATGAATTATTTTGTTCTATTGAATTTTTTTTCCATTTCCCTAATTTTTAGAGAGTTTTTTTCTTTTTCCAATTCAGAAATCCTACTTTCTTGAGAATTTTTTTATTTTTCCAATTCAGAAATCCTTTCATATGATTTTTTAACCTTTTCTAATTTACAAATTTTGTTTCCCTGCATCTCCTTTGAATTCTTTATTTTTTCCAACTCAAATTTCAGAACATTGTTATTCTCTATCATAGCTTCTCTTTCCTTCACCCATTTTTCTTCAAACTCTCTTAACTTTTTAATAGTCTCTTCTAGGAGAGAGTTATGTGATGGGGGCAGGTTTCATTCCCCTTTAGAGTGTTATCTGCTGACTCTCTGCTGTTAAGTTCCTTGGGGTTGGATACCCACTCTTTCTGTGTGTAGAAGGAATCAATAGTTCTCGAGCATTTTACTCATGGTTAAAAATCTTTTGGGGTCTATCCTTGTGGTCAAAAGTTTATTTATTTATTTCTTTACCAGATTCCTCCTTGCTGTTCAGGCTCTTAACTACCCCAAGGTGAAGCCCTGGACAGCAGAAAGCGGATGTACAGCAGTGCCGAGATCTGTTAGATCACTTCTGGATTGGGGGTTCTAGTATCTGGCTTTATATTTTAAAGTGGCTTGATTTCTCTTCTGAACTGCTTTTTTATAAGCAGAGAAGAGCTAACAGCTTGTGCCAGATTCCTCTATCTCAGTGGCTTCTCTGATCCCAGAGTTCTCCCCAGCCTGATCGGCACAGTGTGTTAGCACCTAACCATCTGTACTGGCCTTTTTTCTTCCTCCCCTTGGAACTGACCTTTTCTGTTGAAACTCCAGATTTTCTTCAGCTGGTACGTTGTGCTTCCAATCCTTGTGGTTTCTATCAGTTCAGCATAATTTTTGAGGCTGATTTAACCAATTTTTAATGAGGGAAGAAGGAAGCTTACAGATTCACGTGTATCTTCTTCGCCATCTTGGCTCTGGCCCTCAACCCCTGCCTTTTCAACTTCAGCAGAAGCGTAGATTCTGCTCCAGCCTTTTATATTTACATTGTATGTATCCCTCTGCTATTTAATGTGTTTCTTATACACAACATATTGTAAGATTCTGGCTTTTAATCCAGTATTGTAGGATTCTGGTTTTTAATCCAGTCTGCTATCCACTTCCACTTTAAGAGAGATTTTACCCTATTCACATTTATGGTCAAAACTACTAATTCTGTATTTCCTGCCATTGTATTAACCCCAAAGTATACTTTTCCCCTTTTCTTCCTACCCAGTATTTTATTTATGAGCTCTACTTGCCTCAAGAAGCCCTCTCCCTTTAGAATCCTTCCCCCTTTTTTATACCTTTCCCCTACTATTTTTCTTTTTCCTTCTATTTGACATACCCCTTCCTTTTTCCCCTTTCCCCTCACACTTTATTATAAGGTGAGAGAACTTTGTCAGTGGAACAAAATATGGCTAATATTTTTGGAGCCAAATGATGACAGTAAGATTTAGACAATGTACATCCTGCTGTATTCTTTTCCTCAATTATAATAGGTCTTCTTTGCCTCTTCCTGAGATGTCATTTCCCTCATTTTGCCTCCATTTCCCCCTTTTTCTGGTACAATACCCTTTTAAATTCTAGTTTTTACATTATATAACAGTAAAATCAAATTCTATATACACACTCTCTATGTATAGCAATAGCAGAGACATAATTCTCAAGAGTTCTTTTCTTTTTATGCTTCTTTTTAATTCTATATTTGTAGGTCAAATTTTCTGTGCAGCACTGCTATTTTCTTTAAAAAATGGAGATCTTCTGGAGGTGGAGTCAAGATGATGGAGATGACACACATTTCTCTGTCACCTTCAATGCAACCCTTACTATAATTATGAAATCCAGCCTCTAAATTAGCTGTGGATGGGCAGAACTCACAAATATTGGGAGTGTAACAAATTATCAACATAAGATAATTTCAAAGATCATTAAAAAAAGGTCTATTTCAATTAGAAATGGGAGGGAGACAGCCAGGACAAACAGTACAAACCCCAGCGCAGATAACTCAATGTTCCGGACAGAGAATTTGGGGGAGAAAACAGACTAGAAAAGATCAATCAGAAATAGGAAAGAGGCAGAAATGCACAAACAGCTGACCACAAATACCAGTACAGATAGCTCAGAGTCTGGGAGCAGTGCAGTTTCAGAATGCCTGAGCAGGCTCCAACCACAAACATCAAGGCAGACAGCAGAGTACCAGGACATGGCTAAAGACTCAAAGACTCCATGTGGCAGTGCCAGCACCAGGAGTGAATCAGCACTGACCCAGCTCAGTTGCCCTTACTTGGAACACCTCTTCTACCCTAAAGACAGACCTTAACTTTTAACTTTTAAAAAAGAGTAAAAAAGTAAAGAGGACTTTAATAATTGACAACTTTTATAGCACAAGAGAAGAACACATTTCAGAGGCAGATTGTATCCAGATGAAGTCCCAAGGAGTGAAATAACCTGATCCCAATCACACAAGGCTCTTCTAGAAGAACTTAGAAAGTATCTGAAAAGAGAGATAAAAGAAAAATAGAGAAAGGAAATGAAGGCCTTCCAAGAGACTTCTGGACTTCATGACAAGCCTTGGAATTAATGCTTGATCAGAAAAAACAAACAAACAAAAAAAAAAAAAAAAACAAATAATTACCAGCAGAAGACATCCTTGAAATTGGCCAGAAAATGTCTGTGTTTGCTTAGGGGAGGGGATGAAAAGACTGTGTGCAGGCTGAGGGCAAGCAGCGCAAGCAAGACAGGCAGCTCCTACTTCTCAGACCAGAGGGGGAGGGGTGTGACCTCTGCCATTTCTGAGGAAAGACCTTTACCCCAGTGTGGATGTTCCATCTTGGCAGCAAGCCAGGATCATTACAGAAGTTTTAAACACTGGAGATAAAGAATAAAACACTGGAAAGCAAATGTCTCTTGGACCTGAATATCCCCACCCTCACCCAGAGTGACTCAGCACATTCATAAAGCCTCAGAGCGCAGAAGCAGCACGCAACCATTGCTGTCCTGCTAGTGCCCAACTGCTGTCTCCCACAATCTGTAGAGGAAGCCCAGTAAAACCAGCCAGCCCTATTCCCCCCAAAAGCAGAACAATTGTTTCTCTTATCAATTTGTTTTATGCGATTCCCACTCTGACAAAAGGAACAAAAAATTTAAAAGGGCTGTAACCATTGACAGCTTCTATATGGAGACAGAGGAGACTTCAAACCCTGAGGAGACTAAAAGCAGAATGTCTACAGAGGAATCCCCTAAGGGGGATATGACCTACTACTCAATACACAAGACTATCATAAAGGAAATCAAAAAGGCTCTCACAAGAGACCTAGAAGAGAAATGGGAAAAGGAAAGGGAAGGTTGGCAAGAGAGTCTGGAGAAGTCATCCAGAGTGGATAAAGAGGTCAAATCATTGAGAAATAAAATTAGTGAGTTGGAAAAAGAAAACAGCTCTCTAAAAAATAAAATTGATGAAATGGAAAAAAAAACTCACTTAAAAACTCAATTGGACAATTACAAAAAGATATTTAAAAAGTGAGTGAAGAAAATATATCATTGAAAATTAGACTTGAACAAATAGAAATGAATGACTCAAGGAGAAACCAAAAAGTAGTCAAGCAAAACCAGAAAAATAAAAAAATTGAAAAGAATGTCAAGTACCTTATTTGAAAGACAACTGACCTGGAAAACAGATCCAGGAGAGACAATTTGAGAATAATCGAACTCCCTGAAAAATGTGATGAAAAAAAGAGCCTAGACATTATGTTCCCGGAATTTATCAAAGAGAACTGCCCAGATGTTTTAGAAACAGAGGGTAAAATAGACATTGAAAAAATTCATCTATCACTTGCTGAAAGGGACCCTAAAATCAAAATGCCAAGAAATATATTGGCCAAGTTCAAGAATCATCAGACAAAGGAAAAAATACTGGAAGCTGCTAGAAAAAAGCAATTCAGATATGGAGGAGCCACAATAAGGATAACCCAGGATCTAGGAGCACTCACATTAAAAGAAAGAAGGGCCTGGAATATGATATTCCGAATAGGTTAAGGAATTTGATATGCAGGCAAGAATAACTTACCAAGAAAAATGAGCATCCTTTTCTAGGGAAGAAGATGCACATTTAACAAAATAAATGAATTAAATCTATATTTGATGAAAAAAACAGATCTAAACAAAAAGTTTGATCTTCAAATACAGAACTCAAGAGAATTCTAAAAAGGTATAAAGAAATCTTGAGAACTATATTTCAGCCATAAAGATATGTAAAGAATACATGTATAATTTGTCCTAGAAACTAGAGGTAGAAAGGAAATTATATCATAAAAAGGGTAAAGTGGTTGTACTACATCTTATGAAGAGGCAAAGGTAACCTATTATATCTGAGAGAAAGAAAAAAGGGGGATGAGCATAGTGTGTATCAATAGACATATTCGATTTATGGTGAAACTTCTACTTCATTGAAAAGTGAAAGGGAAGGAGTAAGCTAAAGGAAAGGGAATACAGCAATTGTGAGGAAAATGAGGTAAAATAATGGGAGAAACATTAAGGTGGGGGAAGAATACTAAAAAGGGAGGGCTATGAAAAGCAAGTGGTGTTCACAAGTTTAATACTGGGTAGGGGGTTAAGAGGGAAGAAAAGGAGAAAAGCATAAGCAGGGGTTAACAGGATGGCAAGCAATATAGAATTAGTCATTCTAAACATAAATGTGAATGGGGTAAACTCCCCCATAAAGATGAAGCAGTTAGCAGACTGGATTAAAAGCCAGAATCCTACTCTATGTTATTTATAGGAAAAACACATGAAACAGGGTGATACATTCAGAATAAAAGTAAAAGGGAGGAGTAGAATCTACTATCCTTTAGGTGAAGCCAAAACAGCAGGGGCAGCCATCCTCATCTCAGATCAAGCAAAAACAAAAATGTATCTAGTTAAAAGAGATAAAGAAGGGCATTATATCCTGCTAAAGGGTAGCATAGATAATGAAGCAGTATCAATATTAAGCATATACGCACCAAGTGGTGCACCATCTAAATTCTTAAAAGAGAAATTAAGAGAGCTGGAAAAAGAAATATATAGCAAAACTATAATAGTGGGAGATCTCAACCTTGCATTTTCAGAATTAGATAAATCGAAGTACAAAATAAATAAGAAAGAAATCAAAGAGGTAAACAGAATACTAGAAAAGTTTGATATGATAGATCCTTGGCAAAAGCTAAATGGAGACAGAAAGGGGTACACTTTCTTCTCAGCAGTTCATGGAACCTATACAAAAATTGATCATATACTAGGGCATAAAAAAAAATCTAAAAATCAAATGCAGTAAGTCAGAAATAGTAAATGCATTTTTTTAGACCATAATACAATGAAAATTACTTTCAATAAAAAGCCAGAGGAAAGTAGACCAAAAAAGAATTGGAAACTAAATAATCTTATACTAAAGCATGATTGGGTGAAACAGCAAACCATAGACATAATTAATAACTTCACCCAAGAAAATGACAATAATGAGACATCATACCAAAATGTGTGAGATACAGCCAAAGCAGTAATAAGAGGAAGTTTTATATCTCTATAGGCCTACTTGCATAAAATAGAGAAAGAGAGGGTCAACGAATTGGGCTTAAAACTAAAAGTGCTCGAAGAGGAACAAATTAAAACCCCCAGACAAACACGAAACTTGAAATTCTAAAAATAAAATGTGAGATTAATAAAATTGGAAAAAAAAACTTGAAATAATTAATAAAACTAAGAGTTGGTTCTATGAAAACAACAAAATAGACAAACCCTTAGTAAATCTGATTTAAAAAAAGGAAAGAGGAAAAGCAAATTGTTAGTCTTAAAAAAGAAAAGGGAGAACTCACCACAAATGAAGAGGAAATTAGAAATTAGTTAGGCGATATTTTGCTCAACTTTATGCCAATAAATTCTATAATTTAAATGAAATGGAAGAATACTTTCAAAAATATAGCTTGCCCAGATTAACAGAGGAAGAAGTAAATAGTCTAAATAGTCTCATTTCAGAAAAAGAAATAGAACAAACTATTAACCAACTCCCTAAGAAAAATCCCCAGGACCAGACAGATTTAAATGTGAATTCTCCCAAACATTTAAAGAACAACTAACTCCAATGCTATATAAACTATTTGAAAAAAAATAGGGATTGAAGGAGTCCTACCAAATTCCTTTTAAGACACAGACATGGTACTGATACCTAAACCAGGTAGGCTGAAAACAGAGAAAGAAAATTATAGACCAATCTCCCTAATGAATATTGATGCTAAAATCTTAAATAAAATATTAGCAAAAAGACTGCAGAAAATCATCCCCAGGATAATACACCAAGTGGGATTTATACCAGTAATGTATGGCTGGTTCAATATTAGGAAAACTATTAGCATAATTGACTATATCAATAACCAAATTAACAAAAACCGTATGATCATCTCAATAGATGCAGAAAAAACATTAATAAAATCCAACATCCATTTCTATTAAAATCACTTGAGAGTATAGGAACAAATGGATATTCCTTAAAATGATAAAGAGCATATATTTAAAACTGCCAGTAAACATTGTATATAATGGCGATAAACTGGAACCTTTCCCAGTAAAATCAGGAGTGAAACAAGGTTGCCCACTATCACAATTACTATTCAATATAGTACTAGAAACGTTAGCCTTGGCAATAAGAGCCAAGAAAGAGATTCAAGGAATTAGAGTAGGTAATGCGGAAATCAAACTATCACTCTTTGCAGATGATATTATGGTATATTTAGAGAACCCCAAAGACTGCTAAAAAGCTATTAGAAATAATTCAGAACTTTAGCAAAGTTGCAGGATACAAAATAAATTCACATAAATCCTCAGCATTTTTATACATTACCAACACAATCCAAGAGCAAGAGATACAAAGAGAAATTCCATTCAAAATAGTATAAAATATTTGGGAATCTACCTACCAAAGGAAATTCAGGAATTCTATGAGCAAAATTACAAAACACTTGCCACAAAAATAAAGTCAGATTTAAATAATTGGAAAGACATTAAGTACTCTTGGATAGGCCAAGTGAACATAATCAAGATGACAATACTCCCTAAACTAATCTATTTATTTAGTGCTATACCAATCAGACTTCCAGGAAACTATTTTAATGACCTAGAAAAAATAACAACAAAATTCATATGGAAGAACAAAAGGTTGATAATTTCAAGGGAATTAATGAAAAAAAAAATCAAATGAAGATGGCCTAGCTGTATCTGATCTAGAACTAAATTATAAAGCAGCAGTCACTAAAACCATTTGTTATTGGCTAAGAAATAGACTAGTTGTACAGTGGAATAGGTTAGCTTCACAGGACAAGATAGTGAATAATAATAGCAATCTAGTGATTGACAAACCCAAAGACCCCAACTTTTGGGATGAGAATTCATTATTTGACAAAAACTGCTGGGAAAACTGGAAATAGTATGGCAGAAACTAGGCATGGACCCACACTTAACACCACATAGTATAACATCAAAATGGGTACATGATTTAGGCATAAAGAACGAGATCATAAATAAATTAGAGGAACATAGGAAAGTTTACCTCTCAGAATTGTGGAGGAGGAAGGAATTTGTGACCAAAGGAGAACAAGAGATCATTATTGATCACAAAATAGAAAATTTTCATTACATCAAATTAAAAAGCTTTTTTACAAATAAAACTAATGCAAACAATATTAGAAGGGAAGTAACAAATTGGTAAAGCATTTTTACAGTTAAAAGTTCTGATAAAGGCCTCATCTCCAAAATATACAGAGAACTGACTCTATTTTATAAGAAATCAAGCCATTCTCCAATTGATAAATGGTCAAAGGATATGAATAGACAATTTTCAGATGATGAAATTGAAACTATTTTCACTCATATGAAAGAGTGTTCCAAATCACTATTGATCAGAGAAATGCAAATTAAGACAACTCTGGGATACCACTACACACCTGTCAGATTGGCTAAGATGACAGGAACAAATAATGATGAATGTTGAAGGGGATGTGGGAAAACTGGGACACTGATGCATTGTTGGTGGAGTTGTGAAAGAATCCAACCATTTTGGAGAGCAATCTGGAATTATGCCCAAAATGTTATCAAACTGTGCATACCCTTTGATCCAGCAGTGCTACTACTGGGCTTATATTCCACAGAAATACTAAAGCAGGGAAAGGGAACTGTATGTGCCAAAATGTTTGTGGCAATCCTCTTTGGAGTGGCTAGAAACTAGAAAATGAATGGATGCCAATCAATTTGAGAATGGCTGGGTAATTCATGGTATATGAATGTTATGAAATATTATTGTTCTGTAAGAAATGACCAACAGGATGAATACAGAGAGGCTTGGAGAGACTTACATCAACTGATGCTGAGTGAAATGAGGAGTACTAGGAGATCATTATACACTTTAATAACAATACCATATGAGGATGTATTCTGAATGAAGTGAATATCTTCAACATACAGAAGAACTAATCTAATTTGAATTGATAAATGATGGACAGAATTAGCTACACCCAGGGAAGAAACAGTGGGAAATGAGTGTAAACTGTTAGCATTTTTTTGTTTTTCTCCCCAGGTTATTTTTACCTTCCAAATCCAATTCTTCATTTCCAACAACAATAACAACAACAAAAATTTGGTTCTGCACATATATATTGTACCTGGGATATACTATAACATATTTAATATGTATAGGAATGCCTGCCATCTAGGGGAGAGGGTGGAGGGAAGGAGGGGAAAATTTGGAACAGAAGGGTGTACAAGGGATAATATTATAATAAATTACATATGCACTGTCAAAAAAGTTATAATTATAAAATTAATAAAAAAATTAAAACAAAAAAACAACCCAGAAATTTAAAGTTAACGCTGTAACAAATGTGTTTTCTATACATGTGTTTCATTATCTTTGTTCTTTAAGTGTGTGCCCACTTTCCTCATGGATACTGTGTGCCTCAGACTTTTGGGAAGGGGATATTGTGTCACTACTATTCTTGCTATACTATTTTAATAAATATTTTTGATAAAAAGAGAGTCTGTTGAAGACAACACAAAATGCTTATAGGGAAATGGAAAAAGCATATAACTCTTTAAAAGATAGATTTGATCAACTGGGAAAGGAAAGCAACTCCCAGAAAAACAGAATTTGTTAAACAGAAAAATAAAATAACTTCTTAAAAAACAGAATTTGTGAAATGGAAAAAAATTCCATAGAACAAAACAACTCATTCAAAAATCCAATTGGACAAATATGAAGAGAAGTTTAAAAAATTAAATGAAGAAAATAACACACTAAAATTCAGGATTTTTTTTAATTTTTATTTTATTTTATAATTATAACATTTTTTGACAGTACATATGCATGGGTAATTTTTTACAACATTATCCCTTGCACTTACTTCTATTCAGATTTTATACTATCGACTGTTATTTTGAATGGAATTTCTCTTTGTATCTCTTGCTGTTGGATTGTGTTGGTAATGTATAAAAATCCTGAGGATTTATGTGGATTTATTTTGTATCCTGCGACTTTGCTAAAATTCTGAATTATTTCTAATAGCTTTTTAGCAGAGTTTTTGGGGTTCTCTAAGTATACCATCATGTCATCTGCGAAAAGTGACAATTTGATTTCTTCATTTCCTAGCCTAATTCCTTGAATCTCTTTCTCGGC
Source organism: Sminthopsis crassicaudata (assembly GCF_048593235.1). NCBI lineage: Eukaryota > Metazoa > Chordata > Mammalia > Dasyuromorphia > Dasyuridae > Sminthopsis > Sminthopsis crassicaudata. The sequence continues at coordinate 410,957,892 of NC_133618.1, read as the reverse complement.
TCTTATTGCCAAGGCTAGAGTTTCTAGTACTATATTGAATAGTAATGGTGATAGTGGGCAACCTTGTTTCACTCCTGATCCTACAGGGAAAGGTTCTAGTTTATCACTATTACATATGATGTTTACTGAAGGTTTTAAATATATGCTCCTTATTATTTTAAGGAATAGTCCATTTATTCCTATACTCTCAAGCGTTTTTAGTAGGAATGGATGTTGGATTTTATCAAATGCTTTTTCTGCATCTATTGAGATGATCATATGGTTTTTATTAATTTGATTATTAATATGGTCAATTATATTAATAGTTTTCCTAATATTAAATCAGCCCTGCATTCCTGGTATAAATCCCACTTGGTCATAGTGTATTATCCTGGGGATGATTTTCTGAAGTCTATTTGCTAATATCTTATTTAAGATTTTAGCATCAATATTCATTAAGGAAATTGGTCTATAGTTTTCTTTCTCAGTTTTTGATCTACCTGGTTTAGGTATCAGTACCATGTCTGTGTCATAGAAGGAATTTGGTAGGACTCCTTCAATCCCTATTGGAGTTAGTTGTTCTTTAAATGTTTGGTAGAATTCACCTGTAAATCCATCTGGTCCTGGGGACTTTTTCTTAGGAAGTTGGTTAATAGCTTGTTCTATTTCTTTTTCTGAGATGGGACTATTTAGACTACTTACTTCTTCCTCTGTTAATCTGGGCAAGCTATATTTTTGAAGGTATTCTTCCATTTCATTTAAGTTATCGAATTTATCGGCATAAAGTTGAGCAAAGTAGCTCCTAACTATTGTTCTAATTTCCTCTTCATTAGTGGTGAGTTCACCCTTTTCATTTTCAAGACTAACAATTTGCTTTTTCTCTTTCCTTTTTTAAATCAGGTTTACTAAGGGTTTGTCTATTTTGTTGGTTTTTTCATAAAAACAACTCTTCATTTTATTAATTAATTCAATAGTTTTTTTTACTTTCAATTTTATTAATCTCACCTTTTATTTTTTGAATTTCAAGTTTTGTGTTTGTCTGGGGGTTTTTAATTTATTCCTTTTCTAGCAATTTTAGTTGTAAGCCCAATTCGTTGGCCCTCTCTTTCTCTATTTTATGCAAGTAGGCCTATAGAGATATAAAACTTCCCCTTATTACTGCTTTGGCTGTATCCCACACATTTTGGTATGATGTCTCATTATTGTCATTTTCTTGGGTGAAGTTATTAATTATGTCTATGATTTGCTGTTTTACCCTATCATTCTTTAGTATAAGATTATTTAGTTTCCAATTATTTTTTGGTCTATTTTCCCCTGGCTTTTTATTAAATGTTATTTTGATTGCATTATGGTCCGAAAAGGATGCATTTACTATTTCTGCCTTACTGCATTTGATTTTGAGGTTTTTATGCCCTAGTATATGATCAATTTTTGTATAGGTTCCATGAACTGCTGAGAAGAAAGTATATTCCTTTCTGTCTCCATTTAGCTTTTGCCAAAGATCTATCATATCAAACTTTTCTAGTATTCTATTTACCTCTTTGACTTCTTTCTTATTTATTTTGTGGTTTGATTTATCTAATTCTGAGAGTGCAAGGTTGAGATCTCCTGCTATTATAGTTTTGCTATCTATTTCCTCTTGCAGCTCTCTTAATTTCTCTTTTAAGAATTTAGATGCTGCACCACTTGGTGCATATATGTTTAATATTGATACTGCTTCAATATTGATGCTGCCTTTTAGCAGGATATAATGCCCTTCCTTATCTCTTTTAATTAGATCAATTTTTGTTTTTGCTTGATCTGAGATGAGGATGGCTACTCCTGCTTTTTTGGTTTTGCCTGAAGCATAATAGATTCTGCTCCACCCTTTTACTTTTAGTTTCAATGTCTCACCCAGTTTCAGGTGTGTTTCCTGTAAACAACATATAGTAGGATTCTGACTTTTAATCCAGTCTGCTAACTGCTTCCTCTTTATGAGGCAGTTTGCCCCATTCACATTTATGGTTAGAAGGACTAATTCTATATTGCTTGCCATCCTATTAACCCCTGCTTATGCTTTTCCCCTTTCCTTCCCTCTTACCCCCCTACCCAGTATTAAACTGGTAAACAGCACTTGCTTTTCACAGCCCTCCCTTTTTAGGATCCCTCCCCCACCTTAAAGATCCTCCCCTTATTTTATCCCTTTTCCTAGAAATTTGATTTCTTTATCCACTCTGTCTTTGAATGCATGGAATGACTTCTCCAGGCTCTCTTGCCAAGCTTCCCTTTCCTTTTCCCATTTCTCTTCCAGCTCTCTTGTGAGAGCCTTTTTGATTTCCTCTATGAGGTTCTTTTGTATTGAGGAGCAGCTTACATCCCTCCCAGGGGATACATCTGGGGACAGTCTGTTCCTAGTCTTCTCAGCATTCGAAGTCTGCTCCCTCTCCACACAGAAGCTGTCAATGGTTAGAGCCCTTTTGAATTTTTTGTTCATTTTGTCAGCGTAGGAATCAAAGAAAACAAACTGACAAGAGAAACAATTGGTCTGTTTTGCGGGGGATGGGGCTGGATGGTATTAATGGGCTTCCTCTACAGACTGGGGATAGGGCAGCAGAGAGCCACTAACAGAACAGCAATGACTGTACTGAGTCTGTGCTCTGAGCCTCTGAGAACGCACTGAGTCAGTCCAGGTGGGGGTTGGGGGTGGCCGGGCTCTGAGAGACTCTGGCTTTCTGGGGTTTTAATCTTCACCTCTGATGTTTACACCCTCTCTGCTGTTCCTGGCTTGCTGCCAAGAAGGAGCAACCACACTGGGGCAAAAGCCCTTTCACAGAAATGGCAGAGATCACACCCCTCTCCCTCTGGTCTGAGCTGTGTGAGCTGCCTGTCTTGTTCTGGCTGCCTGCCCTCAGTCTGAGCCCAGTCTGATTGGCCCTCCCCCGAGCAAACACAGACCTTTTCTGGCGACTTTCAAGGATGTCTTCTCTTGGTGTTTATTTGTGGGTTTCTTTTCTGGTCAAGCATTAAGTCTGAGGCTTGTCATGAAGTAAGTTCTGAGAGAAAACGAGGAGCTCAAGCCGCTGTCTGCCTCCACACCGCCATCTTGGCCAGAAGTCCTAAAATTCAGGATTGAACAAATGGGAACAAATGACACAATAAGCCAACAAGAACTAGTAAAGCAAAACCAAAAAAATAAAAAAATAGAAAAGAATGTAAAATATCTAATGGCGAAAAGAACCAATCTGAAAAATAGAGCTAGGAGAGACAATCTAAGGATTATTGAAGTCCCTGAAATATATGATGAAAAAAAGAGTCTAGACATGATTTTTCAGGAAATCATCAAAGAGAATTGTCCAGATGTGATAGAAACAGAAGGAAAAATATTGAATGTATTCATCAGTCACTTACAAAAAGAGATCCCAAAATTAAAACTCCACGAAATATTGTGACTAAATTCTAGAACTATCAGGCCAAGGAAAAAATACTACAAGCAGCCACCAAAAGAAATAATTCAAATACTAAGGAGCCACAATAAGGATAACGCAGGATCTAGCACCTTCCACATTAAAGAATCCAAGGGCTGGAATCTCATATTCTGAAAGGCAAAGGAACTTGGTATGCAGCCAAGAATAACTTACCCAGCCAAACTGAACATTTTCTTCCAGGGAAGGAGATGGACATTCAGTGAAATAGTTGAATTCCATATATTCTGATGAAAAAAAAATAACAGAGCTAATTAAAAAGTCTGACCTACAAATATAGAATTCAAGAGAAGCAGAAAAAGGTAAAAAAAACTCTTAAGAACTACATTTCTGTTATGAGTATACATAAAAAGTACATGCATAATTTGTTTTATTGTTATAATATAAAAAAAGGATCTAGAGGTGGAAAGGAAATTGTACCCAAAAAATCTGGAGCTCAAAAAAGGGAAACTACATCTCATGAAGAGGCAAGGGAAACCATTTATATATGAGGGAAAAAAGGGAGGGGGATGATATAGTATGAATATTACTTTCATCAGAATTGGCTCAAAGAGAAAATGTTAGACATATTTGATTTAAAGACAAATTTCTCCCATCTCATTGAAAAGTGGGAGGGGAAAAGTGAAAAGGGAAGAAGAAGGTTAAATAGAAGGGAATACAGAAATCAAAAGGGAAAAGTTTAAGAAAAGGAGAGGGACTCTAAGAGAGAGAGAGGAATCCTAAAGAGAAAAGGCTATGTGAGGCAAGTGGTGCTCATAAGTTTAATACTGGGGAGGGAAGTAAGGGGAAAAAGAAAGAGAAATGCATAATCTGGGGTTAACAAGAAGGCAGGAAATACAGAATTAGTAATCTTAACCATAATGTAAATAAGATAAACTCCCCCATAAAGCAGAGACAAATAACAGACTGGACTTAAAGCCCACAATCCTACAATATTTTGTTTATAGGAAACATACTTGAAGTAGGGCAATATATACAGAGTAAAGGTAAAAGGCTGAAGCAGAATCTGGCATATTTCAAGTGATAGGAAGAGTAGTCATCCTGATCTCAGATCAAACAAAATCAAAAATTGATCCAATTTTAAAAAGATAAGGAAGGGCACTAGATCTTGCTAACAGGCAACATAGATAATGAAGCCATATCAATATTAAACATATATGCACCAAGTGGTATAGCATCTAAATTGCTAACGGTGTAGTTAAGAGACCTGCAAGAAGAAATAGATAGCAAAACTATGATAGTGGGAGAAGAATGAAAGGTTAAGATTTTCAAGGGAACTAATGAAAAATGGAGGTGGCCTAGATGTACCAGATCTAAAACTATATTATAAAGCTGCAGTTAATGAAACCATTTGGCATTGGCTGAAAAATATACTAACTGATCAGTGGAATAGGTTAGGTTCACAGGACAAAATAGTCAATAACTATAATAATCTAGTGATTGACAAACCCAAAGACCCCAGCTTTTGGGATATGCACCCACTGTTTGATGAAAACTACTGGGAAAACTGGAAATTATTATGGCAGAAACTAGGCATTGACCCACACTAAACACCATACACCAAGATAAGGTCAAAATGGGTTTATGATCTAGGCATAAAGAATGAGATTATAACTAAATTAGAAGAATATAGGATATTTTACATCTCAGACCTGTGGAGGAGGGAAGAATCTGTGACCAAAGAAGAACTAGAGATCATTATTGATCACAAAATAGAAAATTTTCATTATATCAAATTAAAATTTTTTGTACAGACAAAACTAATGCAGACAAGATTAGAAGGAAAGCAATAAAATGGGAAAATATTTTTACAGTCACAGGTTCTGAAAAAAGGCCTCATTTCCCAAATAAATAGAGAATTGTCTCTGATTTATTAGAAATCAAGCCATTCTCCAACTGATCAATGGTTAATGGATGTGAACAGACAATTTTCAGATGACAAAATTGAAACTATCTCTAGCCATATGAAAAGATTCTCCAAATCATTATTGATTAAAGAAATGCAAAGTAAGACAATTCTAAGATACCATTACACACCTCTCAGATTGGCTAGGATGACAAGAAAAGATAATGATGAATATTGGAGGGGATGTGGGAAAACTGGGGCACTGAAACATTGTTGGTGGAAATGTGAATGCAACCAACCATTCTGGAGAACAATTTGGAACTGTGCACAAAAAGTTATCAAACCGTGTAGTGTTACTACTGGGTTTATATACCAAAGACATCTTAAAGAAGGAAAGGGACCCATATGTGCAAAAATGTTTGTGGCAGCCCTTTTTGCATTGGCTCGAAACTGGAAATTGAATGGATGCCCATCAATTGGAAATGGCTGAATAAATTGTGTTGTATGAATTTTCTGGAATATTATTGTTCTGTAAGAAATGACCAGCAGGAGGATTTCAGAAAGGCCTAGAGAGACTTACCTGAACTGATGCTGAGTAAAATGAGCAGAACCAGGAGATCGTTATATACTTCACAACAGTACTATATGATGATCAGTTCTGATGGATATGGCTCTCTTCAACAATGAGATGAACCAAATCAGTTCCTATTGTTCAGTAATGAAGAGAACCAGCACAAATTGAAAGACATAGTCAACAGAAGGAAGGAGATAGTATTACTGTGCTCTGTTTTAACCAGGTCAAATGTGGAGTACAATATTCAAGTCTTGACACATTGCAATGTATATATATATATATATATATATATATATATATATATATATATATATATATATATATATATATATATGTATGTATGTATGTATAATTGTTTAATTCTTGCAACAACCCTGGGAAGTATTTACTAATATTAAGCCTCATTTTATAGATGAGAAACCAAAGCAACATGAGTTTAAATGTCTTTTCCCAGATTTTCACAGCTAATAAATATCTAATTTAAAATTCAAAATCTGGTCTTCCTATATACAAGCATGGAATTCTATTCACTGTGTCACCTTTTTGTTGTAATCAGCAAAAAAAAATCATTTAGGTGATACTTTAGTACTTTATGATTTGCAAAGCATATTACAGATGTAATCTCATTTGAGTTTTACAACTTCCTTATGCTCAAAGTTTCTAATTTATTTTATCTTTTACTTTAGATGAGTAGTACAGTGCCTTGCATACAGCACATGTTTAATAAATAATTTTTGTTAATTACTTCCAAGTATATATGCCTAAATATATATTTCTCCAGTAGAATACAAGCTCCTTGAAGGTAGGGCTATTTCCTCATTGTCTTTTGTATATACATAAAATTAAGAACTTAAAAAAAATAAATAATGAATGAATTAATGAATAAATTTGAACAAAAAGCAATAGGCTGAAAATTTATAGTATCATAGATATCGGGCTATAAATTACTTTAGGTGCCATTGAATACAAACCTCTCATTTTTTTTACAGAAGAGTAATATGAGGCTCAGAGATTAATTGCTTTCCCTAGAGCCACAAAGCTAGGAAGTATTTGAGGCAGAATTAGAACCAGATCTTTCTAACACTGAAATCTTTCACTCTATTCACAGTGTCATCTACATGAAAAGAGAAATGAAAAACAATAAATCAATAAACTGGCCACAGTATAAATGTGGTAGAAGATGATCTGAACTATAAGCATGAACAATGTTCTAGCAATATTAATTTTGATTCTAATTAGAGATACCTCTAGTATGTACCTTTTTATATCTCCATGATTAAACTTGAAGACCAGATTAATTGGGGTAATGTTAAACACCTTCTTGGGAAAACAACAGACCTGCAAAGTAGATCTAGGAGAGATAATCCGAGAATTATTGGACTTCCTGAAAAATATGATGAAAAAAAGATCCTGGACACTATTTTCCAGGAAATTATCAAATTATGCACAGATGTTAGACAGAGGGTAAAAAAGACATTGAAATAATTCATCAATCACTTTCTGAAAGAGACCCTAAATCAAAACTCCAAGAAATATTGTGGCTAAATTCCAGAACTATCAGACCAAGATAAAAATACTACAAGCTGCTAGAAAAAAATCAATTCAAATATAGAAGAGTCATCATAAGGATTACTCAGGATCTAGCAATGTCCACATTAAAAGAAACTGGTGTGAATGGGCATCCATTCAATTTCCAGTTTCTAGGTGAATTTCATCCATTTCTGATGAAAAAACAAAACAAAACAAAACAGAACTAAACAAAAAGTTTGACCTCCAAATTATAAAACTCAAGAGAAACCTAAAAAGAAATCTTGGAAACTATATTTCTGTTATAAAGATATATAAAGAACACATGTATATTTTTTTCTAGAAACTAGAGGTGGAAAGGAAATCATATCAAAAAAAGGGTAAAGTGGGGGTATTACATCTCACAAAGAGGCAAAGGAAACCTATTATATCTGAGAGAAAGAATGAAGGGGGGTGAATATAATGTACATCTTACTCCCATCAGAATTGGCTTAAAGAGAAAAATATTAGACATATTCAATTTATGGTGAAACTTCTCCCACCTCATTGAAAAGTGGGCAGGGAAAAGTGAAAAGGGAAGGAGTAAGCTAAACTGAAGGGAATAAAGAAATTGTGAGAAAAAGGGGTAAGATAGGGAGAGAAACTCTAAAGTGAGGGAAAGGATACTAAAAAGGGAGGGTTGTGAGAAGCAAGTGGTGCTCACAAGTTTACTACTGGGCAGGGGAGTAAGGGGGAAGGAAAGGAGAAAAGCATAAGCAGGGGTTAACAAGATGGCAAGTAATGCAGAATTAGTAATTTTAACCATAAATGTGAATGGGGCAAACTCCTTTATAAAGAGGATTGGATTAAAAGCCAGAATCCTACAATATATTGTTTACAGGAAACACACTTGAAGCAGGGAGATATATACAGAGTAAAGGTAAAAGGTTAGAGCAGAATCTACTATGCTTCAGATGAAGTCAAAAAAGCAGGGGAATCCTAATCCTAATCTCATATCAAGCAAAAGGAAAAAATGATCTAATTAAAAGAGATAAAGAAGGGTACTATGTCTTGCTAAAAGGTAGCAAAGATAATGAAACAATATTAATATTAAACATATATGCACCAAGTGGTGTAGCAACTAAATTTCTTAAAAGAGAAAGTAAGAGTTGCAAGAAGAAATAGACAACAAAACTATAATAGTGGGAGATTTCAACCTTGCACACTAAGGATTAGATAAATCAAACCACAAAATAAATAAGAAAGGAACTCAAAGAGGTAAATAGAATACTAGAAATTGTTATTCAATATTGTATTAGAAACACTAGCCTAGGCAATAAGAGTTGAACAAGAGATTAAAGGAATTAAAGGAGTAGGTAGTGAGAAAACCAAATTATCACTCTTTGCAGATGATATGATGTTATACTTAGAGAAACTCAGATATTCTACTAAAAAGCTATTAGAAATAATTCACAACTTTATCAAAGTCACAAGATACAAAATAAATCTGCATAAATCTTCAGCATTTTTATACATTACCAACAAAATCCAACAGCAAGAGATACAAAGAGAAATTCCATTCAAAATAACTGTCAATAGCACAAAATATTTGGGAATCTCTCTACCAAAGGAAAGCTAAAACCAGGAATTATATGAGCAAAATTACAAAACAATTTCCACAAATAAAGTCAGATTTAAATAATTGGAAAAATATTAAGTGCTCTTGAATAGGCTGAGCAAATATAATAAAGATGACAAGACTCCCTAAACTAATCCATTTATTTAATGCCATACCAATCAGACTCCCAAGGAACTATTTTAATGACCTAGAAAAAATAACAACAAAATTCATATGGAGAAATAAAATGTAAGAATTTCAAAGGAATTAATGAAAAAAATCAAATGAAGGTGGGCTAGCTGTACCTAATCTAAAACTATATTATAAAGGAGTGCTCACCAAAACCATTTGGCATTGGTTAAGAATTAGATTAGTTGATCAGTGGAACAGGTTAGGTTCACAGGACAAAATAGTCAATAACTATATCAATTATATCAATCTAGTGTTTGATAAACCCAAAGACTCTAGCTTTGGGGATAATAGTTCATTATTTGACAAAAACTGCTGGGAAAACTGGAAATTAGTTTGTCAGAAATTAGGCATGGACCACACTTAACACCGTACATCAAGATAAGATGAAATAGATCTATATTTTGGCACAAAGAATGAGATTATAAATAAATTAGAGGAACATATGATAGTTTACCTCTCAGACTTGGGGAGGAGGAAGGAATTTGTGACCAAAGAAGGACTAGAGATCATTATTGATCACCAAGTAGAAAACTTTGATTATATCAAATTGAAAATTTTTGTACAAACAAAACCAATGCAAACAAGATTAGAAGGGAAAAAAAAACTGGGAAAAAGTTTTACAGTTAAAGCCTCATTTCCAAAACATATAGAGAATTGACTGTAATTTATAAGAAATCAAGCCATTCCCCAATTGATAAATGGTCAAAGGATATGAACAGACAATTTTCAGATGATAAAATTGAAACTATTTCCACTCATATGAAAGGGTGTTTCAAATAACTACTGATCAGAGAAATGAAAATTAATCCAGTTCTGAGATACCACTACACACCTGTCAGACTGGCTAAGATGACAGGAAAAAAGTAATAATAACTGTTGGAGGGGATGTGGGAAAACTGGGACAATGATGCATTGTTGGTAGAACTGTGAACAAATTCAACCATTATGGACAGCAATCTGGAATTCTGTCCAAAAAGTTATCAAACTGTGCATACCCTTTGATCCAGCAGATTATGACTGTCTTACATCCCAAAAAATTATTAAAGAAGGGAAAGGGACCTGTATATGTTAAAATGTTTATGGCAGCCTTTTTTGTAGTGGCTAGAAACTGGAAAATTAATGGATGCCCATCAATTGGAGAATGGTTCGGTAAATTGTGGTATATGAATGTTATGGAACCAGCATGATGAATGCAGAGAGGGTTGGAGACTTACATGATCTGATGCTGAGTGAAATGAACAGAACCAGAAGATCATTATACACTTCAAAAACATACTGTATGAGGATGTATTCTGATAGAAGTGCATATCTTCGACAAAGAGAAGATCTAATTCAGTTCCAGTTGATCAATGATGGACAGAATCAGCTACACCCATAGAAAGAACACTGGGAAATGAGTGTGAACTCTTTGTATTTTTGTTTTTCTTCCCAGGTTATTTTTACTTTTTGAACCCAATTCTTCTTGTGCAACAAGAGAACTATATGGTTCTGCACACATATATTGTATCTAGGATACACTATAACATATTTAACATGTATAAGACTGTCTGCCATCTATGGGAAGGGTGGAAGGAGGAAAGGCAAATGTTGGAACAAAAATGAATGCAAGGGATAATGTAAAAAAAAAATTACCCATGTATGTATTCTGACAATAAAAAGTTATAATAAAAACAGATCTCAACTTTTTAAAAAAATATGAATAAAAAAGTAAAAAGAACTCTGATCATACACAGTTTTTATGTTGAAAGACAAGAACAGATTTCAAACACTGAAGAGACTAAAATCAGATCGTCTCCAGATGAAGGCCCAAAGGATTACATGAATTGGTCCCCATCTCACAAGGCTTTCCTACAATAAATTATAAAAGATCTTGAAATAGAACTGGAAAAAAATGTGGAAAATAAATGAAAACTTTACAAGAGGCTTTGGGAAAGGCAACACTGAAATTATTTGAAGAAAATTCACTACAATATAGTAAAATGGATACAGCATATAACTCCTTAAATATAGATTTGACAAAATGGAAAAAGAAAATAATCCCCTAAAAAACAGAATCTGTGAAATGGAAAAATGAAATAGTTCCTTAAAAAACAGAATTTGTTAAATAGAAAAAAAAAAGAAAATAACTTCTTAAAAAACAGAGTTTTTGAAATGGAAAAAAAAAAATCCATAGAATAAAACAACTCATTTAAAAAATTCAACTGGACAAATACAAAGCGAAGTAAAAAAAAAAAAAAAAAAGTGAATGAAGAAAACAGTTCAATTAAAATCAGAATTAAACAAATGGAGATGAATGACTCAATAAGACATCAAAAATCAGTCAAGCAAAACCAAAAAAAAAAAAAGTGAAAAATAGAAAAATAGAATGTAAAATACCACTTGGGAACACAACTGACATGGAAAATGGATCTAAGAAACACAATCTAGGGTTATCGGGCTTCCAGAAAGCCATGATGAGAAAAAAAAAAAAAAAACCCTAGACACTATTTTCTAGGAAATCATCAAAGAGACCTGCCCGAATATCATAGAATCAGAGGGTAAAATAGCCATTGAAATAATTCACCAAAAACACCTACTGAAAGAGACGTTAAAATTAAAACTCCAAGGAATATCATGGCTAAGTTTCAGAGCCAAGGAACAAGGAAAAATATTACCAGCAGACAGAAAAAAAAAAAAATTCAAATACTGAGGAGCCACAATATGGATTACTCAGCATCTAGCAGCTTCAACTTTAAAGGATCTAAGGGCCTGTAATCGGATATTCCAAGAGGCAAAGGAATTTGGAATACAGCCAGGAATAAACTATCCCACTAAACTGAGCTTTTTTTTTTTTTTTCCCCCAGGGAAGAAGATGGACATTCAATAAAACAGGTGAATTGCATTTATTCCTAATAAAAAAAAAAAAAAAAACAGAGCTAAATAAAAAATTTGACCTCCAAATATAGAATTCAAGTGAAGCATAAAAAGATAAAAAAAATGATTTCTGAGAACAGTATTTCTGTTATGGATATACATAGAGATTGCATGTATAATTTAATTTTACTGTTATAATATAAAAAAGAAAGTAGAGTGGAAAGGAGATTTTCCAGAAAAAGGGAAAAGTGGAGGTAAAAAAAGGGAAATGACATCTCAGAAAGAGGTAAAGAAAACCTATTAAAATTGCTGGAAAGAAGGGAAAGGGATGAACTTATTGTGAATCTTACTCTCATTACATTTGGCTCAAAGAGAAAATATTAGACATACTTGGTGTCATAGAGAAACTTCTCTCACCTTATAGAAAAGTAGAAGGAGAAAGATGGAAAGAGGAAAACCAAATTGTTAGTGAGTGTCAAATACAAAAAGGGAGAACTTTGCATCAATAAAGAGGAAATTAGAACAATAATTAGGAGTTACTTTGCCCAACTTTCTGCCAATAAATTTGATACTCTAAGTGAAATGTAGCAATACTGACAAAAATATGGATTGCCCAGATTAACAGAATAGGTAATAAATTATTTTAAAAGTCCCATTTTAGAAAAAGAAATAGAACAAGCTATTAATCAACTCCCGAAGAGAAAGAAAAAAAAAAAAAAAAACCTTTCCCAGGCCAGATGTATTTACATGTGAATTCTACAAAACATTTAAAGAACAATTAAATTCAATACTATGTAAACTATTTGAAAAATTAGGGAATGATGGACTTCTATCAAATTCCTTTTATGACACAGATATGGTACTGATACCTAAACCAGTTGGAATGAAAACAGAAAAGGAAAATTATAGACCGATTTCTCTAATAAATATTGATGCAAACATCTTAAATAAAATATTAGCTAAGACATTTAAAAAAAATCATCCCCAGCATAATAAACCATGACCAATTACAGTGTATACCAGGAATTCAAGGCTGCTTCAATAATAGGAAAGTTATTAACATAATTGCCTAGATCAATAACCAAATTAACAAGAACCATTTGATTATCTCAAAAGATGCAGAAAATGCATTTAATAAAAACCAACATCAATTCTTATTAAAAACACTAGAAAGTATTGTTATTAATGAACTTTCCCTTAAAATAATCAGCAGCAACTATTTAAAACTATCAGCAACCATCACATGTAATGGGGATAAACTCTAACCATTCCCAATAAATCAGGGGTGAAACAAGATTGCCCACTATCACCATTACTATTCAATATTGTATTTGAAAAGCTAGCTTTGCAGTGGTCACCAAAACCATTTGGTATTGGCTAAGAAATTGATTAGTTGATCAGTGGAATAGGTTAAGTTCACAGGACAAAATAGTCAACAACTATAGCAATCTAGTGTTTGACAAACCCAAAGACCCCAGCCTTTGGGATAAGAATTCACTATTTGGCAAAAACTGCTAGGAATTTCCAGATGACTGAAAATTAGTATGGCAGAAACTAGGCATTGAGCCACACTTAACACCTTAACACCATACACCAAGATAAGATCAAAATAGTTTGATGATGTCGGCATATAGAATGAGATTATAAATAAATTAGAAGAACATAGGATAGTTTACTTCTAAGACCTGTGAAGGAGGAAAGAATTTGTGACCAAAGAAGAACTAGAGATCATTATTGAAATAAAAAATTTTGATTATATCAAGTTAAAAAGCTTTTGTGCAAACAAAACTAATGCAGACAAGATTAGAAGGGAAACAATAAACTGGGAAAACATTTTTACAGTTAAAGGTTCTGATAAAGGACTCATTTCCTAAATATATAGAGAATTGGCTCAAATTTATAACATATCAAGTCATTCTAAAATTGATAAATGGTCAAAGGATATGGACAGACAATTTTTGGAGGATGAAATTGAAACTATTTCTAGTCATATGAAAAGGTGTTCCAAATCATTATTGATCAGAGAAATGCAAATTAAGACAACTCTGAGATACCACTACACACCTGTCAGATTGGCTAAGATGACAGGAAAAGGTAATGATGAATGTTGGAGGGAATGTGGGAAAACTCGAAACTTATACATTGTTAATGGAGTTGTAAATGAATCCAACCATTCTGGAGAGTAATTTGGAACTATACTCAAAATTTTATCAAACTGCATACCCTTTGATCCAGAAGCGTTACTACTGGGCTTATATCCCAAAGCAATATAAAGATGGGAAAGAGACCTATATGTGCAAAAATTTGTAGTGGAAAGAATAGAAACTGGAAATTGAATGGATACCCATCAATTGGAGAATGGCTTAGTAAATTGTAGTATATGAATGTTATGGAATATCATTTTTTCTGTAAGAAATGACCAGCAGGATGCATACAGAGAGGCTTGGAGAGACTTACATGAACTGATGCTAAGTGAAATGAGCAGAACCAGGAGATCATTATACAATTCAACAACAATACTATATGAAGATCAATTCTGATGGAAGTGGTTATCTTCAGCAATGAGAGAATCCAAATAATTTCCAATAGAACAGTGATGAACAGAACCAGCTACACCCACTGAAAGAACACTAGAAAATGAGTGTGGACCACAGCATATCATTTGCATTATTTCTGTTGTTGTTTGCTGGCATTTTTGTTTTTCTTCCTAAGTTATTTTTACCTTCTTTCTAAATCCAAGTTTTCTTGTGCAACAGATAACTGTATAAACTGTATAAATATGTATACATATATTTTATTTACTTTTACATATTTAACATATATGGGACTGCTATATAGGGGAGGGGGTGGAGGGAAGGAGGGAAAAGTTGGAACAGAAGTTTTTGCGTATGTTTTGTCAATTAAAAACTATAATAATAATAAATAAAAAATAATAAAAAATTAAAAAGATACAAAGGAAAAATTATATTTAAAATAATTTAAAATAACTGTCAATTGTATAAAATTGTATAAAATATTTGGGAATCTATCTACCAAGGGAAAATGAAGAACTATATGAGCAAAATTACAAAGCATTTTCTACACAAATAAAGTCAGATCTAAACAACTAGAAAATATCAAGTACTCTTGATCAAGTGAATATAATAAGGATGACAATACACCTAAACTAATCTATTTATTTAGTGCTATACCAATTAAACTCCCAAGAAACTATTGCACTGACCTAGAAAAAATAACAACAAAATCCATCTGGATGGACAAAAGGTTTAAAATTTCAAGGGAATTAATGAAAAAAAAAAAAAAAAAAGCAAATGAAGTTGACCTAGCTGTACCAGATATAAAACTATATTATAAAGCAAAGGTCACTGAAACCATTTGCTACTGGGTAAGAAATAGACTAGCTGATCAGTGGAACAGGTTAGGTTCACAGGACAAAATAGTCAATGACTATAATAATCTAGTATATGACAAACCCAAAGATTCCAGTTTTGGGGATAAAAATTCACTATTTGATAAAAACTGCTGGGAAAATTGGAAATTAGTATGGCAGAAACTAGCCATTGACCCACACCTAACACCATATACCAAGATAAGGTTGAAATGGGTTCATGATCTAGACATAAAGAATGATATTACAAGCAAATTAGAAGAACATACATAGGATAGTTTACCTCTCAGGCCTACTTAAGAGGAAGGAATTTGTGACCAATGAATAGCTAGAGATCATTATTTATCACAAAATAGATAATTTTGATTATATTAAGTTAAAAAGTTTTTGTACAAACAAAACTAATGCAGGCAAGATTAAAGGGAAGCAATAAATTGGGAAATATTTTTACATTCAAAGGCTCTAATAAAAGTCTCATTTCTAAAATATATAGAGATTTGTCTCAAATTTATATTATTTCAAGCCATTCTCCGATTGATAAATAGTCAAAGGATATGAACAGATAATTTTCAGATGAAGAAATTGAAACTATTTGTAGCCACATGAAAAGGTGCTCCAAATCACTATTGATCAAAGAAATGCAAATTAAGACAACTCTGAGATGCATACCTCTCATACCTCTCAGATTGGCTAAGATGACAGAAAAATATAATGACAAATGTTCAGAGGATATAGGAAAAGTGGGATACATTTTCGTAGAACTATGAATGGATTCAACCATTCTGGAGAACAATTTGGAGCTATGTCAAAAAAGTTATCAAATTGTGCATATCCTTTCACCTAGCAGTCTTTCTATGAGTTTATATCCCAAAGAGATCTTAAAGGAGGCAAGGGACCTGTATATGCCAAAATGTTTGTGGCAGCCCTTTTTGTAGTGGCTAGAAACTGGAAAATTAATAGATGCCCATCAAATGGAGGATGATTGGGTAAATTGTGGTATATGAATGTTATGGAATATTATTGTTTTGTAAGAAATGACCAATAGGATGGTTTCAGAGAGGCCTGGAGAGAGTTACATGAACTAATGATAAGTGAAATGAGCAGAACCAAGAGATTATTGTACACAGCAGGAACAAGACTATAATATGATCAACTCTGATGGACATGGCTCTCTTCAATAATGAGATGATACAAACCAGTTCCAGTTGTTCAATAATGAAGAAAGCCATCTACACCCAGAGAGAGGACTGTATGAACTGAGTGTGGCCCACAAGATAGAATTTTCACTCTTTCTGTTGTTGTTCATTGCATTTTGCTTTCTTTCTCAGATTTTTTTTCTTCCTTATTTATCTGATTTTAATTGTGTAGCAATATAACTGTATAAATATTGGATTTAACATATATTGTAACATATTTAATATTTATTGGACTATCTGCTATTACAGGATGGAATGGGGAGAAGGAAGGGAAAATTTGGAACAGAAGGTTTTGCAAAGGTCAGTGGTATAAAATTACCCATGCTTATGTTTTGTAAATAACAAGGTTTAATAAAAAAGAAGAATTTAAGTGGGGCAGCTAGATAGTACAAGCCCTGACATCAGGAGTACCTGAGTTCAAAAATCCAGCCTCGGACATTTAACACTTATTAGCTGTGTGTGACCCTAGGTTGATGATCTCTTAATCCAAATTGACCCAAAAAAGTAAGAAAAAAAGAACAAGTAACTAAAAACAAAAAGTTGATTATGTTTAGCTATGACAGCTACGTTCAATTATACTTTCTATCACAGGAAAAGTGGCCACAATTTCTGGCATTTTATTTATAATCCATCAAATGCATCCTGCTGGTATGCCTGAAAACTGTTCTTTTATTTTATGTGGAAATGAACTTTATGATCTTTATTGATATAGAAAAAAATTTTGTTCAAGTTCTAGAGAATACTGAATGTTAGGCTGAATATTGCACTTCGCTATATACAACTGGATGTGCTAGAGAGAAGAGTAAGGCTGAAAATACAAAACCCTACGCTCTGTCACAAGCTAGTCTTTTTTGCAAGGCAATTTGGGTTAAGTGACTTGTTCACTGTCACTCAGTTAATACATGTTAATTGTGTGAGATGGATTTGAACACAAATCCTTCTGACTCCATGGCCAGTATTCTATCCACTGCCATACCAATTAGTCCTTGATTTCCAATTATCTTTTTAAGTTTCACTTTTTTTTTAAATTTGTAACAGAGAAAGTACTTGATCAAATAAATTCTAAGTTCCTTTCAAATTTCTATGACTTCATTTCTTTCTCTGAAGAGGTACTCTATTCTCCTCCAGGGTTGCTTTGAATTCTTAGTCCCCATTTAAGCAAATAAAGCTGCTTTATTTGATGAGAACATAGACAAGTGTTAGGAAAAATTAGTAATAATAATAGCTTTACCATTTGAAAGAATTTCACATACATTATCTCATTTAACTCTCCCAACAACTCTGTAGGTTCTATTATTTTTTTTTTTCATTTCAGAGTTGAGAAAACTCAGGCAGAGAATTTAAGTAATTTGATCAAGATAATATAGGTACAATTTGTCTAAAGCAGAATTAAAATGCAGTCCTTCCTTTCTCTAAAGTCAGCATTCTATGAACAATACAATATAATTTGCTCTCCACACTTATTTTTTAATACAATGAAAATTATTAATTCTAATAAGGAGTAGTTCTTTGACACTTTTAGGAAGAAGCTTGGATCTTTCACTCATCTTTTGCTTTTGCTTTCTTGAAAGGAGCATGGCATAACCTTTGAATTTATTTGACTCTTGGCTTCTCTCAGGCAAAAGAAATTGAATTTTGATTTAGAGGATAAGCAGTAAATTTTCTGGGAGAGAATATCATATATATGTACAAACTATCTTTGAAACTTGAATTTAATTGGAATTAAGCCTTTGAGGATATGCCATTTATACTCTGTGTGGCTTCCTTTTAATTTAATATTTCCTTCACTTAAAATATAGAAAAGCAAAGACTGGAGGGATGCAGTGACAGATTGGTCCCTGCAATTATTCAGATAATAATGAGGCACAATAATGAAAATTGTTGATTTTCACCCTCTGGTTCCTGCATCCCAGATGTATTGAATAGGCTTCAGTGATTAACTCTTCTGCCTAAGGTTAAAATCTAATCTTCTTAACTCAACAATTAAGGCTTCCTATTACCTAGTTCAAGTCCCCATTTCTAACTTTATTTTTCATCATTGCTTAATATAAAACCTCATTTCCCTCTAGGCTAGTCTCATTGGCAAACATGTTCATGCTTGACTTCATGGCTTTGTTTCTATCATTCACTCTGCCTGGATAGATTGCAACCACCACCCCTCTACCTTCACCTGAACCACCAATTTGTCAGCATCTCTCTTAGAAATTACAGAATAAAACACAGCATTTAGATTATGGTCAGAATGATTCACCAGTTAATAACTGAAATTTCACTGGATATATTTCACTAAAGGCAAATCCCTTTGAAATAGGTAGCACTTCAAATCATTATCAGTCGTAAACACTTGTCATTAATGGTGTTAAAATCCCATAAGAGAAAAAGATATAATAAGAATTTGGAGTCCCTAAAACTCAGAGCTTAAATGTTTCATACTTGCTTTATATCCTTTAATTTTGGCATGCAGCTACAGGGATGGCATGAAGGTTCAACTTAGCTTAGAAATTGGAATCTTGGTTATTTTCTGCACCTGACAACCTCCACATTTCTCTTAAAATATGAATTTAGCTTACCTTCATTTTAGACATGAGAACAATGAGGCAGAGAATTTAAGAAAATTGATTAAAGCTATATAGCCAGTATTTGTCTAAAGCAAGAGTCAAATTCAGTTCTTCCTCACTCTAATGTCAGCATTTTATGAACTATTCAATATATTTTTCCTCTTCCTTCCTTTTATAATGCAATGAGAATTTTGAACAATATGTGGGACCCAGAAGGAGGTTTAAATGAAATCAGAGGAATAGACTTCCTCCTATTATAACTAGGAAGGCTGCAATAAACTCTCACAAAATTCTTCCTGAGATCCCTAAAATTCATCCTGATATAATGAAACAAATATTGGATGTGGAATCAAAATAACTAAATTTAAATGAGAGCTTTGCTATTTATGCTACCTATGGGACCTTGAAGAAAGAAGCCACTTAAAGTATTTGGTCCTCAGTTTTGTCATCTGTAAAATTAGATTACATCTAAATCTAAAATATCACTCTAAATCTGTGATACTCCCTATCAACAATATACCTCCTTATTCAAATTGCACTCTCCTTAGAAGGGGTAATTTTTAATCACTAGACATTGATTTAAAAGGTCAGAAAGCTACTGTGAACCTGATTTGGGGTAAAGTATTACTAATAGGTAGGCTATTTCCTTAAGTAGTTCATGGACATGTGTTCCCAGTGACAAGATTGTCATCAACATATATTTACTTTATTAAAATAATATTTCATATAACGCAAAGTAAAATGAATATAACAAGAAATCTAACTGTGATTAAAACCATGCCAATATGTACAAGACACATTTAAAAAGTAAACTAAAATAATTAAAATATAATAAATTTATTCAAAATTTATTTAGTTACAAAGAGATAATACAATAAGCATACGTAATAAAATAATATAAAATCTTTTTAAAGCAATCTTTTTCTGAATTAACACTTTGTAAAAAATAAAACAATCATGTTATATTACAAAATTATAAGTATGGGCCTTTATTACTCTGCATCATTTCCTTAAAATAGTGTTGTTTGTTGCTCTTGCAATGATGATGATAATGGTGGTGGTGATGGTCTGACTCTTCATGACCCTTTCTGTGGACTTTCTTGGCAAAGATACTTAAGTGGTTTGATGTAGAGAGCAGAACTTTGGAGAAGTATACTTGAAACAAGGTGTTTACTCAGTGGAATTGATGAGACAATGGTTATCTAGTTTACATATACTCAGTACTTAGCATGGTGATGTAGTAGTTCTACAATTGATGTAATTGTAATAGGGTATTTAAACTGAGGACAAAGTCAATCACAGACATTATATCTTTGGCCAGTCTCATGATGGTTCTCATGTCTCCTGCACTAAAATTAATACTGGGCCAGAATAAAGAATCTGGACTCTAATCTTGACTATTCTCATGGTGGCTACCCTGCTTAGACTAAGGCCTTTCCAGAGGACCTCCAGAAAGCTAGCCTAAACATTACAATTTGCTATTTATTTTATCCAGTAGATTAAGGCAAATGAAAGTTAAGGGCTTTTAGGGGGCAGAGCCAAGATGGGGAAGAGCAGACATGACTTTTTGTGACCTTCTCTGACCTTCTCTCAAATCAACAGTAGATTAAGCCTCTAAACTGCTTTTAAAATCAAAAACCCCACAAACATTTGTAGTATAACACATTTCTAGAAGAAGGTATCTTGGAAGAATTTCAGAACAGTTTTTTTTTTTTTAATAGACAAGGGGGAAGTGTGTTGAGCCCACATTGCAGCACAGGGAGGCCAGGTCAAGGAGCTGGTGTGAGGAGTCAGAGGATTGTAGCTTCCATGAACCTGGGAAACTTTTGTGAGCATCTTAGGCTACTCTATTTTTGTTGAAAGCATATGGTTTGCCAGATTTGCTTCAAAAGTCAAGTTGTAAAGAATTGAGCTCTGGAAGACCAAGCTGCAATTACCAAGCACCAAAAATCAATCAGCAGAACTTCCCAGGCAAACTAAAGCAACTGGTGTTCCTTTTCATTAAAATTAGACCAAAAGACTAAAAATGAGCAACCATAGACACCATAGACAGCTTTTATGGAGACAGATAATAACATACCTCAAATTCTGAATTACCAAAAGGCAAATCAACTCCAGATGAAGACCCAAAGGGAGATATTAGCTGGTCCCCATTTTACAAGGAAGATTGCATGAAGAATCTTAAAAAAGAGAGTTAGAAGAAAAATGGGGAAAGGAAATGAGATTATTGGAAGAAGGAATGAAAAAGCAGCCAGGAAAAAACAATTCAAATACCAAGGAGCCACAATAAGGGTCACTCAAGACCTGGCTGCCTCTATATTAAAGGATCAAAGGGCCTGGGATCTGATATTCTGAAAGGCAAATAAACTTGGAATGCAGCCAAGAATAAACTACCCAGCTAAATTTAGCATTTTCTTCCATGGAAGAAGATGGACATTTAATGAAACAGATGAATTCCATATGTTTCTAAGGGAAAAAAACAGATCTAAAGAAAAAATTTGATCTCCAATTGTAGGACTCAAAAGAAGCAGAAAATGGTAAAAGGAAATCTTGAGAACTGTATTTCTGTTGTGGATATACATTAAGACTACACGCATAATTTGATTTTAATGATATAACAAATAAAGGGGAAGTAGAATTGGAAAGGGGATAGTGTCAGAAAAAAGAGTAAAGGGGAGATAGAAAGAAGGAAACTACATCCCACTAAGAGGCAAAGAAAACCTATCAAATCTGAGGGAAGTTAGAGAGGGGGATGAACATTGTGTGAACCTTACTCTCATCAGAATTGGTTCAAAGAGAAAATAATTGACATATTGCTTTACAGAAAATTCTCTCTCACCTCATTAAAAAGGGGGAGAGGAAAAGAGAAAAGGAAAAAGAGTAATAAGGAAAGGGAAAAAGAAAGGAAAAGGGATTTATAATGAGGAGGGAGTGATACTAAAGAGGGAGGGCTGTGTGACACAAGTGGGGCTCATAAGTTTAATACTGGGAAAGAGATTCGGTGGGCAAAGGGAAAAAAGCATAATATGAGGATCATATGATTGCAGAAAATACAAAATTAGTAATTTTAACTCTAAATGTGAATGGGATGAACTCTCCCATTAAGCAGAGGTGGATAGCAGACTGGATCAAAAGACAGAACCCTACAATATGTTGTTTACAGGAAACACATTTAAAGCAGGGAGATACATACAGAGTAAAGGTAAAAGGATGGAGCAAAATCTATTATGCTTCAAATGAAGTCAAAAAAGTAGGGGTAGCCATCCTTATCTCAGATCAAGCAAAAGCAAATATTGATCTAATCAAAAGAGATAAGTAAGGAAACTATATCTTGCTAAAGGGTAGCAATGACAATGAAGCAATTTCAATACTAAATATATATTCACCAAGTGGTATAACATCTAACTTCCTAAGGGAGAAGTTAAGAGAGTTGCAAGAAGAAATAGAAAACAAAACTATAATAGTGGGAGATCCCAACCTTGCACTCTCAGAATTAGATAAATCAAACCACAAAACAAATAAGAAAGAAATTAATGAGTTAAATAAATATTGGGAAAATTAGGCATGATAGATCTTTGGAGAAAACTGAGTGGTGCCAGAAAGGAGTATACTTTCTTCTCAGCAGTTCATGGAACCTATACAAAAATTGACCATATATTAGGACATAAAGATCTAAAAACTAACTGCAGGAAGGCAGAAATAGTAAAGGCTTTCTTTTCAGATCACAATGCAATAAAAACTACATTCAACAAGAAGTTAGGGGTAAATAGATCAAAAAGTAATTGAAAACTAAATAATCTTATCTTAAAGAATGATTGGGTAAAACAGCATATTATAGACACAATTAATAATCTCACTCAAGATAATGACAATGATGAGACATCATACCAAAATTTCTGGGATGCAGCTAAAGTGGCAATAAGGGGAAGGTTTATATCTTTAGAGGCTTACTTGAATAAAATAGAGAAAGAGAAGATCAATGAATTTGGCCTGCAACTTAAAACGCTAGAAAAAGACCAAATTAAGAACTCCCAATCATATACTAAACTTGAAATTCTAAAATTAAAAGGAGAAATTAATAATATTGAAAGTAAAAATACTATTGAACTCATAAATAAAACAAAAAAATGGTTTTATAAAAAACAAAAACAAAAAACAATAAAATAGATAAACCTTTGGAAAATCTGATTAGAAAAAGGAGGGGGGGAAGAGACAAGATGGTGGAGAAGATACACACTCATTTCTAAGCTCCCTTCTAAGAATACAAACTAGTTACATCAGCCTCAAAAATAACGCTGGACTGATAAAAACCACAAGGATTAGAAGCACAACTTACCAGCTGAAGAGAATCTGGAATTTTGACAGAAAAGGTCAGTTCCGAGGGGAGAAAAAAAAAATAGACCGGCACAGGTAGGGTTCGACTAGGGGCTAGCACATTGTGCCAAATGGGCTAGGGAGAACTCTGGGATCAGAGAAGCTACTGAGACAGAGGAATCTGGCATAAGCTGATAACTCTACTCTGCTTGTAAAACAACAGATCAGAAGAGAAATCAAAGCCACTTTAAAATAAAAAGCCAGAAAATATAACCACCCCAAACCAGAAGTGACCCAATACCAATCTCAGCATGGCTGTGCAGCTGCCTTCTGCTGTCTGGGGCTTTTCCTTGAGGCAGTTAAGAACCTGAATAGCTGGGGACACAGCCTGGGACAGCCTCTAATCCACATAGTGCCGGGCTCAGCCTGAGGCAGTGGAATTCTCCCAGTAGGAAAACTCCAGCAGCAGCAGAACTCCCACAACAGCAGAACCCCTGCAATAATGACTGTGATTTCCGGGCAGAGACTTCTGTTTTGAGCGCCGGTGCTTTTTGCAAGTCAGCTGCTAATATCCATGGCCCTACAGGAGGCTTTGGCTGGGGTTTGTGATGCTTTTACTGTTCACCCTCTAGCCTCAGGGCAGTTGCTAGGCCACACAGTGGGGATTCTTCACTTGGCAGTCATCACAATGCAGCCGTGCTAACCACTTCTGAGTCATTTGTGGGGGGGAAGAGGAGTAGGGGAACTCTCTCCCAGAGTTCTCTTATAGCCCAGTCACAATATTGCTCCTATCTGGGAGGAAGCTGGTAAATTTCCTACCCAAAAGGCTGACACCCACAGAGTTTTAACAATGAGTAAGAAATTGAAGAGAATGGTTGACACCTTCTATACAGAGAAAGAACAGGTATCCAACGCCAAGGAGGCTAACAGCAGACAGTCTCCAGATAATACCCTAAAAGGGAATGATACCTGCCCCCCATCAAATAACTCTCTCCTAGAAGAGACTATTAAAAAATTAAGAGAGTTTGAAGAAAAATGGGGAAAGGAAAGAGAAGCTATGATAGATAATACACTGTCCTGAAATTTCAGTTGGAAAAAAAAAATAAAGGAGGTGTAGGGAAACAAAATTTGTGAATTAGAAAAAGTTAAAAAATCACAGTAAAGGAGGATTTTTGAATTGGAAAAGATAAAAAATTCCCAAGAAAGTAGGATTTATGATTTAGAAAAAGAAAATAACTTATTAAAAAAATTAGTGAAATGGAAAAAAATTCAACAGAGCAAAATAATTGATTTAAAAACTCAATTGGATATATACAAAAAGAATTTTAAAATGTGAATGAAGAAAATAACCCATTAAAAATCAGGATTGAATAAATAGAAATGAATGATTCATTGAGAATCCATGAGTCAAGTCAAACAAAACAAACAAAAAATGAAAAGCTGGAGAATAACATCAAATATTTACTGGGAAATTCTATAGACCTGGAAAATAGATCTAAGAGAGAGAATCTGAGGATCATTGGACTCCTCAAAAATTATGTTGAAAAAAAGAGCCTAGATTCTATTTTACAGGAAATCATCAAAGAGAACTGTTCAGAGATAGATAATAGAAACAGAAGGGAAAATAGGCATTGAAAGAATTCATCGCACACTTTCTGAAAAAGACCCTAAAAAAAGAACTCCACGGAACATTGTGGCTAAGCTGCAGAACTACCAGAATAAGGAAAAAATATTGTAAGCAGCTAGGAAAAAAGCAATTCAAATATAGAGGTGCCAAAATAAGGGTCACTCAAGATCTAGCTGCCTCCACATTAAAGGATTGAAGGGTCTGGAACCTGATATTCCAAAAGGCAAAAGAATTTGGAATACAACTAAGAATAAACTACCCAGCTAAGTTTAGCATTTTCTTCCATGGAAGAAGATGGGCATTTAATGAAACAGAGGAATTCCATTTGTTTTTAAGAAAAAAACAAGACTTAAACAAAAAATTTTATCTACATCCACAAGACCCAAGAGAAGCAGAAAAAGGTAAAAAGAATTCTTGAGAACTCTATTTCTGTTGTGGATATACAGAAAGTCCACATGGAAAATTTGATTTTACTGATATAACATAAAAAGGGAAATAGTAAAGGGAAGAGGATAATATCAGAAAACGAGAAAAGAGAAATAAAAGGAGGGAAGAAGCAAAGAAAATTGACCACGTCTGAGTGAATTTAGAGAGGGGGAGAAACATTGTGTGAAACTTACTCTCATCAGAGTAGGTTCAAAGAGTAAATAATTGACATATGTGTTTCTCACCTCATTAAAAGGGGAGAGAGGAAAAGGGAAAAGGAAAAGAGGAATATGGGAAGTGTACAAGAAAGAGGAAGGAATTTAAAAGGATTGGGGAGGGATACTAAAAAGGGAGGGCTGTGCATCACAAGTGGGGTCCATAAATTCAATGCTGGGGAGTTCAGGGGAGACAAGGGGGAAAAACATAATCAGGGTATAATATGATGGCAGGAAATACAGAATTAGTAAGTTTAACTGTAAATGTGAATGAGATGAACTCTCCCATTAAAGGGAGGCTGATAGCAGACTGGATCACAAGTCAGAACCCTACAATAGGTTGTTTACAGGAAACACATTTAAAGCAGGGAGATACATACAAAGTAAAGGTAAAAGGCTGAAGCAGAATCTATTATGCTCCATGTGAGGCCAAAAAAGCAGGAGTAGCCATCCTTATCTCAGATCTAGCAAAAGCAGAAATTGATCTAATTAAAAGGCATAAGGAAGGAAACTATATCCTGCTAAAAGGTAGCATAGACAATGAAGCCAAATCAATACTAAACATATATGCACCAAGTGGTATAGCATCTCACTTCCTAAAGGAGAAGTTAAGAGAGTTGCAAGAAGAAATAGACAGCAAAACTATAATAGTGGGAGAACTTAAACTTGCACTCTCAGAATTAGATAAATCAAACCACAAAACAAATAAGAAAGAAATTAAAGAGGTAAATAGAACATTAGGAAAATTAGGAATGATAGATTTTTGGAGAAAACTGAATGGTGCCAGAAAGGAGTATACTTTTTTCTCAGCAGTTCATGGAACTTATACAAAAATTGACCATATATTGGGACATAAAAATCTCAAAAATAAATGCAGGAAGGCAGAAATAGTAAATGCTTTCTTCTCAGATCACAATGCAATAAAAATTACATTCAAAAAAAAAAAGTTCTTGAACTTGGCCAATATATTTCTTGGCATTTTGATTTTAGGGTCCCTTTCAGTAAGTGATCAATGAATTTTTTCAATGTCTATTTTACCCTCTGTTTCTGAAAGGTCTGGGAAGTTCTCTTTGATAATTTCCGGGAACATAATGTCTAGGCGCTTTTTTCATCACATTTTTCAGGGAGTTCGATTATTCTCAAATTGTCTCTCCTGGATCTGTTTTCCAGGTCAGTTGTCTTGCCAATAAGGTACGTGGCATGCTTTTCAACTGTTTTATTTTTCTGGTTTTGCTTGACTACTTCTTGGTTTCTCTTTGAGTCAGTCATTTCTACGTGTGCGATTCTAATTTTTAATGGTTCTTGAACTTGGCCAATAATATTTCTTGGCATTTTGATTTTAGGGTCCTTTTCAGTAGGTGATTGATGCTTTTCTTCAATGTCTATTTTACCCTCTATTTCCAAAACATCTGGGCAGTTCTCTTTGATAATTCCCTGGAAAATAGTGTCCAGGTTCGTCTTTTCCTCACATTTTTCACGGAATCTGATTATTCTCAAATTGTCTTTCCTGGATCTGTTTTCCAGGTCTGTTGTCTTTCCAATAAGGTACTTGGCATTGTTTTCAGTTGTTTTGTTTTTCTAGTTTTGCTTGACTACTTCTTGCTTTCCCCTTGAGTCATTCATTTCTATTTGTTCGAGTCTAATTTTCAATGATATATTTTCTTCACTCACTTTTTTATATCTTTTTGTAATTGTCCAATTGAGTTTTTAAGTGAGTTTCTTTTTCTTTTATGGAATGTTTTTCCATTTCATCCATTGTATTTTTTAGATAACTGTTTTCTTTTTCCAGCTCACTAATTTTATTTCTCAATGATTTGCTTTCTTTATCCACTCTGTCTTTAAATGAGTATAATGCCTTCTCCAGGCTCTCTTACCAAGCTTCCCTTTCCTTTTCCCATTTCTCTTCTAGCTCTCTTGTGAGAGCCTTTTTGATTTCCTCTGTGAGATTTTTTTGTATTGAGGAACAGCTCATATCCCCCTTAGGGGATTCCTCTGGAGACAATCTGCTTTTAGTGTCCTCAGTATTTGAAGTCTGCTTTCTCTCCATACAGAAGCTGTCAGTGGTTAGAGCCCTTTTAAATTTTTTGTTCATCAAATAATGATGAATGTTGGAGGGGATGTGGGAAAACTGGGACACTGATACATTGTTGGTGGAGTAGTGAAAGAATCCAGCCATTCTGGAGAGCAATTTGGAACTATGCCCAAAAAGTTGTCAAACTGTGCATACCCTTTGACCCAGCATTGCTGTTATTGGGATTATATCCCAAAGAAATACTAAAGAGTGGAAAGGGACCTGTATGTGCCAAAATGTTTGTGGCAGCTCTTTTTGTTGTAGCTAGAAACTGGAAGTTGAATGGATGTCCATCAATTGGAGAATGGTTGGGTAAATTGTGGTATATGAAGGTTATGGAATATTATTGCTCTGTAAGAAATGACCAGCAGGAGGAATACAGAGAGGCTTGGAGAGACTTAAATCAACTGTTGCTGAGTGAAATGAGCAGAACCAGAAGATCACTATACACTTCAACAACAATACTGTATGAGGATGTATTCTGATGGAAGCAGAAATCTTCAACATAAAAAAGATCCAACTCACTTCCAGTTGATAAATGATGGACAGAAATAACTATACCCAGAGAAGGAACACTGGGAAGCGAATGTAAATTGTTAGCACTACTGTCTATCTACCCAGGTTACTTATACCTTCGGAAGCTAATAATTAATGTGCAACAAGAAAATGGTATTTACACACATATATTGTATCTAGGTTATATTGTAACACATGTAAAATGTATGGGATTACCTGCCATCAGGGGGAGGGAGTGGAGGGAGGGAGGGGATAATTTGGAAAACTGAATAAAAAAAAAAAATATTTCAAAAATAAATAAATAAATAAATAAAATATTTTTGTTCATTTTGTCAGAGCAGGAATTGAAGAAAACAAATTGACAAGAGAAACAATTGGTCTGGGGGGGGGGGATGGGGCTGGATGTTGTTACCGAGCTTCCTCTACAGATTGAGGGAGACAGCAGCGAGACACTAACAGGACAGCAATGGCTATGCTGCGTCTATGCTCTGAGAACATGCTGAGTCACTCCAGGTTGGGGTGGGAGTGTCCAGTCCCCAGAGAAGCTAGCTTTCTGGAGTTTTATTCTTCACCTCTGGTGTTTACACCTTCTCTGTTGCTCCTGGCTTGCTGCCAAGACAGAGTATCCACACTGGGATAAAGTCTTTTTGCAAAAACTGAAGAGATCGTACCCCTCCCCACTCTGGTCTGAGCTGTGTGAGCTGCCTGTCTTGCTCTCGCTGCCTGCCCTCAGTCTGTGCCCAGTCTGTTTGACCCTCCCCCGAGCAAACACAGACTTTCTCTGGCGAATTTCAAGGATGTCTTCTGTTGGTGATTATTTGTGGGTTTCTTTTCTGGTCAAGCATTAACTCCGAGGCTTGTCATGAAGTTAAGTCCTGAGAGAAAACATGGAGCTCAAGGAGCTGTTTGGCTTCACACCACCATCTTGGCCGGAAGTCCTACCTAAACTATTGAAATGGCTTTCTAATAGTTCTCCTCAGGTCTTCTCATCTTGCCTCCCCATTCCAGTCCAATTGCATTGTAATTACTCAATTAGTAAATGAGTATACCCTCAAGGATATACATTTACCCCTTAAAATATTCTAAAATTAATGAATAACATGAATATTACCCAAAATAGGGCAGAACAGGAGATAATTGTACATGAAACTGGGGTACATCTCCACAGACTGCTGAAGGGTATAGCAACCTTTGGCTCATTAGGTGCTGGTTCAGTTCATCAATGTACACGTCTCACAGTTATGTGTAGAGACACAATTATTTCCTCTTATTATTATTCAAAAATATTACTATTTTTACACAAAGTACATTATCAGAGACAGTTTGATTAAATTACCCCATATCTGTCCTTTTGAAGTTTCATTGATGAGTTCTCTCTATTCCCCAAATCTTGATTTATATTTGGACTTGCTACACAAGAAAAATCAGATCAAAAAGAAAAGTAAATTAGTAAGAAAATAAAATGCAAAAGAACAACAACAAAAAGAATGAGAATATTATATTGTGATCTGCATTCAGTTTCCACAGTCCTCTCTGTTTGTAGATGGGTTTCTTTGTCAAAGCTCATTGGAATTAGCATCAGTCATTCCATTGTTGGAAAGTGTAACATTAAGTAGAATTGATCACTCTCTGATAATTTCTGTTATTAGGTACAATGATCTCCTGCTTCTGCTCATCTCACTTAGCATCACTTCATGTAAGTCTCTCCAGGCCTCTCTAAAATCATGCTCCTGATAATTTCTTATAGAACAATAATATTCCATAATATTCATATACTATAACTTATTCAGCTGTTTTTTCAGTTAAAAATTAGACCTTTATCAGTACTCTTAAATGTAAAAATGATTTCCCAATTTATTGCTTCCCTTCTGCTATTGTCTATATTAGTTTTGTTTCTACAAAAAATTAATTATATTATATTAATTACATTAATATAATCCAATTATCTATTTGGCCTTCAATTATGAGTTGCAGTTCTTTGGACACAAATTCCTTTCTTCTATACAGATGTGAGGGGTAAACTATCCTATGTTCTTCTAATTTGCATATAATATCACTTGTGTTTAAATCATGAATGCATTTTGACCTTATTTTTGTATGTGGTGTTAGGTGTGGGTCAAACCCTACTTCCCAGCAGTTTTTGTCAAATACTTAGCTGTTATCCTAAAAGCTTGGGTCTCAGGCATTGTGAAACATTAGATTGCTATATTTATTGACTATTTTGTCCTGTGAATCTAACCTATTCCACTAATCAGCTACTTTATTTCTTAGCTTGTACTAAATTATGTTTATGACTGCTGCTTTATAATATAGTTTTCGGTCTGGTATAGCTACATGATCTTCATTGGCAATTTTTTTCCATTAATTCTCTTGAAATTCTTGAACTTTCATTCTTCCAGATGAATTTTGGCAATTTTTTTCCATTTTTATTATATTAGCTCAGCCTACCCATAAGCAGTTGATATTCTTGAACTTTCATTTTCCTTTGGCAGATATAGTCCCAGATATTTTATACTATTGACAGTTATTTTAAATGGAATTTCTCTTTGTATCTTTTGCTGTGAGACTTTATTGATGATGTATAAAAATGCTGATGATTTATGTGAATTTATTTTGTATCCTGCAACTTTGCTGAAGTTGTGGATTATTTCTAGTAGTTTTTAGTTTATTCTCTAGGGTTCTCTACACATACCATCCTAACATCTTCATAGAGTAATAATTTGGTTTCCTCATTATCTATTCTAATTCCTTTAGTCTCTTTTTCTTCTATTATTGACAAATCTAACATTTCTAATATAATATTGAATAGTAATGGTGATAATGGGCAACCATATTTCACCTCTGATCTTATTAGGAATAGTTCTAGTTTGTCCCCATTACACATGATGCTTGTTGATGATTTTAAATAGATGCTACCTATCATTTTAAGGAAAAGTCCAACTCTCTAGAGTTTTTAATAGGAATGGTATTGGATTTTATCCAATGCTTTTTCTGCATCTATTGAGATAATAATATGATTTTTGTTAGTTTGGTTTTTGATATAATCAATTATGCTAATAATTTTTCTAATATAAAAACCAGCCCTGCATTCCTGGTATAAATTCTACTTCATCATAATATATTATCTTAGGGATAACTTTCTGTAATCTCATTGCTAATATTTTATTTAAAGATTTTTCTATCAATATTTATTAGGAAATGAATCTATAATTTTCTTTTTCTGTTTTCACCTGCCTGGTTTAGCTATCTGCACCATATCTGTGTCATAAAAGGAATTTGGTAGGACTCCTTCTTTTCCTATTTTTTTTCAGATAATTTATATAGTATTGGAATTAGTTGTTCTTTGAATGTTTAGTAAAATTCACATGTAAATCAATCTGGCCCTGGAGATTTTTTTCCCCTTTGGGAGTTGATAAATCGCTTGTTTTAATTCTTTTCCTAAAATAAGACTATTTAAATAATTTATTTTCTCTTCTGTTAAACTGGGAAATCTATATTTTTGTAGATATTCCTCCATTTCATTTAGATTATCAATTTTACTGGCATATAGTTGGGCAAAGTAACTCCTAAATATTGCTCTAAATTCCTTTTTATTAGTCGAAAGTTCTCCCTTTGCATTTTTGAGACTAACAATATGATTTTCCTCTTTCCTTTTTCTCATCAAATTAAATAAAGGTTTATCTATTTTTTTCATAGAATCAACTCTTAGTTTAATTAATTCAAAAGTTTTCTTATTTTCAATTGTATCAATCTCTCCTTTTATTTTCAGAATTTCAAATTTGGTATTTAATTGAGGATTTTAATTTGTTCTTTGTCTAGCATTTTTAGTTGTAAGCCCAATTCATTGATCTTCACTTTCCCTATGCAAGTAAGCATCTAGAAATACAAAATTTTCCCTTTTAACTTTTTGGCTGTATCCCACACATTTTGGTATGTTATCTCATAATTGCCATTATCTTGGATTAAGTTTTTCTCTGTGAAACCAAATATACCTGATATTCTCTCTTTGAGTCAAATCTGGTGAGAGTAAGATTCACACAATGCTCATCCCCCTTCCTTCTTTCCCTTAATTATAATAACTCTTCTTTACCTCTCTGTGAGATGTGATTTCCTTTCTATTACCTCTTTTTTTTCTTTTTTTCAGGATGATCCTTTTTCTATCTCTAGCTTCTTTTTCATATTATCATAATAAAATCAAATTATAGAGGTAGCTTGGTGGTGCAGTGGCTAGAGTACTAGCCCTGAAGTCAGTAGGACCTGAATTCAAATCTGGTCTCAGATACTTAACACATTCTACCTGTGTGACCCTGGACAAGTCACTTAACTCCAATTGATGCAGCAAAAAGTAAAATAAAATAAAATTATACCCACACTCTCTAAGTATATCCATAACAAAATTATAGTTCTCCAGTTCTTTCCTTTATATCTTTTTTATGCTTCTCTTGTGTTCTGTGTTTGGAGATCAAAAATTTTGTTCAGTTCTGTCTTTTCATTAGAAATAGATGAAATTAACCTATATCATTTAATGTTCATCTTCTTCCCTGAAAGATAATGCTAATTTTAGCATGATAGCTTATTCTTGGCTGTAATCCATGTTCTTTTGCCTTTCAGAATATCAGATTCCAGGCTCCTTCAAACTTTTAATCTGGAAGCAGTTAGATCCTGGGTGAACCTAATTGTGGCTCCTCAGTATTTAAATTGTTTCTTTCTGGCTGCTTGCAATATCTTTTCCCTGGTGCAATAGTTCTGAAATTTATCCAAGATATTCTTTGGGGATTTAATTTTGGAGTGTCTTTCAGGAAGTAATTGGTGAATTCTTTCAGTGGCTATTTTACCTTCTGATTCTAAGATATCAGGGAAGTTTTTCTTTGTGATTTCCTGCAAGATAATATCTAGTTTTTTTTTTTTTTTCATTTGTTTGTTTGTTTGTTTGTTTGTTTTTTTCATCATGACTATCAAGAAGTCCAATAATCCTTAGATTGTCTCTCCTAGATGTATTTTCAATTGTTTTTCCTAGGAGATGTTTCATATTTTTTTCTACTTTTTTTCATTTTTTAAATTTTTGTTTGATTGATTCTTATAGTCTTATTAAATAATTCACTTCCATTTCTTCAATTCTAATTTTTAGAGTATTATTTTCTTCTGTTACCTTTTTTAGATCCTTTTGTGTTTAGCCAGTTAAATAATTTTGTTCATTGGATTTTTTTCCCATTTCACAAATTTTTTTTTTCAAAGAATTGGTATCTTGTTCATATCTATTTTGTAAAGCATTTTATGCTTTTTCCATTTCATTAAATCTACTTTGTAGGGAGTTGTACGCTTTTTCCTTTTTTTTTTTTTTTTTTTTTGCATGTTCTGAAGTTCTTCCAAGGTTTTCTTCTAGAAATGCATTGTACTCCAAATAGTTGTGTGTTTTTTGACTTCAAAACCAGTTTATAGGGTTAACCTACTGTTGGTTGGAGAGAAAATCAGAGGAGGTCATAGAAAGTTGTGTCTGTTCTCCACCATCATGGCTCTGCCCCCCACTAATTAAGTATCTAAATCCAGATTTGAACTCAAGAAGTATAGTCTTCCTAACTTTAGGCTCAGCGCTGTACACTCCACTACTTAGCTGCAATGGAAATAGCACTAACTTTGGAGTCAAAGGACATGAGATGAAATATTAGTTCTGTTCTTTCATTATCTGTATGGTTGGTCATGGAACACATCACTAAATATCTGTAGTTTAATTTCTGCATCTTTAAAATTAGAAGGTTAGAAGAATGATCTCTAAAATTCCTTTCAACCCTAATTCTTGGAACTTGCTTCCATCCTCTTCATGATCTTGATTTTAAGGAGCATTATGCTGGTCTTTGGGATTTTTTTTCCTTTTCATTGGTTATTCCCTTACTTCTGAGATGCTTCTTTGTCATATAGCCTACACCTTTACAATCCATATTCCCTCTTGATCCCTCTAACAAATTCAGAAATATTGCCAAGCAAGCCTAAGTTTATACTCACATTTCACCAAATGATATACACATATTCATTTCACTGGATAGGGATGCCTATATCAGTGCCAAATCTGCTTTCTTTGTTCCTTGCCAAATAAGCAGGACCCCTATCCCTTTCTGATACAGGGATACATTTTTTATGGCTTTGGAGAAAGAAAAGGAGAACTTTCTAACAGTTCTTGCATGTGGCAGTCTTTCAAATAATTAATCCTCAATTACTTGAAGTTACATGAGTACCTTTTCCCTTTGGAAAGAATAGAGCTGGAATAGATATTTACAAAATTCAGGTTCTTAAGAAGCTTCTGAGGTCTCTGATAACACTTGGTGACTATCCTAGGGTTTTTGTTTTGTTTTGTTTCTTTTTAACAGAGTTTTCCTAGCCTTTTATTCTGAGCCGCAGTTATAGAAAACATCATCTCCTACATATTCCCAAACTAAAAAGTATGGCTAATGTCCTAAACCACCCAAAAGGTATGCCTTGTTTCTTGTCATTGCTGTCACTAATGACTTCAAACTTTAATTAAGAGGGAAGGAAGAGATAAACAAGGACCTTGCCTTGAGTTTCACAGTGGAAGAAACCTTTGGGGTCTGTTTTCTCTTTTTAAGCTGAAGCTAAATGCAATTCTCACTTTATGAAAAAGGACTAGATATAAGATTGAAGTGAAGATCCTTTTTCTCTTTAAGTACATATTTCTAAGAGAGAGTCAGTTTAGATTCTCCTGTGTTGTATGTGGGAGAGAGAGAGAGAGAGAGAGAGAGAGAGAGAGAGAGAGAGAGAGAGAGAGAGAGAGAGAGAGAGAGAGAGAGGGAGACAGAGAGAGAGACAGAGAGAGAGACAGAGAGAGAGAGACAGAGGCTAAAAGAGATAAATAGTAGAGAATCAGCAAGATTCATTTATCCAAAGTTCAAACATTGTGTGAGTATTACTAGGGAAAGTTCCTCAACTTTTCAGTTTCTCAGTTCCTTATCTATACTACATAATCTTTATGGTCATTGCCTGTCCCAAATATGTGATTCCTACACTACCAGTTTTTTAGGGATCTGAAAAACTGCTTTGCTTCCCTTTCAACCTATACACATATGTACTCACACCAAGAGATCAATGGTTAACTCAAAAACTTTGCATTTTGCTTTAATCAAAGGTCTAAAAATGTTGTGACTTCTAGGTCAACAAAAGATAAGTTGAGCTGACTAAACTTGAACTATTTCAGTCACTATTATATGTTCTGAAATTAATTAGACATTAAGGATATGCAACCAAACATATTTTGCAAGCAAAAGAGGAGAGGTTCATGGACTTTTCCACACTAAGAAGATAATCCTCAAGACCATTTTGATTCTTGCCTTTCCTCCTTAGTTTGCTTCATCATATTTGCTTCAGCTTTGTCTCTAATCTTGCTTTCTCATCCAAATCATACTTATTCTCCATAGTTCAGATAAATCCATCCCCATAAAATTTCTCCTACTATTTCAGTGAGTGTGACATACTAGAAAGACCATAAGATTTAAAATCCAAAGACATGGGTTTGAATCTTATCTTTGCTCTTTTAGTACCTGTGTGACAGTCTTTTTCCTCATCTATAAAATGATATCATAGGCAAGTGAAAAATAAACAGTATAAATGAAAAGATTCTGAAAAGAAAACCAACTCTGAGTTGCTGGAAAATTAGCAGTTGTCCTAGAAAATAGAAGATAACACATAACTCTCTCCTTGTAACAAGAGTAGTAATATGGTACACATTTTTAGACATGATAATTTGATTATTTTTATTTAATTTCATTTCTTTATTCACAAGGAAAGGTTTATTCTGTAGGGACAAGAGGAAATGGATTTCCAGAAATGTCTGACACAAAAATAAGAATATCAGTGAAATTTATTTTAAGAAAATTGAAGAATTAAAGATAAATGTCTGAGATCCTTCCAGATTTATGATTCAGTCTACTTTGATTTCTCCCAAAGTGTGCCATCTTATGAAATTTTCAGAATATATGCATAAGTCTAGCACTTAATTCTTTAATTACCTATGTTCTTTTTTTAAAGCTATGAATGACTTAGTTCTTTTTAAAATAGTATTTTATTTTTACAAATGCATGAAAAGATAGTTTTCAACATTCACCCTTTTAAAACTTTATATTCCAAATTTTTCTCCTCTTTTCCCTCCTTTCCCCTCTGCAAGACAGCAAGCAATACAATATATGTTAAATATGGCCTAATTGCTAATATTTTGCATAGTTCCTTGGGTAGAAGTGTTGGTTCAATTTACAACAAACAAGTGCCCCGGTTTTCAAACATTCCTTCCAACATTCATCATTATATTTTCATGTTATCTTAGCAAATAAGAGAAGTGTATAGTGGTACCTCAGAGATGTCTTAATTGTATTTCCCTGATCGATAAAGATTTAGAGCATTTTTTCACGTGACATTTATTTTCATCTGAAAATTGTCTGGTCATTTCCTTTGACCATTTTTTCAATTGAAGAATGGGTTGAATTCTTATAAATTTGAACCAATTTTCTCTATATTTTAGAAATGAGACCTTTATCAGATCCCTTCTTTGTAAAAAATTTCCCAGTTTATTGCTTTCCTTCTAATTTCATCTGCATTTTGTTTGTGCAAAAATGTTATAACTTAATATAATGACAATTATCCATTTCAAATTCAGTAATGTACTCTACTTTTTTGGCCACAAATTTCTTCCTTATCAGATATGAGAGGTAGAATATCCTTTGTTCTTCTAATTTGCTCATGATATCACTCTTTATGACTAAATCTTGAACCCATTTCAACCTTTCTCAGTATAGTGTGTTGGGTGTGGGGCTCATTTCTGCCATACTAGTTTACAATTTTCTGGGAAAAAAAAAAAAAGAAAAAGATCAAATAGTGAGTTTTTACCACAGAAGGTGGAGTCCCTGAGTTCATCAAACATTGGATTACTATAGTTATTGAAAATTGTTTTATGAAATTAATCTATTCCATTGATTAATTACTCTATTTTTAGCCAGTACTACATGCTTTTGATGACCACTGCTTTACAATATAGTTTTAGATCTGGTAGAGCTACACTACTTTCATTTGCATTTTTTTAATAAATTAACTTAAAATTCTTGACCTTTTTTTCTTCCAGATGAACTTTGTTAGTACTTTTTTCTAGCTTTGTAAAATATTTTTGGGAGTTTGATTGGTATGGAATTGAATAAATAGATTAATTATGATAGTATTGTCACTTTTATCATATTAGCTAGGCCTACGCATGAGCACTTTCTAATTTTCCAATTGATTAGATACAACTTTATTTATGAGAAAAGTGTTATCTAATTGTGTTTATATAGCTTATGACTTTGCTTTGGAAGGTAGACTTCAAAATATTTTATATTATCTATACTTATTTTAAATGGAATTTCTCTTTGTATCTCTTGCTGCTGAATTTTGTTGGTGATGTATAAAAATACTGATGATAGTAGGTGATAGTGGGGAAACTTACTCCATGTCTAATTTTTTGGGGAATGATTCCAGTTTATCTTTATTATGTATAATGCTTGCTGATGGTTTTAAACAAATATTACTGTTCATTTTAAATAAAACTCCATTTATTCCTATACTTTATGATTTTTTCAATAAAAATGGGTGTTGGGTGTTGTCAAATGCTTTTTCTACATCTATTGAAATAATCTTATTTGTTAGTTTGGCTATTGATATACTCAATTATGTAGTATTGAACCAGCCCTACATTCTTGATATAAATCCTACTTGGTAATGGTATTATCCTGGGGATAGCTTGCTGTAATCTCTTTGGCAATATTTTATTTAAAATTTTGGCATCAATGTTCATTAGTGAAATTGATCTATAATTTTCTTTCTCTGTTTTGACTTTACATGGTTTAAGTAGCAGTACCATATCTGTGTTAAAATAAAGGAAATTTTTAGATCTCTCTCTTTCCCTCTTTTTCTTTTTTTTTGACTTAATATTTTTATTAATTTTATAATTATAACATTTTTGACAGTACATATGCATAGGTGATTTTTTAAAAACATTATCCCTTGTACTCCCTTCTGTTCTAAATTTTTCCCCTCCTTCCCTCCACCCCATCCCCTAGATGGCAGGCATTCACATACATATTAAATATTTTATAGTATATCCTAGGTATATTATATATGTGCAGAAATTAATTTTGCAAAGGAAGGATTGTATTCAGAAGGTAAAAATCTGGAAAGAAAAACAAAACAAAAAAAATGCTCACAGTTTAAACTCATTTCCCAGTGTTCATTTTCTGGGTGTAGCTGACTCTGTCCACCATTAATCAATTGGAATTGGATTAGCTTTTCTCTATATTGAAGATATCCACTTCCATCAGAATACATCCTCATACAATATCATTGTTGAGTGTATAATGATCTCCTAGTTCTGCTCATTTCACTCAACATCAGTTGATGTAAGTTTCCCTAAGCCGCTTTGTATTCATCCTGTTGGTCATTTCTTACAGAAAAATAATATATCATACCCTTCACACACCATAATTTACCCAACCATTCTCGAATTGATGGATATCCATTCAACTTCCAGTTTCTAGCTACAACAAAAAGAGCTGCCACAAACATTTTGGCACATACAGGTCCCTTTCCCTTCTTTAGTACTTCCTTGGGATATAAGCCCCGTAGAAGCACTGCTGGATCAAAGGGTATGCACATTTTGATAACTTTTTGGGCATAATTCCAGATTGCTCTCCAGAATGGTTGGATTCTTTCACAACTCCACCAACTCCATCAGTGTCCCAGTTTTCCCACAGCACCTCCAATATTCATGATTATTTGTTCCTGTCATTTTGGCCAATCTGACAGGTGTGTAATGATATCTCAGAGTTGTCTTAATTTGCATTTCTCTGATCAATAGTGATTTGGAACACTCTTTCATATGAGTGGAAATAGTTTTAATTTCATCATCTGAAAATTGTCTGTTCATATCCTTTGACCATTTATCAATTGGAGAATGGCTTGATTTCTTACAAATTAAAGTCAATTCTCTGTATATTTTGGAGATGAGGCCTTTATCAGAACCTTTAACTGTAAAAATTTTTTCCCAATTTGTTGCTTCCCTTCTAATCTTGTTTGCATTAGTTTTGTTTGTGCAGAAACTTTTTAATTTGGTGTAATCAAAATGTTCTATTTTGTGATCAATAATGGTCTCTAGTTCTCCCTTGGACACAAACTCCTTCCTCCTCCACAAGTCTGAGAGGTAAACCATCCCATGTTCCTCCAATTTATTTATGATTTCATTCTTTATACCTAAATCTTGGACCTATTTTGATCTAATATTAGTATGTGGTGTTAAATGTGGGTCCATGCCTAGTTTCTGCCATACTAATTTCCAGTTTTCCCAGCAGCTTTTGTCAAATAATGAATTCTTATCCCAAAATTTGGAATCTTTGAGTTTGTCAAACACTAGATTGCTATTTTTTTTCACTATTTTGCCCTGTGAATCTAACCTATGCCACTGATCAACTAGTCTATTTCTTAGCCAATACCAAATGGTTTTGGTGACTATGGCTTTATAATATAGCCCTAGATCAGGTACAGCTAGACCACATTCATTTATTTTTTTTTCATTATTTCCCTTGAAATTCTCGGCCTTTTTGTTGTTCTATATGAATTCTGTTGTTATTTTTTCTAGGTCATTAAAATAGTTTCTTGGGAGTATGATTGATATAGCACTTAATAAATAGATTAGTTTAGGGAGTATTGTCATCTTTATTATATTCGCTCAGCCTATCCAAGAGCACTCAATGTCTTTCCAATTATTTAAATCTGACTTTATTTTTGTGGCAAGTGTTATGTAATTTTGCTCATATAATTCCTGACTTTGGTAGATATATTCCCAAATAGTTATACTATTGACAGTTATTTTGAATGGAATTTCTCTTTGTATCTTTTGCTCTTGGATTGTGTTGGTAATGTATAAAAATGCTGAGGATTTATGTGGATTTCTTTTGTATCCTGCAACTTTGCTAAAGTTCTGAATTATTTCTAATAGCTTTTTATCAGCCTTTGCGGTTCTCTAAGTATACTATCATGTCATCTGCAAAGAGTGAAAGTTTGATATCCTCATTTCCTACTCTAATTCCTTGAATCAATTTCTTGGCTCTTATTGCCAAGTTTTTAGTACTATATTGAATAGTAATAGTGATAGTGGACAACTCCTGATCTTACAGGGAAAGATTCCAGTTTATTGCCATTAAATATGATGTTTACTGATGGTTTAAAATATGTGCTCCTTATTAATTTAAAGAATAGACCATTTATTCCTATACTCTCAAGTGTTTTTAGTAGGAATAGATGTTGGATTTTATCAAATGCTTTTTCTACATCTATTGAGATGATCATATGGTTTTTATTAATTTGATTAATATGGTCAATTATACTAATAGTTTTCCTAATATTAAACCAGCCCTGCATTCCTGCTATAAATCCTACTTGATCATAGTGTATTATCCTGAGGATGATTTTCTGAAGTCTTTTTGGTAATATCTTATTTAAGATTTTAGCATCAATATTCATTAAGGAGATTGGTCTATAGTTTTCTTTCTCAGTTTTCAATATACCTGGTTTAGGTATCAGTACCATATCTGTGTCATAAAAAGAATTTGGTAGTACTCCTTCAATCTCTATTTTTACAAATAGTTTATATAGCATTGGAGTTAGTTGTTCTTTAAATATTTGGTAGAATTCACATGTAAATCCATCTTGTCCTGGGGATTTTTTTCTTAGGGATTTGGTTAATAGTGTATTCTATTTTTTTTTTCTGACATGGGACTATTTAGACTACTTACTTCTTTCTCTGTTAATCTGGGCAAGCTATATTTTTGAAGGTATTCTTCCATTTCATTTAAGTTATCGAATTTATCGGCATAAAGTTGAGCAAAATAGCTCCTAACTATTGTTCTAATTTCCTCTTCATTAGTGGTGAGATGGGGATGTGAGGGGGTTGTAGAGACCCCAGCCTGGGACCTGAGGGCTCTGCTGGCCCTGAGCCTCTGGCCAGGAGCTGGGAAGGATGGAGAGTGGGAAGGCATCATAAATCAAAAAAACAAAACAAAAAAGTCAAAAACAAAACAATAATAATAAAAAATAAAACCAATCACAAAAAATGTACAATTCTGTTGCAGTTCCCTTTCTGTTGTTCTGTTCTCTTGTTGTTCCCTTTTCATGTTGAACAGTTCTGTTGTTGTTCCCTTTTCGTTTTTAAGATTAACAATTTGCTTTTTCTCTTTCCTTTTTTTTAGTCAGATTTACTAAGGGTTTGTCTGTTTTGTTGTTTTTTTCATAGAACCAACTCTTAGTTTTATTAATTAATTCAATAGTTTTTTTTTTTTTTTTTTTTTACTTTCAATTTTATTAATCTCACCTTTTATTTTTAGAATTTCAAGTTTCTTTTTTGTCTGGGGGTTTTTAATTTGTTCCTTTTCTAGCATTTTTAATTGTAAGCCCAATTAGTTGACCTTCTCTTTCTCTATTTTATGCAAGTAGGCCTCTAGAGATATAAAACTTCCCCTATTACTGCTTTGGCCGTATCCCACACATTTTGGTATGATGTCTCATTATTGCCATTTTCTCGGGAGAAGTTATTAATTATGTCTATGCTTTGCTGTTTTACCCATCATTCTTTAGTATAAGATTATTTAGTTTCCAATTATTTTTTGGTCTATTTTCCCCTGGCTTTTTATTAAATATAATTTTAATTGCATTATGGTCTGAAAAGGATGAATTTATTATTTCTGCCTTACTGCATTTAATTTTGAGGTTTTTAGGCCCTAGTATATGATCAATTTTTGTATAGGTTCCATGAACTGCTGAGAAGAAAGTATACTCCTTTTTGTCTCCATTTAGCTTTCGCCAAAGATCTATCATATCAAACTTTTCTAGGATGCTATTTACCTCTTTGGCTTCTTTCTTATTTATTTTGTGTTTTGATTTATCTAAATCTGAAGGTGCAATGTTGAGATCTCCCACTGTTATAGTTTTGCTATCTATTTCTTTTTGCAGCTCTCTTAATTTCTCTTTTAAGAATTTAGATGCTTTACCACTTGGTTCATATATGTTTAATATTGATACTGCTTCATTTTCTATGCTATCCTTTAGCATGATATAATGCCCTTCCTTATCTCTTTTAATTAGATCAATTTTTGTTTTTGCTTGATCTGAGATGAGGATAGCTACCCCTGCTTTTTTGGTCTTCACCTGAAGCATAGTAGATTCTGCTCTACCCTTTTACTTTTGTTTTGAATGTATCACCCTGTTTCAGGTGTGTTTCTTGTAAACAACATATAGTAGGATTCTGACTTTTAATCCAGTCTGCCAACTGGTTTCTCTTTATGAGGGAGTTTACCCCATTCACATTTATGTTTAGAATGACTAATTCTATATTGCTTGCCAACTTGTTAACCTCTGCTTATGCTTTTCTCCTTTCCTTCCCTCTTACCCCCCTACCCAGTATTAAACTTGTGAACACCACTTGCTTTTCACAGCCCTTTTTAGTATCCCTTCCCCACCTTAAATTCCTCTTTCTATTTTGCCCCTTTTCCTCACAATTTCTGAATTCCCTTCCCCTTAGCTTATTCCTTCCCTCTCACTTTTCAATGAAGTGGAAGAAGTTTCACCATAAATCGAATATGTCTATTGATATACACTCTGTTCATCCCCCTCCTTTTTTTCTCTCAGATATAATAGGTTGCCTTTGCCTCTTCTTGAGATGTAGTACCACCACTTTACCCTTTTTATGATATAATTTCCTTTCCACCTCTAGTTTCTAGGACAAAGTATACATGTGTTCTTTACATATCTTTATGGCAGAAATATAGTTCTCAAGATTTCTTTTTACCTTTTTAGAAATCTCTTGAGTTCTATATTTGAAGATCAAACATTTTGTGTAGATCTGTTTTGTTTTGTTTTTTTTTTTTTTTTTTTTTTTTTTTTGTTTTTTTTTATCAAGAATAGATGGAATTTATTTTTTTTGTTAAATGTCCATCTTCTTCCCTGGAAAAGGATGCTCATTTTTGCTGGGTAAGTTATTCTTGGCTGCATACCAAGTTCCTTAGCCTTTCGGAACATCATATTCCAGGCCCTTCATTCTTTTAATGTGGATGCTGCTAGATCCTGGGTTATCCTTATTGTGGCTTGTCCATATCTGAATTGCTTTTTTCTAGCAGCTTCCAGTATTTTTTCCTTTGTCTGATGGTTCTTAAACTTGGCCATTATATTTCTTGGTATTTTGATTTTAGGGTCTGTTTCAGTAGGTGATAGATGAATTTTTTCAATGTCTATTTTCCCCTCTGTTTCCAAAACGTCTGGGCAGTTCTCTTTGATAATGTCCTGGAAAATAATATCCACGCTCTTTTTTTCCTCACATTTTTCAGGGAGTCCAATTATTCTCAAATTGTCTCTCCTGGATTGGTTTTTTAGGTCTGTTGTCTTTCCAATAATGTACTTGACATTCTTTTCAATTGTTTTGTTTTTCTAGTTTTGCTTGACTACTTCTTGGTTTCCCCGTGAGTCATTCATTTCTACTTGTTCCATTCTAATTTTCAATGATGTGCTTTCTTCACTCAATTTTCTTATATCTTTTTGTAATTATCTGATTGAGCATTTATCTTCTTTGGAATTTTTTTCTATTGTATCCATTTTATTTTTTAGACAGCTGTTTTCTTTTTCCAGCTCACTAATCCTGTTTTCCTTGGAGTTGTTTACCTTTTCCAATTCACTAATTTTATTTCCCAATGATTTGTTTTCTTTATCCACTCTGTCTTCAAATAGGTCTTCTCCCGGCTCTCTTGCCAAGCTTCCCTTTCCTTTTCCCATTTCTCTTCTAGCTCCCTTGTGAGAGCATTTTTGATTTCTTCTATGAGATTCTTTTGTATTGAGGAGCAGATCATATTCCCCTTAGGGGATTCCTCTGGGGACAATCTGCTTTTAGTGTCCTCAGCGTTTGAAGTCTGCTCTCTCTCCATACAGAAGATGTCAATGGTTAGAGCCCTTTTCAATTTTTTGTTCATTTTGTCAGAGCAGAAGTCCAAGAAAACAAATTGACAAGAGAAACAATTGGTCTGTTTTTTTGGGGGGATGGGGCTGGATGGTATTACTGAGCTCCCTCTACAGACTGAGGGAGAAAGCTGCGAGCCACTAATGCTCTGAGGCTCTGAGAACATGTTGAGTCATTCCAGGTGGGGGTGAGGGTGGCCAGGTCCCAAGAGATGCTTGCTTTCTGGGGTTTTATTCTTTACTTCCAATGTTTACACCTTCTCTGTTGCTCCTGGCTTGCTGCCAAGACAGAATGTCCACACTGGGGTAAAAGTATTTTCAAAGAAACAGCA
Organism: Sminthopsis crassicaudata; assembly: GCF_048593235.1. Lineage (NCBI taxonomy): Eukaryota > Metazoa > Chordata > Mammalia > Dasyuromorphia > Dasyuridae > Sminthopsis > Sminthopsis crassicaudata. Next base: position 410,913,200 of record NC_133618.1, on the reverse strand, counting down.
GAGATCACACCCCTCTAGTCTGAGCTGTGTGAGCTGCCTGTTTAGCTCTGGCTGCCTGCCCTCAGTCTGCTCCCAGTCTGTTTGTCCCCTCCCCTAAGCAAACACAGACGTTCTCTGGTGAATTACAAGGATGTCTTCTGTTGATGATTATTTGTGGGTTTTTTTTCTGGTCAAGCATTAATTCCGAAGCTTGTCATGAAGTAAGTCCTGAGAGAAAACGCAGAGCTCAAGAAGCTGTCTGTCTCCACCCCGCCATCTTGGCCGGAACTCCCCTCTTTCCCTCTTTTCAAAATAATTTGTATGTTATTGGAATTAATTATTCTTTAAATATTTGGTAAAATTCACACAAATCCATCTGGCCCTGATATTTTTTAAAGAAGTCAATTCATGGCTTATCAAATGACTTTTCTAAAATCAGACTATTTAAGTAATTTATTTTCTTTTCTGTTAATCTGAGCCATGTATATTTTTGTGAATATCACTCTTTGAATATCAGATTTATTGGCATGGATTTGGGCAAAATAACTCTTAATTATTGCACTAATTCTTCTTAATTAGTGGAAAGTTCAACCTTTTCATTTTTGACATTAACAATTTGGTGTTCTTTTCATTTTTCTAATCAAATTAACTAAAATTTTATCTATTTTTTTTGGTTTTTATCATAAAGCCAACTATTAATTTTGTTTATTAGTTCAATAGTTTTATTACATTCAATTTTATTAATCTCCCTTTTTAGTTTCAGAATTTCAAATTTGGTATTAAATTGGAGGTTTAATTTGTCCTTTTTATAACTTTTTTAGTTGCCTGACCAATTCATTAAACTTCTCTTTCTCTATTTTATGTATATTAGCATCTAAAGATATAAAACTTCCCCCAAGAACTACTTTGGCTGCATCCCACAAATTTTGGTATGTTGTCTCATTATTGTCATTTTCTTGGATGAAATTATCAATTGTGTCTATGATTTGTTGTTTCACCCACTCATTCTTTAGGATTAGATTATTTAGTTTTCAATTTTTTTCTCTCTTTTTACCTGGTCCTTTATTACATGTATTTTTATTGAATAATGATCTAAAAAAGACATTTATTATTTTTGCCTATATGCATTTGATTTTGGGGTTTTTATGCCCTAATACAATTTTGTGTAAGTTCCATGTAACACTGAGGGGGGGAAATATATTCCCTCCTGTCTCCATTCAATTTTCTCCAAAGATTGATCATATTTAGCTTTTCTAAAAGTCTATGTGTCACCTTAACGTCTTTCTTATTTGTTTTGTTATTTGATTTATCTAGTTCTGAGAGAGGAAGATTGAGATCACCCAATAGGATAATTTTGTTGTGTACTTCTTGTAGTTCTCAACTTCTCTAGAAATTTGGATGCTATACCATTTGGTGCATATATATATATTTAATAATAATATTATTTCATTATTTATGTACCTTTAGTGAAATGTAGTTTCCTTCCTCATTTCTATGCATTGGATCTATTTTTGCTTTTACTTAATCTGAGACCAGGATTGCTATCCCCTGCAGTGAAACATAATAGATTCTGCTGCAACCATTTACCTTTAATCTATATGTATCATTGTATTGAATGTCTTTCTTGTAAACAACATATTGCAGTATTCTGGCTTTTTTATTAAAGCTTTTTATTTTCAAAACATATGCATGGATAATTTTCAACATTCACCCTTTCAAAACCTTGTGTTTCAATTTTTTTGTAACTCCCTCCCCAAAAGGGCAAGTAATCCAATATATGTTAAACGTGCAATTTTCTCTACATATTTCCAGAGATATAATGAAACACAACAAAAATTAAATCAAAAAGAGAAAAATGAGAAAGAAATCAAAATGCAAACAAACAACATGAAAAAGAGGGAAAATATGATGTTGTGATCCACACTCAATTCCCACAGTCCTCTCTGTAGTTGTAGAAGCCTGACTTCATCAGAAAACAATTGGAAGTGGTCTGAATAGTCTCGTTGTCTAAGTGAACCACCTCCATCAGAGCTTATCATCATATATTCTTCCTATTGCCATTATAATGATTTCCCGGTTCTGCTCATTTAACTTAGCATCAGTTCATGTAAGTGTCTTCAGGTGTCTCTGAAATCATCTTGCTTATTGTTTCTTGTAAAATGTTAATATCCTATAATATTCATATACCATAACTTATTCAGTCATTCTCCAATGCATGAACATCCACTAAGCTTCCAGTTTCTTGCCAGTACAAAAAAGGCTGCCATAAATATTTTTGCATATGTGGTTCCCTTTCCATCCTTTATGTTCCTTTTGGGATACTAGCTCAGTAGAAATAGTGCTGTATTTGAAGGGTATGGAAAATTTGATAGCTCTTTGGGCGTAATTCCAAATTGCTCTCCAGAATGGTAGAATCAGTTCACAACTCCATCAACAATGTATTAGTGTCCCAGTTTTTCCATATCACTTCCAACGTTCCTCATCTTTTCCTCTCATTTTAGCCAATTTGAGAGGTATGTAATGGTACCTCAGAGTTGTCTTAATTTGCATTTGTCTGATCAAAGATTTTGATATGACTAAAAAAAAGCTTTAATTTATTTAATTTATTCATTATTAATTAATTTAAGTTATTCATCTGAAAATTTTCTGTTATCTTTTGACCATTTTACTGAAGAATAGCTTGAATTCTTATATATTTGTCAGTTTTCTATATATATTTTAAAAGGAAGCCTTTATCAGAACCCTTCCATGTAAAAATACAAAAAAACAAAACCAAACAAACAAACAAAAAAAAAAAAAAAAACAATTCCAGTTTATTCCTTCCCTTCTAATCTTGTCTGCATTAGTTTTGTTTGTCCAAAACCTTTTAATTTAATATAATCAACATTGTCCATTTTGTATTCAAAACATTCCACTTCTTCTTTAGCCACAAATCCCTTCCTTTTCCATAGAACTGAGATGTAAACTGTCCTTTGTTCTTCTAATTTGCTTATAATATTACACTTTATGTCTAAATCATGAATCCCTTTTGACCTTATCTTGGTATATGGTATTAGGTGTGGGTTAATGCCTAGTTTCTGCCTTATTTAATTTTAATTTTCACAACAACTTTTGTCAAATAATGACTTCCTGTTCCAAAAGCTGGAGTCTTTGGATTTGCCAAACACTAGATTACTATAATTATTGACTATTTTATTTTGTGAACTTAACCTATCGCAAAGATTAACTACTTTACCTCTTAGCCAGTACCAAATGGTTTTGATGACTGCTACCTTATAATATATTTTTAAGTTTTGTATAGCTAGTTCACCTTCTTTTGAATTTTTATTAAGTCCCTTAAATTCTGACCTTTTATTGTTCCAGATGTACATTATTATTATTTTTTTCTAATTCTTTAAAATAATTTTTGGGAATTTGATTTGTATGGCACTGAATAAGTACAGTAATTTAAATAGTATTGTCACTTTTATTATATTAGCTCAGCCCATCCATGAGCACTTCATTATTTTTTCAGTTTATTACATCTCACTTCATTTATATGGAAAGTGTTTTGTTATTGTGTTCATATAAATCCTGGCTTTCCCACAGCAGATACATTCCCAGATATTTTATAGACAGTTATTTTAAATGGAACTTCCCTTTGCATCTCTTGCTACTGGACTTTGTTGGTAATGTATAAAAATGCTGATGATTTATGTGGATTTATTTTGTATCCTGAAATTTTGCTAAAGTTATGGATTATTTCTAATAGTTTTTTCATTGATTCTCTAGAGTTCTCTTCATATACCATTATATCATCTGCAAAGAGTGATTTCCTCATTACCTAATTCTTTTCATTTCTTTTTCTTCTATTATTGTCAAAGCTAAAATTTGTACTACAATTTTGAATAGTAATGGTGATAATAGACAACCATGTTTCAACTTTGATCTTTTTGGAATAGTTCTAGTTTGTCCCCATTACATATGATGCTTGCTGATGGCTTTAAATAGATGCCATTGATTATTTTAAGGAATAATCCAATTATTTTTCTACTCTCCATTGTCTTTAACAGGATTGGGTATTGGATTTTGTCAAAAGCTTTTTCTGCATTTACTGAGATGGTCATCTGTTTTTTATTCATTTAGTTAATGATATAATCAATTATACTAATTGTTTGCCTAATACTGATTCAGTGCTCCACTCCTGGTATAGATCTTTTTTGATCATGGTGTATTATTCTGAGTATAACTTACTGTAATCCCTTTGCTATTAGTGTTTTTAAGATTTTGCATGAATATCCATTAGGGAAATTGGCCAGTAATTTTCTTTTTCTGTTGTGATCCTAGCTCGTTTAGGTATCAGCACCATATCTGCATCATATGAGGAATTTGGAAGGATTCCTTCTTTCCTTATCTTCCCAAATAGTTTTTGTAGTATTGGAATTTATTTTTTTTAATTTTATCTTTAAATGTTTTGTACAATTCATATGTAAATCCATCTTGCCCTGGAGATTTTTTAGGCAGTTTATTAGTAGCCTGTTTGATTTTCTTTTAAATGGAACTATTTAAGTAATTTATTTCCTCCTCTGTTAATCTGAACAATATATATTTTGTAAATATTTCTTCATTTCACTTAGATTATTAGATTTATTGACATATATTTGGGCAAAATAACTCCTAATTATTTGTCTAATGTCCTCTTCATTGGTGGAAAGTTCTCCCTTTTCATTTTTGATACTAACAATTTTTTTTTCACCTTTCCTTTTTTATGCAAATTAACTAAATTTTTATCTATTTCATTGGTTTTGCACAAAGCCCACACTTAATTTTGTTTATTGTTTCACTAGTTTTCTTAATTTCAATGTTATTATTCTCCCCTTTTATTTTCAGAATTTCATTTATTTGGTATTAAATTGAAAGTTTTTGATTTGTCCTTTTTTCTTGTTTTCTTAGTTGCATGCCCAATTCATTAATCTTCTGTTTCTCTATTTTATGCAAGTATGCATCTGAAGATATAAAACTTTTCCTAAGAATTGCTTTGGTTGATCCCATATATTTTGCTATGTTGTCTCATTATTGTCATTTTTCTGGATGAAATTATGAATTGTGTCTATGATTTGTTGTTTTACCCACCATTCTTTAGAATTAAAATATTTAGTTTCCAATTGATTTTTGGGAAATTTTTCCCTGGCCTTTTATTGCATGCAATTTTTATTGCATCATGATCTGAAATATATATATATATATATATATATATATACATATATATATATATATGTATATTCCTTCATGTCTCCATTCAATTTACTCCAAAGGTCTATTTTATCTAACATTTCAAAAAATTCTATTTACCACCTTCACTTATTTCTTATATATTATGTGGTTCAATTTATTTAGTTTTGATAGAGCAAGGTTTAGATCCCCCACTGGGATTTGCTATCTATTTTTTCTTACATCTCTCAATTTCTTTTCTAAAAATTTGTATGCTGTACCACTTGGTGCATATATGTTTGGAATTGGTATTCATTATCTAGGATACCTTTTATCAAGATATACTTTCCTTCCTAATCTCTTTTAATTATATCTGTTTTTGCTTTTGCTTTATTTGAGATCAGGATTGCTACCCCATCTTTTTTTTTTTTTTTTTTTTTTACTTCAGCTGAAGCATAACATATTCTGCCCCAGTCTTTTTCCTTTATTCTGAATGTATCACTTTTAAATGTGTTTCTTGTAAACAACTTATTATATGATTCTCACTTTTAATCCAGGGCTATCCCTTTCCATTTCATGGGGCAGTTCACCTGATTCACATTCACAGTTAAATTTTCTAACTTTATAATTTCAGCCATCTTATTTTCCCCAAGTTAAACTTTTCTTTTTCCATCATCCTCTTTTACAATTGATGCCTCCTTTTCTACTTCTGTTTTCTTTTCTGTTAGTTTCCCCTTTCCTTTCTCCTTTCCTCTTCTACTTCCCCATAATGAGAGAGTTTCTCTGTGAGCTAAATAAATATGATATTCTTTCTTTGAGACAAATTTGATAAGATCAAACATCACAGAAGGCTCATCCTATTCCCTTCTTTCCCTCAATTTTAATAGGTCATTTTACCTCTTCATGAGATGTAATTTACTCTATTTTGCCTCCCCTTTCCTCTTCTTCCAGCAGAATCACCTTTCCACTTCTAGTTTCTTATTTTATATCATTGCAATAAAATTAAATTATGCCTACATCCTTTAAGAATACCTATAGTATAATAACAGTTTCCATGACTTAAACATATGATCTTCCTATATAAGGATGTGAACTTTTTAACTTTTAAAAGAAAGTTATTTTTCTTTCATTTTTATCTTTTTATGCTTCTCTTGAGTTTTGTATTTGAATATCAAATTTTCTGTTCAATTCTAATCTTTTCATAAGAAATAAATGAAATTCATTTGTTTCACTGAATATCCATCTTTCCCCTTAAAGATAATGGTTAATTTTGCTGAATTTTTGATTCTTGGCTGCAACCTAAGTTTCTTTGTCTTTTGGAATATCATGTTCCAGGCTCTTCAAATCTTTAAATTTGAAGCTGGTTGTGGCTTCTTCATATTTGAATTGTTGAATTGTTTCTTTATGGCTGCTTGCATTATTTTCTCCTTGATCTGATGATTCTGATATTTACCTATGGTATTTGTTGAAGTTTTCATTTTGCAGTCTCTTTCAGGAGGTAATCAGTGAATTATTTCAATGAATATTTCTCCCTGTGGTTCTAAGACATAAGGGCAGTTTTCCTTGATGATTCACTGAAAGAAGTTTCTTTTGTTCACCATGGTTCTCAGGATTATGTATATATTATTTTCTTGGATTATGTCTCCTAGATCTAGTTTCCAAGTCACTTGTTTTTACAGTTAAGTATTTTACATTTTCTTCTATTTTTTATTTTATTTCATTGGAGTTATTCTTTATGTCTCATTGAATTACTCACTTCCATTTGTTCAATTCTAATTTTTTTATGAATTATTTTCTCAGTTACATATTTTATCTCCTTTTGCATTTGGCCAACTGAACTTTTAAATAAGTTGTTTTGTTCTATATTTTTTTTCTTTTCAAAAATTGTTTTTCAATGAGTTGATTTATTTTTCCATTTCATCAAATCTATTTTGTAGAATTATGTGCTTTTTCCATTTATCTATATACATTTTAAAGGAGTTTTTATCACATAATTTCTGTGTTTTCTTTTCCAAAGTCTCCTATAAAGTTCTCATTTTTTTTCCTCATTTCTAAGAGTTTAATTTTTTTTCCCAAAAAAGCACAGTGAGATTGAGACCAACTCAAATCACCATCTGGTGCTTCATCTGGAGACATTTGCCTTCAGTGTCTTCAGGATTTAAGGTCTGTTCTTCTCTGTCTCCATAAAAAGCTATCTATGGCCAGAGTTCTTTTTGCTATTTTTTTTTTGCCATTTTTAAAGGTTGAAGTCTGCTCTTAAAGCAATGGGGAGACTGTCCCAAGCTTCTTCTATAGGTGACTGAGGCTTCACACTGCCCTAGGGACAGTCTACTGACTTCCTTCCTGTTTTGGATGGGCATGACCAAATCCCCAGTTATTCTGGGGGTTCAAGAGCTTGCTTTTTGTAGTTGCATTGGAAGTCTCACAGCTAGTCTGCTTATTCAATGACTTCTGAAGCAGGACAGAGAAGCCAACACTGCTGTATTTTGGCGAAGTGCCTCCCCATAGTTTCCCCCTATTTTCTCCCCGCTCGTGTGTGGATGCCATATCACCCTGGGTCCCTGCACTAAGCCTGCCCTCATCTTCTTCCTCCATGTCTGATAAAAACACATCTTTTCTGAAGTTCTTCCAAAATATCTTCTGCTGAAAATTTGTTACACTCCAAATATTTGTTTTGTCACTCCAAAACAGTTCAGAGATTTGATTTAATGTTATTCTAAGGGAAGCTAGGAAGAGCTCAAAGAACTGCCTTGGCTCTGTCCCTCTGATTCAATATTTTAGTTTTCAATTTTTTTCTTTTGTAAAATGATGGCTTTGTGATAAATAATTTTATAAGATCATAAGAATTTGGATGAAAATGATATTAGAAATCTCTTATTTTATAGAGAGGCATAATGCAATTGGATAAAACACCCTAGACTTAGATTATGGAGCTCTTAGTATGAGGCATAGACAGTGTGTAATGCTGGGGATATCATTTAATCTCTTTGAGCCTGTTTCCTTATCTAATGAATGAGGACAATGACAGTCCATTACCTACCTCAAGGGGTTATTGTGACTAAAACTCTTTATAAACCTGAAGCCACTATAGAAAGTTAAGCTCACCTATGATCACATTACCTACAAGCAATAAAATTGGCTGCTTTATTTAGTTCTCTGCTTCAGGAAGCATATTAAAATAATCAGATAAACTAAACTAAGATGAAATCTGTTCGATAAATACACAGATAAATATCCATATATGTGTGTTTATGTTGTTTTTTATTTTTCTTTTGTTCTTGAAGAAGAACATGATATCAGGGAGCTCATGCCATGACATGTAAGTGAATACAATTTAAATGAAGGAGGCCTATACAAATCTCTCTTTATCCTCCAGAGCCATCTGGGTTCAGTGACTAGATCTAGATCATGGCAATTGGAAATGACTCTAGATGTAATAAAAGACATTGGTCTTTATAAGTTAAGGTCTTTAACAGTTCTTAGTTTGACTAAGGCAATACTCAATCAGTAATTAAGTATAGGTAAGACATGAGACAGAGATTGGCCTCTTTTATTTATTTGAATTATATATATAGTATTAAATATATGTGTGTATATCATTATGCATATATATGTACACATATATATGCATATATATGTGTATGTATATCAGTCCAAGATAGAAAGACTTGAGAATTTCTGGTCAAAACAGAAACAATTTACATTCACTCTGAGCCAATCAGGGCCCAAAAAATGAACACATGTGTCATGTATGTGTGTATGTATAGATAGACACAGAGATACATATATATGCGCATATATATGTGCATATGTATATATATATACATATATACACACACATATATATATATATATAAAATCATATTACTACTTTATGCCATCTGTTATCATTCACAGCTAAGTATGGAAATAGCTAATAGTAAGTTAATAAACAAATGCCTTATGTAGTTTCCTCTGTTTATACTCAACTTCCTTATCTTCCCTCTATTTCAGATAGCAACTTGCTTCAGAATCTAGCTCACTTGATTCAAAGAAACCTCATGATTTGAATAATTTTACACCATTGCCATAGTAACATAATATGATCTCTCAGATACTAGAAAAATCATAGTGTAAAGTAATGAAGAAGCTCTTCATGTCCAGAGGGAAAAAAATTTGTCATAAACACAAGCATAGCATCAAGAACAATGTATGGAACTGAGGGAGATAGAAAGAATGTGATTTTGAAAAGGCTGGGCTTATTTACATATATATATATATATATATATATATGTATATATATATATATATATATATATATATATATGTATATATATATGTGTGTGTGTGTGTGTGTGTGAAATATTTTTGTATATGTATATACACATATGTAAAAACCTGATGATTTTTTAATTATATATGGTGTCTTAAAAAAGAAAAGCTTGAGAAAAATGGTTGATGATATTTAACTATAGTAACTTAGCAATATGAATAGTGTAAATTCAAGAATAGTAGTTGAAAATAAAATGGAGAATAATTGATGATAATCCCTCAATGATCTAAATATATCTTTCTCTTCTTTCCCAAGTCACCTTAGTGACTTTACTGATCATGAGATCATTAATACCACAATTTTATTTTCACAAAACTTTTGGTGAATGTGTATAGCCAAACCCTGAAACATCCCTAGATAATAATGATATGCTATTGTAATGTTTGCAAAGTATTTTACAACTATCTTTTCATTCTATCCTAATTGATAAATCAGGGAGATAAGTGCTAGAAATATCACTATTTTATAGATAAGGAAACTCAGGTTGATAGGCATTAATGATTTGTCTATAGTCACATAGCTGATATGTAGCAGAGATTCAAACCCAAGTCTTTCTAACTCCAAATATAACACTTTATTGACTGTGCCACGTAATTATATAGGTCTATATCTTAGTCACTTAGATGCTCTGGATCTCAATTATATTTTCTATAAATACTCCAGAAGAACTAGTCATGACCTTATCAGTGTGGATATTCCTTCATATAGTATAGATAGCAACTTATTTGGGCTGTCTATTTTATGAAACTTTGCTGCATGCTTTCCTATAAATTAACTATTGGAAAATGCTGAAACCTTCTTCAAATTTCCCTGTTCTCTACCTCAATCTGAATTCATCTGGGGAACTATTCATCTCTGGTTACCACATGTTAAAAATTTTCATAATATAGAGGCCCAGAAAATCATCAGTCTTTCCTGTATGTCCATAATTAGTCATAATATAGTTTGGCTAGAGAGTTTGGCATCATACCTCTCACAACTTGGTACATCTATTTATTGAGATAGCACAATAATGCATGCATTCATCTGAATCATAGGGTTAATATATATGGATATATATATGCATCTCTGTGTATGTATATATAATAAGCATATATGTATATGTATTTCTGCTTAAGACACTATTAATTTTCTTTTGAAAATTCTCTCACGTACATAGGAGCTCCAAGTCTCAAATAAACAAGATTTAATTCAGACAATTCCTTTAGCTACCTCTCATCAATTCTAAGCCTTTTCTCTTAAGACTTCAATACACATTCATTCCTTTGACTATTCTATAATTTAACCATTTTGGATCTCTTGTACTTTCCTTCCCACATTCATGATCAGCTTCACTTAATCATTAGCTACTAAATCTCCCTAACAATCTCCCTAACTCATTTCCCTAACAATGGAGGAGTTTTAAGAACCTAACTTCTCTTGCTCCCTTTTTAGTACAGTCAGTTTTGGTGCTCAACTTGAAATCTTCCAGACTCTGGCTCTTTTTTTTTTTTTTTCCAAGTCAAGGGGCTAAGTTTGTTTCAACTAAGTTTATTGTTATAATAAAGGGCCAATTGAAGCAGGATAAGATCCCAAAGGTTTTAGCAAAGAATCAGGAAAAAGAAGATAAATTTATATTACAAAGTTAGACAGACTACAGCTTCATGTTTCTTATTTGTTAATTTTATAGCTTGCAGATAGGTTTGAGGAGGTGGCTCTGCATTCTTTTAACAATCTCTTCTCTCTTTCCTGAAAATCAATTTGAGCACTGCTCTTTTTTGTACATTTGCAACATCTTCAGAATAAATAACTGAAAAAACTGAACCTTTTCTGGCTCTATATCAAGAATAAGACACTGCCTTAGTTCTGGGAATTTGGGAAATTTGTGATAAATTTGGGATTTAATTTTCCTTCTTAAAATGAAACATTTTGCATTGATCACAGACAGTAGAAAAAAGATAATTGAGTGAATCATTTTCCCATGGTTCCAAAGAAGTCAGTTAGTGAAAACTTTTGTCTATGGACCATTGTTTACCTAATAATATTTCTCCTGAAAGTAACCTGAATTAAACATTTTGATCATTTTTCCCATACCTTCAAGAACAGTAGGCAAAGTATTAAATATTTTTTAAAAACCTGCAATAGAAGACAGAAGATGGAGTCTAGCTCTGTTCAGATTCTTATTAGCTTTGTTGTGTTATTTCTTTTGTTTATTCATTTTGTGAAATGCCTGACTGTGGCCTCATTTCCAGTCTTCTTTGCATATATTGATGCAATTGTCTTTTTTCATTTCCTGCTCATTTTACAAAGGGAAATTTAGATAAATAGTGTTAAGGATTTGTCCAGGGTCACAGGGCTAAGGTTGAATTTAAACTCAGATCTTCCTTACTCTAGTCCTAGCCCTCTATCCCCTGCACCCTTTGGCCACACTTATCTTACTAGCTGAATCACCTTAAAAAAGTTTAATAACTCTCTAGGCCTTACATGATTCAGCTGTAAAACTAGAATCATAATAATTTCCTGAAGGAAGGGTTTGGACCAATTTTGATTATCAGTAGATCACAAGATTCTAAAATTTTAGATTTAGAAGGGATCTTACTTTAAATTAAACCCAAAAAGAATCTCTATAATAATGTACCAGGAAAATGGTCATCTATTTGAAGACTTCTGATTGGGATGACTTGCTATTTTCTGAAATGGTTCAGTCTGTTTTGGGACAATTCTAAATATTTAAAAGTTTGTGTTTTCATTTTCCCCAAATATTAACTCTAAATTTGTCATTTGCCTTGTTACAAAATTTGGACCTATTGCTCTAGAACCAAATAGAACAAGTCAAATAAATTTTCTATGTGACAACCTATTTAATTTTTTTTATTCATTTTTCCAAATTATCCCCTCCCTCCCTCCACTCCCTCCCCCCAATGACAGGTAATCCCATACATTTTACATGTGTTACAATATAACCTAGATACAATATATGTGTATAAATACCATTTTCTTGTTGCACATTAATTATTAGCTTCCGAAGGTATAAGTAACATGGGTAGATAGACAGTAGTGCTAACAATTTACATTCACTTCCCAGTGTTCCTTCTCTGGGTGTAGTTATTTCTGTCCATCATTGATCAACTGGAAGTGAGTTGGATCTTCTTTATGTTGAAGATTTCCACTTCCATCAGAATACATCCTCATACAATATTGTTGTTGAAGTGTATGGTGATCTTCTGGTTCTGCTCATTTCACTCAGCAACAGTTGATTTAAGTCTCTCCAAGCCTCTCTGTATTCCTCCTTCTGGTCATTTCTTACAGAGCAATAGTATTCCATAACCTTCATATACCATAATTTACCCAACCATTCTCCAATTGATGGATATCCATTCAACTTCCAGTTTCTAGCTACAATAAAAAGAGCTGCCACAAACATTTTGGCACATACAGGTCCCTTTCCACTCTTTAGTATTTCTTTGGGATATAAGCCCAATAACAATGCTGGGTCAAAGGGTATGCACAGTTTGATAACTTTTTGGGCATAGTTCCAAATTGCTCTCCAGAATGGCTGGATTCTTTCACAACTCCACCAACAATGTATCAATGTCCCAGTTTTCCCACATCCCCTCCAATATTCATCATTATTTGTTCCTGTCATCTTAGCCAATCTGACAGGTGTGTAGTGGTATCTCAGAGTTGTCTTAATTTGCATTTCTCTGATCAGTAGTGATTTGGAACACTTTCATATGAGTGGAAATAGTTTCAATTTCATCATCTGAGAATTGTCTGTTCATATCCCTTGACCATTTATCAATTGGAGAATGGTTTAGTTTCCTATAAATCAGGGTCAGTTCTCTATATATTTTGGAAATGAGACCTTTGTCAGAACCTTTACTTTTAAAAATATTTTCCCAATTTGTTACTTCCCTTCTAATCTTGTTTGCATTAGTACTGTTTGTACAGAAACTTTTTAGTTTGATGTAATCAAAATCTTCTATTTTGTGATCAATAATGATCTCTAGTTCTCCTCTGGTCATAAATTCCTTCCTCCTCCACAGGTCTGAGAGGTAGACTATTCTCTGTTCCTCTAATCTATTTATTATCTCATTCTTTATGCCTAAATCATGGACCCATTTTGATCTTATCTTGGTATATGGTGTTAAGTGTGGATACATATCTAATTTCTGTCATACTAATTTCCAGTTTTCCCAACAGGTTTTTTCCAAATAATGAATTTTTGTCCCTAATGTTGGTATCTTTGGGTTGTGACAACCTATTTAAACAAAAAAAATTACTTGAACATATTCATCAAATTTCCACACACAAATTCCAAGTCTTCTCTTTTAGAATCTAAAAACCTCTCCAGTTTCTTCAGCCAAAATCTTCCTATAACCAGGATTTAAAACCCTTCACATTTTTCTCAGTTTCCTCTATTTATTTTCCATCTTATAAGTGTGCTTGAAATTCATCTATACCTATCAAACATGATTCTATGAGTTTTACCAATTTACGTTATTGGAACTTATTTTTCAGTTCAACAATCAATCAAAAATGTAACTTCATGAATAATTTCTAGCAAAATTTACTTTAAAATGCAGAAGCTCTTCCAAACTCCAACTCATCTATCTACACTTTTCTGTACTCAATTTAGAGACATAATTAGACTCTACGTATGTAAAGCTTTGGCTCCACATGCTGTCATAGCTTCTCCTTGACAATAACCAACCACAAATTATACACTGGCCTCAAAGTCATCTGACAATCTCATTATCTATCAGTCCATATATCTTTGGGATGATCTTGGGGGAATGTGCCTTGGAGAAAGGTAAATTTAAGAAAAGGACGGCAAGGAGTTTGCCTTAAACTTAAAACTATGAATCTGCAAGTTGGCCTTCTTTCTTTACAAGAGCAGCTGCTTATAAAGATCTACCCTTTTTGCTCCCAGTGCTCCCTCTCTTACTTCTCTCCCTATAGACTGTTTATTTAGTGGCTAAAAGTCCTCTACCAACTCTTTTTTCCCTAGATAAAAGTCAATCTAGTTATAGTTTTGCCTCAGTTCATGAAGAGAAAAGAGAAAAAAAAAACACATTTATTCCTGAAGGACTTGCAAACCAAAGTTGCATCAAAACTATTCTCTAACTGCATCATCATGCATTTCTCCCTTCTGCCTCTGCCTGGAAACAAGCTAAATAACAATTTATATTCATTTATTCCTCAACTTTTCCAGCTATTTAAACTGCTATCTTCAAAATGCAGACTTGAAATAGCTACCTTTTCTTGGAACTAGGTCTCAAAGCTATGAGAGATATGGAGCAAGGGGGAAGAGGTCCAAATGTTTATATCTCCTACCCACTAGGAGACTCTTACTTGTCAAATTGAACTGGGGCAAAGAAGGCAAGGAAAGGGTGAAAATATCCATTTGAATTATAGGAGAATAAATGCAAGCAAGGTAAATAAGATTAATCAGCTTTGCCTCTAGAAAACCTATGTTGGTTGCCTGAGAATGGAGTTATGTATTGTTGTTTCTAATACTTTCATTAATCAAAGGGAAAGCTTTTACTGCATAATGAGGCAAGAAGGTAATGGGATATTAGCATAGTATGGTACTTTCTTTTTGTTTGGAGTGAAGAAACAAACTACATGGCCTTGTGATACCACAGTACTGCCACCTGTTTTCTCTATCCTAAAATGTTAATGTATGAAATGGATTCAACAAATCTGAACATGGAGCTCAGATCCAAAGTTTTTTCCAGAGCTCTAAAAAGTCAGTATAGATCATTCAAATTTAAAAGTGCTTTATAGTTTTCAAAGCTCTTTATTAACCAAAAAAAAGCAACAGGTATAGGAAATCATGCATATTAATTTCTGCCTGAGAAAAGACTAGCATTGAAATAATTAGATAAATTTCTCTGGGATGCTTAAAAGTGATTGTCACAGAGAAAAGTAAAAATAAGTCTTGGGAAGGAAGATCAAATGTCAATCCAAAGACCAAACTGGCCCCATTATCTGAGTGATTACAAGATGCCTCTATATCCAATAAATTGACAAGTCTTACCAGTTTTGTTTCCATAGTATCTCTTGTGCCTTTCTCCTTATTTAGAAGGGCACCACTCTACTCCATTCTACTATCACCTACTTCACCATTCTACTATCACCTCTTGCCTATGATGTTATAATAGTTTATTAATTGATTAATTGATGAAACTTTTCTAGTTTCTCCTATCTCAAATTTGTTCTCCATATAATTATCAAAACAATCTTCCCAAAGCACAAATCCAACCATATTTCTAGTCATTAAATTTCTGTAACTCCATATTATCTGTAAGATATAATGCAAACTCTTCCTTTTGGCATATAAAGTTTTTCAAGGTCAGATTCCATGCAACCTTTGCCAAATTTATTTACATTACTCTTTTTCACATTCTGTATTCTAGCCAAAATGGCCTACCTGCTATTTCTGAACTTCACATTTCTTTTCCCACATCTACAATATTATAAAAGCTGCACTATGCCTAAAATCCACTCTTTGCAAGCCACCTCTTCTAAAAAAAAACTTTAAAATGTTTTAAGACTCACCTTAAGTGATATTTTAAAGGAACTTTTTCTGATTCCCTCCTTCTTCTTATATCTCTCTTCTCAAATACTCTTAGATTTACTTATGGTATGCTTTATCATTCTAGTAGAATATAAGCTCCTTAAAAGTGGAGTGTTGTTATTCAATCATTATATCTAATTCTTCATGACTCCATTTGGGGTTTTTTTGTTTGTTTGTTTTTGCAAAGATATTGCAGTTTTTGCTATTTTCTTCTCCAGCTCATTTTATTGTGGGGAAACTGAGGCAAGCACAGTTAAATGACTTGTCCAGGGTAACACAATTAGTAAATGTCTAAGGCCAGATTTCAACTTGGGAAGATGAATCTTTTTTTGCCTCCAGGGCTGGTACTCTGCCAGCTTGCTTCCCCATAAGGGTGGGGATTCTATATATTTTCTCTTTGTGGACCCAGCACCTTACATACATACATATATATATATATATATCTTGTTTGAATTACAAAATCCAAATGCTTTGATAAATGGAAATTAAATTATTTTAGATTTAGTCTACCATATACACAAGAGAAATGCCCATAAAGCAAACCCAACAAATGAGAAAGTAGATACCATTAAAAGGACAAAAAATTTGGTCAACATTTAGGAAACAAAATTTGGGATGAGTCACAGAGATTTACAGGAAAGGAAATGGAATTGTACTCTAGAATAGAATTATATTGGAAAATAGAAATTATAAAAGAAGGACTTTAAAATGACCGATTTTGTATTCTACATGGAATACTACTTATTCATTCATTTTCTAGCTATGACGAAGGATTTCTCTAGATAAGTAATGGTTCCTACCTCTCTAATACTAGTTCCATAAATCATAGTGGTATGTAATGGAAAAACCACAGAAAGAAAAAAAGTCTGCTAATTCAGTTTTTTTTAATTGATTAATGGAAACAAAAGGAACAAAGATATAGAGTAGTAGCATTAGTAGGTAACTGGGTTTTTGTTGTTATTGTTTTCCTCTAGGAGGTAAACACTTGGAGAAGTACATTGATGTGTTGACATTTGAAGAAATGTCCTGCAATTTCCTGCATGTCTAGTCATGGACAAATCATATGAACTCTTTAGACATTTCTCTTCTTCTACAAAAAAGGGGGATGGACTATATCATCTCAAAGACAACCTTTAAATTTATGATTTATAATTATACTTTTTAAAGAATACCCTTTTTCCTTTATCAAGTTACTCCTCACCATCACTACCAGCCCATGCACATTGTTAAATAGGTAAAGTGAATTAAATCCTCACATACTAACCTTAATTTTAATTAAGGAGGTCAGAAATGGCTAAATAATCTAACCAATTTGTCCTGTGACCATGTGACATTATTACAAGTTAACAGTAAGCCAGAAGATTAACAGAAACATTTGTTTCATTAAAAAGTTAATGGTCCCCATTTTTTTTCTTCAAAGTCAAATCAAGAAGCATTTATTAAGCTCCTCCAAAGCCCCAACAAAACAGACATTCTTACTTTCATCAAAAATAACATTTTAATCTTTGCTTCCACATCTTTGTGTTATCTATCTTTCATGCATGAAAGATAGTTTGTCCTCATCTCTGCCTTTTGAAGGCCATGGTGGGCATAGTATTTCCATTGTACAATTATCTGATATCTCTTGGGGGAGGGGGAAATGGACTCTAGTCTTCTCTAGGAGTCTAGTCACAAAAAAATGAAGACAAATATAGGAAAAGAACTAGTAAAGAGGGATAAATACTGTAAAGAACCTTAGAGCTCATCTAGTATCATCTCAAATATTTTAAATGAGAGAAGAAACTGGGGAATGGGGAAAAAAGAGGAGAAGTTTCTTGTCAAAGATACTTGTTTGACATGGAGTAGAGGTAAAACCAGAATTACAACCCATTCCTTTTTCCACAATTAAATAACCTGCATTTTTGGAGGATTAAAGATTGAACTATTTATTTGTATCTTCCTCACATTCTAATCAGTTTTATCTTTTCATATTCTCATAAGAATTCAGCTATCTCTGTGCTTCAGAATAGTCCAGGCAAAGTCACCAGGTAGTCCCACTTAAGATAAATACAACTGTATAACTAAAGGAAAGAGGAAAAGAAGAGAGGAAAAAAGGAAGGGAGGAAAGAAAGAAGGAGGAATTTGTTAAGTGCTTACTATGTGCCAGATGCTAAGTATTTTACAAATATTACCTCGTTTGATTTTCACAACAATCAAGAGAGATAGATCCTGGGCAGAGGGGTATATGAAAGCCAAAATGAAGTGGCTTCATTTGTGTGCCCCTGACATGGCACCCAACAAGCAACCCTTTACCACTTTTACATGCAAAAAAAGATGAAAAGCAGTTTAATAAAGATCTATCCTACTCTGATTCCATGTTGTACTGAAGTTATTAACAGAGATGTTCATGGTTAATATGCGGAATCTCTCTCTATGCATTAACTTCACATTACATTTCTTGCCTGTTGGTCCTCTACTATAACTGGCTCAAGTTGATCATACCCCTGCTTGAAGCAAACTGTGTAAATTGGTTCTATAGAGAGCTGACAAAGGCAGAACCATCTGAAGTTGCTGCCAGAAGCTCCAATAGGTATTGGGATTGAAAATGGTGTTGGGGGAGAGAGGAGAGGAGATTCAGGCTGTTTTGTGTTCACTTGCTGAGTACAGAATCTTGTGAACCACTGAGCTTTCCCATAAACATTGCTATGGTAACTGATAGGTAATTATCTGTTTTTCACAAAAGAAAAAAAAAATAGGTGTTTCAGTTGGAACATTCTCCCTGCAGCAGCTTGTCTATTTCACAAAGAAAGAAAATCAATGTGTGTACTGTCCATAACAGTGTTTTTTTGTTGTTGTTGTTTGTTTGTTTGTTTTTTTGTTTTAAATCTTCCCAGTATGTGCTTTGGGAAATAGGGAAATATTTATAAGGATCATTATGAGAAAAGGTCATGGAAAACAGCATCATACTCATTTTACCCTCAAGCTTAGTCATCTAATTTCTGTTCATGACTTCCCTAAAATCAAACAAAGTTTAGAGGTCACCTTTAAATGTTGGGTATCTCAGAAAGAAAGGCAATGTTTTAAAGAATGTGGATTGTTGCCCCAAATTGATAAGTAAACATTTAAAGAGATCAAGTCCATTTTGTCTCTTACAATTCCAGTTTCCAAAGACTGATCATGATCATTTCTTTCCTTTCTTGTCCTTTACCATCAATCTATGATATCTCTGGGAATAGAGAGGATACAAATAACCTATTTTTGTAAAAAGAAGAAAACTTAATTCCTCACAAGAGTCCTAATCCTTTTGTATATTTTATCCACAGGATTCAAGGACACATTTATATCAAATAACCTTCTACTCATATTTCATTACATTCTAATTAATGATAGTTATCATTTATATAGTACTTATTTAAATGCTAGGAACTAGCATTATTCGATCCTCACAACAACTGTGAGAGATAGATACTATTACTATTCTTATTTTACAGGTTAGGAAACAGGAACAAAAAATATTAAGTGACTTGCCCAAGGTCATATGGCTAGTGAGTGTCCAAGGCTTGATTTTAATTTAGGTCTTTCTGACTCCAGCCTTATCACTGAATCTATTATACTACGTAGTTGCCTCATTTCTGAACTAATTATAGAAAGCAATCAGGAAAATAACATTTACAATAAAGACCTACACTATTCAGTTTTTATGTCATTCAGTTATAGTGTTCAACTCTTCATGCACCATAGACCATACTGTCTATGGGATTTTCTTGGCAAAGATACTGGAATTATTTGTCATTTCCTTTTCTAGTTGCTTTGGATTAGAAGCCTTTAATATTTTGGGGGAAACAACAGGGTCTTTGTGAATACATACTCTAATGATTATTATTTCCCTTAAATTTAGTGATGCACTTTATTTTAAAAAATAATCTTAACCATTTGTCATGCTTTCTCCACTGTCTCACTCAGAAGAATCCAGAAGCAAATGTCAGTGAGACTGAGCTTTACTTGGCTAAATATTTATTAAATAATAATAATATGTTCAATAGATCCAATGAGAATAAAGAACATATTTCAGAAACTTCCCTAATGCACATCTCAGCAAGAGCTGCCATATTCCATGATCAGTTCTCAATGAAAAGCAAGAGTTTAGTTTCAACAAGGAGAAAACTGTAGAAGGCAACTTGTCATGAGAATCAGGAAAACTATTTGTATTAATCTTTTAATTGAAATAAGCCACAATTAGATATCTGGGAAAAACAAACAAACAAACAATATCTGGCAATAACCACAGCCCTACATAAATCAAGTAAATGATAGACAAAGAGATATAAATGAGATTAGTATCTTGGTCAAGGTTGGTACAAGTGAAAGTATGAGAAATATGTCATTTACTAGCTGTGGAGCATTGAGCAATTCAGTGAACTCCTTTGGGCTTTATTTTCCTCTTCTATAGAATTATAGACTTGATATTGACCATTTCTAAGCTTCTTCCAGCTTCAAAAACAGGAGTTTATTTTCCTATGAACAAAACCATTTAGGCTTCCATCTGAACTCTTTAACTCTAGACAAATGTAAGTGATCAAAATTTGTGGTGAGTGCCCATCATTTTCCCTTAGCAAACCTCTCCTCCAGACTCAACCAAGTTCATGCTGCTCAACATTCCCAATTGTGACACTTAATTTAATTCTCCTCAAATAATTAATCAAACAATTATTTGTTGCATTTATCAATATTTATTAAGTGCTTACTATATGCCAGGGACTGGGCTAAGTATTAAACATATGAAACAAAATACAGTCCCTGGTCACTAGAAGCTTTCAATCTAATGGAGGAGACAATATGCAAAATAATTACATGTAAAGAAAGCTTTATATGGGATAAATAGGAAATAATTAACAGAGGGAAAAGAAAAGACATCCTATAAAAGATGAGATTTTAGAACTTTAAGGAAGCCAGGAAAGTCATCTACACTTTATGTCCTTATCATGTTTTCTCCCTACTCTCCTCTGTTCAGATATATTTTTGTCCATATTCCTCAACTCAAATGATCTCTTTCCCAAGTTGAGGGCTAATCTGATAATAGTGAGTGCTTTGGATTTAATGGACTTCTTTTCTTAGGTAATACATTTACATTTTAGCAAGTACTCTCTTGAGATGGAATAATAATAAATGATTCCAAAAGTGAGAATGATGGACAATATTATAGGCTTGTGGTATAATGTTTATTTTGGGACAAAGGTGCTTTCTATAATCTTTAAATCAAACTCTATGGATGATTATGTACAGACACTACTTAGAACAAACAAGCCCTACCTACAATGTCCTAATAGGCTATAAAATAGCTCTTATATTCCCTAATTCAAATGTAATGTTTATACTTATGCTGGCTTCAGAAATCTCCACAGCCCTAGAAGTGAAATGGTAAGTTTCAAAATTAGGTGCAAAAGAAAATTCTTCCCAACAGACAGGAATGCAGAGGGCTACATGAATTCAAAACTTCATGGGATATTTTGATATTTGTTAACACATATTGAAATTAAAAGAACTGAAACTATAGAGCAATTTAAAACATAATAGAAGGGAAATAAGCCTGTCAATTAAAATATCTGGTTTCAAAACCTGGGCCAAGGATTAATACATACTAAGCAAATGTCTTTGATTAGATGTCTTAAATACTGAACCTGTTTTATTACAAAATGAAAGAATTATAGCTGTCTTGCTGACCTCACAGGGATGTTGTACAGATCAATGAGAGAATGTATGTGAAGGTACTATGAAAACTGGAAAATATCTTCAATATATATCCCTTTTGAATGTCTATTCCATTATAAATTTCCAGGTAAATACTCTGAGCATACTTTTACTTCATAATAAAAATATTTTTTATGAAAATTAATTAAACCACCAATTGTGGACTAAGATTCTCTAATTAAGTAGGAATTCATAGTGAGGAAATTCATAGTGATTAAAACAAATTTTCTCCTACAAGAGCCACAAAATTTAACCTGCAGGTCAAATGGAAAGCTGTTCTTTGATATTCTCTGCCCTTTATCTGATGTTAATCAGAAAGCTACAGTATTAGTTCTGCCTCACTGTGCAGGAACAGTGACAATAAATAGCCTTCAGTGAGAGCTATTCTACACATGTTTTGTCTACAGTGTTTTTGTCTACAGGGCAATGCATTGCATCTTATTTCTCAACTTACTAAGGTATCCTGGTGTCATCAACTTGAGATTTGATTGTGGAGAGCATTAAAGCAAATTCAGTTATTCCACACAGGTGAAAGAATGCTCTGATCACCCCATTTCTTATGCATTCTCCAACTTCTGACTTCACACTTTGGATTCTAGACTATGTCTGACTTTGTTGGAATATCTTCCTGGATGTTAGGCTCCCCTAGGATCAAGCAAAAGCTTGCTTAATTTCTTTGTCACTCTTAAGCTCCTTGAAATTCTGCTTTACAATTTAATTCAGTGTGCATTCAAGTGGAATTAACTTTCTTCACAATGTTAAATTCAATTCCTTGAAATATTTAATAGCAGAGATAAAGTTATTAGCAAGATATGCATAAGCAAGGGGATGTTTGTTTGCAAAGAATGTTTGTCACTGTTGTGGACTTCAAAAAAAAAAAAAAAGATATTTCCCATACACAGCAACTGTTCTAGATATTCCTGTTTTTAAAGAACATTTTATCAATTGTATCAAGCCCCCAACCATTTCATAAAGTTTTAAATAAGAAGCAGAATTATTTAAAAGTACTAGCTTAATTACACATATAAGAACATCCAAGAAAGTGAGCTTTCCAAAATTAGTGAGATGAAGCCAGAGCAGCACTATTTAGGGAACAATTTACATCTCTACATGCATGTATCATCAAATGAGAAGAGCAAAAGAGAGAAAAAAGATGCCAAAAAAAAAAAAGAAAGAAAAAGAAAAAGAAAGTAGCTAGGAAAATCCTCAATTAAACACCAAAATGGAAATTCTGAAAATCAAAGGATAGATTAATAAAATTAAAAGGAAAAAGCCATTGAACTAATAAATAAAAAGTAGGAGTTTGTTTTATGAAAAAATAGAAAAACCATTAGTTAATTTGATTTTTAAAAGAAGAAAGAAAATCATTTTATCGGTATCAAAAATTCAACAAATCATCAATGAATATGAAATTAAAGCAATCATTAGGAGTTATTTTGCCCAATTATATGTCAGTAAAGCTGACAATCTAAGAGAAACAGTGAACATTTTCAAATATATAAATTATACAGATTATTAGAAGAGGATATAGAATACTTAAACAACTGCATCTAGAAAAATATATTAAACAAAATATAATGGAGCTGCCTAAGGGGAAAAAACACAACCAGTATCAGATGGATTCGCAAATGAATTCTATCAAAAAATGAATCCTAATTTGATATGAACTACCCTAGGAGGAGGAGGGGAAGGAAAGGTAAAGAAGGAGTCCCAACAAATTCATTTTATGACACAAATATGGTTTTGATAAAGATTTGAATAGCCTAATAAACTTTGATAACTCAAGGAAAAGAAAGAAAGAAAACCATAGGTCAACATCCCTAATGAATATCAAAGCAAAAATTAAATAAAGATATTTAAGTAGATTATATCAATAAATTACAAAGGTCATACACTATGATGAGATAGCATATATACTGAAAATGCAGGACATGTTCAATATTAGGAAAATTATAAACAATTAACCATATCAGTAACAATAACAGAAATGAAGTGTTTATAAAAATCAATATGTGTAAAAAATTTTTGACAAAAAGCTTCTATTAAAAACACTAGGAAATATGAGAATAAATGGACCCTTTCTTAAAATAATAAATTGTATCCATCTAAAACCATCATCAGATATTACCTGTAATGTAGAAGTTGTCCCAAAATTAGGAGAGAATCCAGAGTGTCCATTATAATCAGTGTTGTTCATTATTCAATTGAAAAATCTAGCTATCACAATAAGACTAGAAAAAGTCTTTTGAAGAAATAAAAATCAGCAATAAGTAAGCAAAGGTATACCCTTTACACATAATAAAATGGTATACTGAGAGAACACTAGAGAATTAACTAGTTGAAGAATACAGAATGAGCCCACATGAATCATCAGCACCTCTATATATTACCAACAAAGTCCATCAAGAAAAGAGATTTCATTTAAAATAACTGCAGATAATATAAAATAGTTTGTCACCTAAAAGTCTTAAGACAAACTTGAAGACTATATGAAGACAATTATAGAATACTTTTCACAGAAATAAAGTCAGATGCAAGCAACTGGAAAAATGTGAACTTTTCATGGGCAACCTGAGTCATTATAATGAAAAGACAATTACATACATAAATTAATTCACTTATTCAGCACTATTTTCATCAAACTATCAAAGAATTATTTTATGGATCTGGAAAAAAAATAACAAAATCCATCTTGAAAAACAAAAGGTCAAGAGCATCAAGTGAATCAATTTCGGGGAAGGAGTGAAGGAAACAGCTAACAGTACCAGATTTTAAAATTAATTATAAATTAGCAATCATCAAATCAATCTGGTGCTGGTGAAAAAATAATGTTATGGAGGGAGAAATTTGGAAAGATGGTAGAATAGGTCAGAAAATTCCAAATTCTATAGATTTTCCACAAAACAAACAAAATGTAGAGTCATCCTAGGGCAACCACTGAAGCCCCAAGGGAAGACTTCTGTGGAGTGTAAATATCCTCAGGCTAGCTTTGTTGAAACAGTAAGTAGGCAGCCATGGAACTAGTTGGATTTGAGGTATCCTGAACCAAAATCACAGCAATATTCACTTTCAGAGTGTGGGCAATCTAAAATGAGAGTCTAAGTATATTGAAGGAACCTCTGCTGATACAGAATGCCAAGCCAAGCTGTTCTGCTGAGATATAACCCTGGGTAAGAAGGAATCAGCACACTTGGAGTGCAGAAGCAGTGGGGCAGGATAACTACTAGCTGTGAGCATATAAAAGAAAGTGGACTTCTTGGTTTTGGGTCCAGGTCATAGGGAAAACTGATGCCAGAGGCACCATTCCCCTCACTCCAGGAGTAAAAGTGTAAAACAGTGTAAAATTCTTACTTTTTTTTTTAAAGTGAACAGGCAAAGAAAAAATCACATAGATAGTTACTATGGGACTAAGGGAGACCAGACTTTATCCTCAGAAGAGCATATTAAAGTTAAAAAAAAAAAGTGGGGGAGAAGTGGGAGAAAAAGCCTGTCCTACCCAAAGAATAATGTTAAATGGGTTACCTGCCCAAAAAAGTTTTATAGAAAACTCAAAAAAATTTTAAAAATCAAATGAGAGTGAGAAAAACTAGAATGAAAGATAGATTAGATAGCTTGATACATAAAAAGAACCATCCAAGAAAGTTTATGAAAAGAGTGTCAATCAGCTAAGAAAGGATATCCAGAGTCTTAAAGGAAAAATGATTCTTTGAAAATTATAACAGGATAAAGGGGAGTCAGTGAAGTTATGAGGCCAAGAACTAATAAAACAAAGTATAAAAAATGAAAAAAACATAAAATGTATGTGAAATATAAGAAAAACAACAAATCTGAAGAAGGGATCAAAAAGAAAAACACAAAATTCAACTACCTGAAAGCTATGGCCAAAAAAGTATCTTTAACATAATAATACAACAAAATTAAAGAAAATTGTCTTGAAGTGTTAAAATGAAAAGGCAAAGTAGAAATAGAAAAAATGCCCCAATCACTACCTCAAAGAGATCTTACAAGGAAAACATGGGACTTCTGGCCAAGATGGCGGCATGGAGGCAGACAGCTGCTTGAGCTCCATGTTTTCTCTCAGGACTTACTTCATGACAAGTCTCAGAGAAACCCACAAATATTCACCAACAGAAGACATCCTTGAATTTAGCCAGAGAAGGTCTGTGTTTGCTTGGGGGAGGGTAAAACAGACTGGGTACAGATTGAGGGCAGGCAAGCCAAAGGAGACAGGCAGCTCACACAGCTCAGACCTGAGAAGGGAGGGGTACGATCTCTGCCGATTCTGCAAAAAGACTTTTACCCCAGTGTGGATATTTCACCTTAGCAGCAAACCAGGAGCAGTGGAAAGGATGTAAACACTGGAGGTGAAAAACAAAACCCGGAAAGCTAGCATCTCTCAGAACGTGGCCACCCCCAACCCCCAACTGGACTGACTCAGCATGTTCACAGAGCCTCAGAGTGCAGACACAACGAAGCCATCGCTGTCCTGTTAATGGCTTGCTGCTGCCCTCCCCCCCAGTCTGTAGAGGAAGCTCCTTAACACCATCCAGCCCCAGCCCCATACCCTGCCCCAAACAGACCAATTGTTTCTCTTGTCAATTTGTTTTCTTGGACTTCTGCTCTGACAAAATGAACAAAAAATTTAAAAGGTCTCTAACCATTGACAGCTTCTGTATGGAGAGAGAGCAGACTTCAAATACTGAGGAGACTAAAAACAGACTGTTCTCAGAGGAATCCCCTAAGGGGGATATGATCTGTTCCTCAATACAAAAGAATTGCATACAGGAAATCAAAAAGGCTCTCACAAGAGAGCTAGAAGAAAAATGGGAATAAGAAAGGGAAGCTTGGCAAGAGAGCCGGGAGAAGTCATTTCACACATTTAAAGACAGAGTGGATAAAGAAAACAAATCATTGAGAAATAAAATTAGTGAAATAGAAAAGGCAAACAACTCCAAGGAAAACAGGATTAGTGAGCTGGAAAAGGTAACCAGCTCTCTAAAAAAATAAAATGGATAAAATGGAAAAAAATTCCACAGAACAAAAAAAACTCACTTAAAACACAATTGGACAATTACAAAAAGATATAAAAAAAGTAGGTGAAGAAAGTACATCATTGAAAATTAGAATGGAACAAATAGAAATGAATGACTCAAGGAGAAACCAAGAAGTAGTCAAGCAGAACCAGAGAAATGAAACAATTGAAAAGAATGTCAAGTAACTTATTAGAAAGACAACAAACCTGGAAAACAGATCCAGGAGAGACAATTTGAGAATAATCGGACTCCCTGAAAAATGTGAGGAAAAAAAGAGCTTGGACACTATTTTTGAGGAACTTATCAAAGAGAACTGCCCAGACATTTTGGAAACAGAGGGTAAAATAGACATTGAAAAAATTCATCAATCACCTACTGAAAGGGACCCTAAAATCAAAATGCCTAGAAATATAGTGGCCAAGTTCAAGAACCATCAGACAAAGGAAAAACTACTGGAAGCTGCTAGAAAAAAAGCAATTCAGATATGGACAAGCCACAATAAGGATAACCCAGGATCTAGCAGCGTCCACATTAAAAGAATGAAGGGCCTGGAACATGATGTTCCAAAAGGCTAAGGAACTTGGTATGCAGCCAAGAATAACTTACCCAGCAAAAATGAGCATCCTTTTCCAGGGAAGAAGATGGACATTTAATGAAATAAATTAATTCCATCTATTCTTGATGAAAAAACCAGACCTACATAAAATGTTTGATCTTCAAATACAGAACTCAAGAGATTTCTAAAAAGATAAAAAAGAAATCGTGATAACTATACTTCTGCCATAAAAATATGTAAAGAATATATGTATAATTTGTCCTAGAAACTAGAGGTGGAAAGGAAATTATATCATAAAAAGGGTAAAGTGATGGTACTACATCTCATGAAGAGGCAAAGGTAGCCTATTATATCTGAGAGAAAGAAAGGAGGGAGATGAACGTAGTGTGAATCAATAGACATATTTGAATTATAGTGAAACGTCTTCCACTTCATTGAAAGTGAGAGGGAAGAAGTAAGCTAAGGGGAAGGGAATACAGAAATTGTGAGCAAAAGGGGTAAAATAAGGGGAGGAACTTTTGGGATAAAAATTCATTATTTGACAAAAACTGCGGGGAAAACTGGAAATTAATATGACAGAAACTAGGCATGGACCCACATTTAACACCACATACTAAGATTAGATCAAAATGGGTCCAAGATTTAGTCATAAAGAATGAAATAATAACTAAATTGGAGTAACGTGGGATAGTCTACCTCTCAGACTTGTGGAGGAGGAAGGAGTTTGTGTCCAAGGGAGAACTAGAGACAATTATTGATCACAAAATAGAACATTTTGATTACACCAAATTAAAAAGTTTCTGCACAAACAAAACTAATGCAAACAAGATTAGAAGGGAAGTAACAAATTGGGAAAACATTTTTACAGTTAAAGGTTCTGATAAAGGCCTCATCTCCAAAATATACAGAGAATTGACTTTAATTTATAAAAATCAAGCCATTCTCCAATTGATAAATTGTCAAAGGATATGAACAGACAATTTTCAGATGATGAAATTAAAACTATTTCCACTCATATGAAAGAGTGTTCCAAATCACTATTGATCAGAGAAATGCAAATTAAGACAACTCTGTGATATCATTGCACACCTGTCAGATTGGCTAAAATGACAGGAACAAATAACGATGAATGTTGGAGGGGCTGTGGGAAAACTGGGACACTGATGCATTGTTGGTGGAATTGTGAAAGAATCCAACCATTCTGGAGAGGAATCTGGAATTATGCCCAAAAAGTTATCAAAATGTGCATACCCTTTGATCCAGCAGTGCTACTACTGGGCTTATATCCCAAGGAAATACTAAAAAAAGGGAAAGGGACCTCTATGTGCCAAATGTTTGTGGCAGCTCTTTTCATAGTGGCTAGAAACTGGAAAGTGAATGGATGTCCATCAATTGGAGAATGGTTGGATAAATTATGGTATATAAATATTATGGAATATTATTGTTCTGTAAGAAATGACCAACAGGAGGAATACAGAGAGGCTTGGAGAGACTTACATCAACTGATGCTGAGTGAAACGAGCAGAACTAGGAGATCATTATACACTTCAACAATGATACTGTATGAGGATGTATTCTGATGGAAGTGGATATCTTCAACATAGAGAAGAGCTAATACAATTCCAATTGATCAATGATGGACAGAATCAGCTACATCCAGAAAAGGAACACTGGGAAATGAGTGTAAACTGTGAGCATTGGGTTTTTTTTTTTTGTTTTGTTTTGTTTTGTTTTGTTTTGTTTCTCTTCCCAGATTATTTTTACCTTCCGAATACAATCTTTCCTTTGAAACAACAACAACAACAAAATTTGGTTCTGCACATATATATTGTACCTAGATATATACTATAAGATATTTAATATGGGGCAGCTAGGTGGTGCAGTGGATAGAGCACCAGCCTTGAATTCAGGAGGACCCGAGTTCAAATCTGACCTCAGACACTTAACACTTCCTAGCTGTGTGACCCTGGGCAAGTCACTTAACCCCAGCCTCAGGGAAAAAAAAAAAAGATATTTAATATGTATGGGAATGCCTGTCATCTAGGGGAGGGAATGGAGGGAAGGAGGGGAAAAACTTGGAACAGAAGGGAGTACAAGGGATAATGTTGTGAAAAAAAAAATTTACCTATGCATATGTACTGTCAAGGGAAATGTTATAATTATAAAAATTAATTAAAAAAAAGATAAAAAAAGAAAACATGGAAATACCATTGCTAATTTACTGTATATCAAGGAGAAAATTTTCAAGCAACAACAACAACAAATCAAAATGTACTGGAACTACAATAAGAATTGCACAGATTTTATCAGCAGTTACTATGAAAAACTGCAGTCCTGGAGTGCTTATATCAAGAATCAAAAGTACTAGGGTTGTGGCCAAAAATATTATATCCAGCAAAATTAAGCATAATATCGAATGAAAAAAAAAATAGATATTCAACAAAATGTCAGATTGTCAGGACTTTGTCTCAAACAAACTTGAACTGAATAGAAAATGTAACATATAATTATTATATACCAAAAGAAAATAGAACCCTTCAAAATATCTTAAAAAATGAGGATAGAATAGGATAAGATGGGATACAGAAGGAGTTTTGAGTAAACAGAGTGGAATAAGATGTATAGATTAATAGGAATAAGATAAAGAGATAGGGAAATAGTGAGGAAGAAAATAAGAGAGTGATCCATGGAGGTGGGCATGGCAGGAGGTTAAGTAATATCAAGAAGAGTTACCAGGGATAGAAAATAAAAGATATATATGAATATAATAACAATGATCAGGTGTAAAATTTTTAGGGTGAAAAATAAAGGGTGAAATCATTGATCTCAAGCAAAGCCAAACTTTAAAAATATACACTCAAGAGAGAAATCTACATTATGTGCCAGCCATATTAAGATTGTTTTAGAGGTGTATGTATGTATGTATATATGTGTGTATATATGTGTGTGTGCATGCATGTCTACGAGTGTATGTAGGTTTGTATATATAGATGCACACTTAAATCTGCATGGGGGTGGTAAGAAGGAAGAAAAAAAACAGAATAAAGTAAAAAATACACAGCAAAGAACAAAAGAAAATCTACTATTACATGTGCTTTCTTGGAAACAAATTTTATTATTACATATTTCGAATCCTCCCTGGTGTTATGCTGGACACATTACAACATTTTCTTGGTTTCATTTTCTTTTTCTATTTTTAATTCTGTTGCATTTGTTTTAAAAATACATTAAAAAGATTTTAATTAAAAATAAAATAAAAAATTAAATCTATTACCAAGAAAGAAAGAAAGAAAACAGTGGATCAGTGGAATATATTAAGTGCACAAAACACCGTAAAAAGATCAGAATAATCTAGAATTTGAAAAACCCAAGCTTTGAAGATAAGAAAGCACATATTTTGATGAAAATTGATATAAAAATTGAAAAGCAGTTTGACAGAAACTTAAGTATAAACTAACATATTACATTGTATATCAAAATAGATTCAAAATGATTAAATGATTAAGATATTAAGAAATAATGTAAGTAAATTAGGGCATTATGAAAAATCTGTTTCTTGTCAGTTTACTTGTGCTGTCAGATCTATGGAAAAGGGAAGCACTCATGACCAAAGAAGTGGAAGAGATGATCATGAAAATTAAAATGGATACTATGGATAAAATGATTTTATGAAATTTAAAAAGTTTTTTCACAAAGTCAATGCAGTCAGAATTAGAAGGAAACCAAGAAACTGGAGGAGAGAGGATTATAGTTTCCTAATACATCCTTTATTTCTCAATTACATAGGGAACCAAGTTTACTTTATTAAATAAGATCCATTCCCCACCATAAGGACTATATCCTAAAGGATCAAAAGGAAAAGAAAAAGGACCAATTTGTACCAAAAAAAATGTATAACAGCTCTTTTTTGTGATTGCAAAGAATTGGAAATCAAGGAGATTGCCCATCAATTAGGGAATAGAAGAATATATTATGACATAATTGTGATTGAATGCTACTGTGATTTAAGTAAAGAAAATCAGGAAGCTTTTAGAAAAATCTGGAAAGATTTAATGCAAAGTAAAGTGAACAGAATCAAGCAAACATTGTACATAGTAACAATAATATTGTAAATCTGATCAGCTAGCTGTCAAAGAGTTAAGTACTCTGATCAAGACAATAATTCAAGAAAATTCCAAAGGATTCATGATAAAAGAAATTAGCTACACCCCCCCAGAGAAAAGACTAATGAATTCTGAATTCATATTGAAGTCTGATTTGCTTGCTTTCTTTATTTTTTTCCTTTTTTTTTGCAACTTGACTAATATGGGAATATTTTTCTCATGACTTCATATGTATAACTGATACCTTATTGTTTGCCTTACCAACTGGTGGGGGGAGGTTGGGAGAAATGGAGAGAATTAGGAATTCAATTTTTTTCAATTAAATGTTAAAAATAAAGAAAGAAAAACTAAAGTAATGAAGAATGTTTTTGTTTAGATTATGATATACAGTTGAATGAACATTCTATAGAGCATAAACCCTCATGTCTTGAATGTGCATTATGAGTAAGATGGACAAAAAGTAATGGATGAACAAATGAATCAAAAAAAGTATTTATGAGGAATTTATTATGTATAAAGTAATGTAATAATCTCAGGAGAATATTAAAGCTAGACATTCCCTGTTCACTTTCTAATGGGGGAAACAACATATAAAAGGAATTTTCAACTTCATGGTGGATGAAAGACCCATACAACAGCAGTAAGGCAGATGTTATTGCCACTGATGAAACTAGATTTATTTCTGGATAACAAGATAAAGCTATATCCATTTTATTATGTTCATGGTCATTAGGTCATGAGATCCAGTACTATTATTGCCTTTTTTGTTCTTCTTTCAGAACTTTTCAAGTAACTTAATTTTCCCTCAGCAGCTCTGTTTGATTTCAGTTCTACCTAACACTTTGCTTCTTTGCAGGGTACCACCTAGTCCACACAAACACTTTGGACTTCCTTTTGTACATTGTCTTCATCAGTTACATTGTAATCTCCTTGAGGACATGGACTATCTTTCATATTTGCATATCCAGCAGTACCTGGTATATGATAGGCATTTTATAAATGTTTATGCTTAATAATTTAACAGTGACAACAGATAAAAATCTAAAGTTCATAGAAGTTAAATGAGTAAAATCTAACAAACCATAGAACACCAAAAAACCTGATACAAAATATATAACGAATATGACATAGTATTACCAGTATATATTTGTTTCCCATACTGCTATTTTAAACATTTTTCTTTTATTCTCACTAGCAACTTCTTTCAAAACATAATGACAACACAACAGTCACACTAAGTACAAGATTGTACATAAAGTCCATTTATCATTAATCTATTCAACATATTTATTAAATGCTTTCTGTGTTCCAGGTTCTATGATAAGCACAAAAAGTATGAAAATAAATAAGGTATGATCCCTGCACTCAGGTAATTTAATAAATAGTGAAGAAAGATAAATAAAATAGAAATATGTGTCAAACTTCTAATCACCTAATTTTACATTCTCATTCTTGATACCTTACTTTGATTCAATGTACATATCCAATTAATTGTTAAGAATTTTAATTTCTTTTTTTTTTCTCAACATCTCTCGTAAACAAATCCTTCTCTTTACTCACACAATTTTGGACCGAGTGGGGTTCTCAATTCTCGGCAGATCTATTACAATAACTTGTTATTTTATTTCCCTGCCTCAAGTTTCTCTGCATTCCATTTCATACAATCTGTATGCTCTTTGTGAGGCTTTCTTTGTCTCCCTAGTTGCTTATCTCCAAAGTTTCCTAGCATCCATTTTGTGAATTTTTTGCATATTCTGTTACATATACATGTTGTCTTCCCTATTATGATTTAAATTCCTTAGATGCATAGATGGTCTCACTTTTATTAATATATCTCCATATGTACAACAGCACTTGAACATAGTGGATACTTATTAAATACTTGTTGATTGATTGATTGCAGAAAAATGATTGTTTAGTGCTATAAGATATTGTAAATAAGAAATCCCTTCAAACTGAGGAATAAGGGAAGTTTACAATGAGGATATGGCATTTGAACTGGGTTTTTGAATGATGAATTGGAAGCTGATATGATGGTGAAAGATTATCCAGATGTAGGAAATATGATAGTCACAACACACACACACACACACACACACACACACACACACACACACACACATAAAAATAAACAAACAAATAAAAAAAAACAATGGTGGAAATTAAGTCCTGTCAAGTTAGGATATCCTATCAAGTTGATGGGTATCCATTCAATTTCCAGTTTCTGGC
Organism: Sminthopsis crassicaudata; assembly: GCF_048593235.1. Classification (NCBI taxonomy): domain Eukaryota; kingdom Metazoa; phylum Chordata; class Mammalia; order Dasyuromorphia; family Dasyuridae; genus Sminthopsis; species Sminthopsis crassicaudata. The sequence goes on along the minus strand of NC_133618.1, from coordinate 410,879,509 downwards.
CACTACAAAGAGGGCTCCCACAAACATTTTTGCACATACAGGTCCCTTTCCCCTCTTTAAGATCTTTTTGGGATATAAGCCCAGTAGTAACACTGCTGGATCAAAGGGTATGCACAGTTTGATAAATTTTTTTGAGCATAGTTCCAAATTGCTCTCTGGAATGGCTGGATGGATTCATAATTCCACCAGTAATGTATCAGTGTCCCAGTTTTCCCACATCCCCTCCAACTTTCAGCATTATGTTTTCCTGTCATCCTTTGGTTAGTAACTTTATTCAGTTTCTATCATCCACTAATCACTTGATAAATATTTATTTACTTTATGGGAGATACAAAGACAGAAATGAAAAAATTTCTGCCTTCACAGACATCATATTATAAACATGGCTACTGATCTGATTGTGTGGGTCCTCACTCCACTTACTATATAGCATGTTTTGTGAAATAAATTTAAATTAATTAAATTAGCTCTCTAGGAATATTGGAAATTCCTGGAAGTTTTGAGAATATTGCCAAACTATTTCTGGGATTCAATGTCCTAGAAGCAGCCATACAAAAACATACAAATAAAAAATGTTAACTAATAAAGCAGGCAGAAAAAATTAAGGAGAGATCTTTCCTATCCAATTCCAACAGGTCATTGACTTTCAGCATGATCTGAGAGGCTCCAAAGGGAAAATGGCCTCCAAAAGTATTGAATATTGGTGAATACAGATTCATGAAATTTCAAATCTAGAAATATCTTCAAGATCATCTCATGATAATTCACATTTAAATAGTTCATTAAGTTTTACAGAACACTTTGTGCATATTATTTCCTTTGTTCCTCACAACAACTTCATGAAGAAGGTAATTTTATTCTCTTCATTTTACAGATGAGAAAATGAAAGTAAACAGAAGTAAAGTGAACTGCACACAACTACCAAGCATGTGAGGCTGCATTTCAACTCACATCTTAACTTCGGTACTCTATCTATCCTGCCATCTAGCTGCTTAACAGCAACAACATAATAAAAATAATACTTATAAATAATACTTATATAACATGTGCTATATGTGAGTATCCTGCCAAATACATTTTTCCTCTGAGGCAATTGGGTTTAAATGACTTGCCCAGGATCACATAGCCAGGAAGTTTCTGAGTTAAGTTTCTGAGGCCAGATTTGAACTTAAATCCAGTGCTCTATCCACTACACCAACTAGTTACCCCTTGTCAAGACCTTTTATCATCACAATTGTTCCTCACAACAACCCTGAGAGGTAGGTGCTATAATTATCCCTATTTTATAAATGAAGAAACTGAGGCAAACAAGGTTAGGTAACTTTCCCAGCATCACATAGTAAACAAGTTTCAAAGGTGAAATTTGAATTCATTTCTTCCTGACTCTAGCACTTTAACTATGAAGCTGCCCACAAATAAGCTATATTATGTGATCCGGGAATCATATATGAACTCTTGCTTTGTTTATTCCTGATCCAAATCTGTTTACTACTTCAATAGAATACTAAATTCTCATTGAATGTTATATTGATTCCATGATTATAAAATGATATATTTAAAACTATAAGGTACCTTAAAAGCTATCTATTCCTTTTAATTTTTTTAATCATTTATTTGTAGCTATGGAACTACTGATGTGCTTTCTTTTCCTTCCTTTCTTTTTTAGTGCTAGCTTTTATTATTTTCCCAGTTACATGAAAAGATAGTTTTCAAGATTCATCTTTGCAAAACCTTGTATTCCAAATTTTTCTCTCTCCCTCCCATCCTCTCCCCTCCCCAAATAGCAAGCAATCCAATGTAGATTAAACATATGCAATTGTTCCACATTTCATATTTGTCATGCTGCACAAGAAAAAAAAACAGATCAAAAGGGGAGAAAACACAAGAATGAAAAAAAAAAGCAAACAAACAACAATAACTATAACAACCCCCCTAAAAAAGGTGAAAATATTATGCTTTGATCCACATTCTGTTTCAATATTTCTTTCTCTGGATGCAGAAGGTCTTTTCCATAACTAGTCTATTGGAATTAAGACTATCTTTTCCTACCCACTCATTTTGCAATTTTTCTTCCAAATTTATTTTACTTGAAGAAATAGAATGAGCAAAAAGAAAAACAAAACAGTATCATAAAATGAAAGAGAACATTATCATGTGTCCAGCAGAACAAGAGGATTCAAAATATGATAACAAATAATAATTTAAGAAAATATATTCATGAATATATATATATTTTTTTCTTTTCTGCCTTGTAAATTGTTCTTTTGTTCTCTGCTGTATACCTTATTTACTTTATTCTTTTTCCCCCTTTCATCCTCCTCACCACCTCCAAGGAAGCTATAGCTAATAAAGGATAAATTTACATATATGTATGTAGATATATACCTATATATACATAAGCATACATATACTCACACACCTATCCCTTTTTTATTCTCCCACCAGCCCCAAGTAAGCTACAGTTAAGAAAATATATATTTATGTAGATACATACACATACACACATATACATATTCCAGGTACACACATGTCTTTCCTATCCCTCATGTCTTTTTCATTAAATTCTACTCCATAACTTGGCTTACTATTACTTAACCTTTTCCCCCATCCAGGGATCCTCCCATTATCTTCTGCCCTCACTCTTTGTTTTCCCATCCATCCACCTATGTCTCCTTCCTTGTTGTTTTATAGATTTTGGAGATTAAAAATTAGATCTGGTCAAGGGGAAGCCAGTAAAACTATAAGAGGCTAAAAAATAACAAAACAGATTATAAAGAATTAAAAAATAGAACAGAACAGAATGTGAGACATCTCATAAGAAAAGCAACAGATCTAAAGAACAGATCAAGAAGACAAAATAGAAGAATCATTGGATTGCCAAAATGTTGTGAACAAAAAGAGAACCTTGACAAAACAATCTGTCTTTTGACAAAACAATGCAGGAAATAATCCTAAAAAATTGTCCTTGAGTAATAGAACATGAGAAGAAAGTAGAAATAGAAAAATCCAGCAATCACCACCTCAAAAAGATCCTTTGTGGAAGATTTTGTGGAGATTATAAAAATTATTTTTATCTTTGAGATTCTGTATCTCTTTTTAGAACTGGTAAAAGTTTCCATAATCTTGTTTTTCTTGGATAGTTTTAATATTTTATTTAGTTTTTCCTCAGTGACTCTCATTTCATTTTCGAATTTTTTTGAGTTCCATAAATTCTCTCTTTTCATATTACTCTTTGGCTCTTTGGGGTAGAAGCTTTTTTTTCCCTAAATGTTCTCCTCTGAAGAAGAATCCTGACCTTCCCTGTTCTGATAGTATATTTCAGTGGTGGGGTTCTTTATTCTTTTCTAGTTCATCTTTTTTAAATAAGAGATATTAGTGTAAGCCCCTCTAATCATGTTGGGTATGCCTCAAGCTTCCCTTCAGCTCTCCACTCCGACCAAGAACCTTAAACCAAGAGGTCCCTCCTCCTGCAAGTGCCCACAGTCAGCAGGGCCCCTGCTCTAGTGCTTCTGCACTCATTAAGTGCTGGTTCCTTCTTACCCAGAGGTGTGTCAGGAGCACAGCTGACTCTGGAGTTCCCAGTCAGCTGAGATTCACTCTGTCTTCCCATAATCATACACCCACTAGACAAACAATCCAGGATGTAAAAGTGTCTGTGGATCCTGCTGAGGCTGTAGTCACCCCCAATCAGAAGGATCCCCATTTGTTTTTTCCATGGAGCTAGCCCAGATATGTTTGCACTTTAGACAGGTTGATCTCCACCTAAAATCTTTCTTCATATCTTGTCCATTGTATCATGAAGACTCCCATTTTGCCCCAAGTCTTCTTGGGTTTTCACCAATCTAGGCTCACCCTGAGACACAAATTTGTTCTATTTGTGGGGGGAATCGGGAGAGCTTGCAATTTACTGACCTACTCCACCATGTTTCCAAAAATCTTCCCTTCATTTTATAATCGACAAGCTAAGGCACATAAAGGTAAAAAGAACAAACAAACAAAAAACAAAACAAAACAAAACAAAAAACCTACTAACAGGTCACAACCAGAATTCTAAGTAATATCCTAGAACTACAAAGGTAAGTCTTTTCCAAATATCACAGACTGTCTCAAAAAGTCACAAAATACAGAACTGGAAACATTATCATCTAGTTCTACAAACTCATTTAAAGATGAAGAAACCAAAGACCAGAGAAGTTAATTACCCACCAATAGATGCTCACTTCATCAGTGACTGAGCCAAGACTAAGACCCATGTTTCCTGACTCCCAGCTCGATACTCTTGGAATTATCTGATTTTGTACTTTGCATCCAACAGATCCATCATTGCAATCCTGGATGGAAAACACACACTTGAGTAATCTTATGACCTGCAAATGAGTTTTACATTCTATGTCCCTCTCAGATCTTAGTAATAAGGATATCAATCAATTTTCTCTTCTGTTGTAATGATGCACAGCATGAAAATTGGCACTCAACACAGGACAGTAGTTGCACATCAATAAAAATCTCAGTATAAATGATTTTGGAATGAGGGAAGCATTGGAATTTTAAATCAGTACCTGATGTGAAGGCAGAAAGTATTTAGCCATTGACATGCTACCTGATGAACTTTTTAAAGGTTGCCTAACTAAAAGTATCCTTGTTATTTTCATGGCACAGCAAGTATAAAGTAAAGGGTTTGAGTTTGATCAGTCATGTCCGACTCCTCATGATCCCATAGATCATACTGTCCATGAGATTTTCTTGGCAAAAATACAAGAGAGGTTTCCCAGTGAATTAAGGTAGACTCATTCAGGGTTACACAGCTAATAAATGTCTGAGACTGTTTTTGAACCCAGATATTCCTGATTCCAGACACAGAATTCTGTCCAATAAGCTACCTACCTGCCTCCTTTTCTTCTATCCCTATATCTATGGTCCCATAATCCAGTTCAGCATTTCTAATGAAGTCAGGCAACAATCACAGAATCATACACTGTAGCTAAAAGTATTCTTAGAATTAAACACACCTATTTTTATTGAGGAAGAGACTAAGGACCAAGAAATTTAGATCATTTGTTTAATATCTAATTATTTAGTCTTTCAGAGATTCAGGTAGTGCATATACTATTGAAGGTGCTTAAAACAAGTGACCTCTAAAGTCCCTTCCAGATCTATATGCAAGTCAGTGGCAGAACTGGAACAAATCTTGGGTCTCTTTAATTCCAATTATATATTCTTTTCACAATACCACACTGATTTCCATTGTGATTTGAAGGTATGGATTAGGCCCATCAATAATTCTGCTTCTGATTTACTTGGATGATTTTTCCTCATACTTCTACCTTGCCTTCCATCCCCCACCTCCTTTTCAAAACATCAACTTGTGGACCACAGATATTTCACTAATTTGCCCTCCTGTCTTTTTGATATTAAAAATATAAAAATTAAAATGCTATTTTTGGCAGCAGGCTGCAATCAACAGCTCAGAAGGGTGCCACTTTCCATGCTGTAACTCATATTGTTAATTAGCCTCTTGCTTTTATCTCCTATCCCAATCTCCTGACTATCTCTGCAAAGGTGGTACCATGTGTCAATATCCCCACATAAAAGGAAATCTCTGAGTCTCTATACCTTTAATCACTTCCAAATGATTCTAAAAGAGAATTCGTCTCTGCTCCTCCCATTGTACCATCAAATCATTTAAGGTCTAACTAATACAAAGAAAATTTTAAATATCTCAAACCAAAAAGCTTACATTCTACGGAGGAAAAAACAACATATAAAAAGATAAAAGACAGAGGTGTATAGAAAGAACAATTCTGGGTTTAGCATCAGAGAAATTGGGTTTAAATTCTGACTCAATTACTTTCCACCTATGTGATTTTGGGCAAATTGTTTACTCTCAGGGGCCTCTGTTTGTGCTTAAACCAAGTGGCCTCTAAATCCTGTCCAGCTATATATGCAAGTGTGGAGCATTGAGGAATTATTCTCCACCAAGCAAGCATACAACTGGCCCTCTGAGTCAAGAATAACAAGGAACAGTTTCCCATTGTAGAAGGTACTTGAATTGAGTTTTGAAGAAAACCAAAAATTCAGAGATGTTATTGTAAAAGGGAGTATATTCTGGTCCTTGGTAGAACTTATATGATGATGTTCAGGGAGATGGAATGCTCAGTTTGAAGATACTATTTAGTTAGTCCCTTTTCCTAATCTCCATATTATAAACTACTTGTGTGTTGTGGCTAAGCCATAATTTTTTGTATTCTCCATCCTCTCTGACACAATGTTGGACATTTTATACATGCTAAGTGAACACCTATTAGTTCATTCTTGCTAGTCCTTAATCATTGAATGAGTATAGTCTCTGACAAATTGAGAGATGAGAAATTTAAAAAGACATCTGATTCATCTTCAATCATCTAGGCTTTTGTCTTGCCCCTAGAATTTGATGACTGGAGGAGCGAGTAAGACTAATGACTTTACACATCTCTGCCTTACATAAATTCAATTTACTTACAAGTCAAGATATCATGCTCATGATGTCATTGACCCTCTTAGAAAATGAAAGAAAAACAACTAATGAATCTTGCAGTGGCTGCACTGATGACATAACAAATCAGTTAAAGTTTGAAAGTGAAAATTGATTTAATAATCCTCAATTACCAGCCTCCTTTGAACCAGAGTGCTGATTTTGCTCAGTGTATATATTCTCTGAATTGCATATATTTACCTATGTAATATAAAAGGGATTAACTTCAGGTGTATGAGATGAATCAAATAAATTAAATTATGTTAAACCTCAAAGTTGCTCAAACCTTACAGGTAGTATTTATGGACTCCTCTAGACTATTTTAAATAGGAGTCATTAAAATGGTAACAAAACAAAGAGCTTTCCCCCTCTCCTTAAAGAGTTTAAATTTATGCATAGCACCAAGGGTCAGGAAGAAATAAACTTAACCTTGTGTCAATGTAAGATCTCAGTTCCTAGATTATCTCTAGCTATTGAATATGAAACCTGGAGTCTGGAATACCTGAGTTTAAATCCAGCCCTTGACACTTATTAGCTATGTGGCCCAGAACAAGTTACTTATCTTCCGTATGCCTCAGTTTATTCATCTGGAAAATGCAGGCAATAATAGCATCAACCTCCCAGCATTGTAATGAAATAACATGAGGTTATAAATTTAAAATATCTGGCACATCGTAGACGCTTGATTAATGTGTCCCTCCCATTACCAACCAAATTTTATGTAAAAGATAAAGTACCACAAATATTTCTTACTCTATCAAACCACCTTTACTCTAATATAGCTATTCTTTACTCATTCTTATAAAAAACATTACTTTTCTTTGTATCCTCTATGGAAGATGGATTGGAAATAGAAGCAATGAAATTAGGAAAACAAAGTAGGAAGTTATTACAAAAATTTCTGCAAAAATCTTTTAAGCTAGAGTGAAGAGAAGACAGATGTTGGAAATGTATATTTATCATTGATAAGACCTAGCAACTAAACTGCAAAAGTGTGAGAGAAAAAAATAAAGGAAGAATCTTATGTTCAGAATCCAAGTGACCAAAACTATGACAACTCCCTAAATGAAAGGAAAAAGCTTGCCCATTGGAAAAGATAATCACTTTTTCTTCAGACATGTTAAGTGTTGAGTTAAAGCTATGAGGATTTCTTGATTAAAATGTGCAGTGGACAGCTAAGATAATGGCCTGATTATTTTTTTATTAGAGTTTTTTTTTTTTTACCAGATATGTGCATGGGTAATTTTTCAGCATTGAGCCTTCTGTTCCAACTTTTCCACTCCTTCACTCCACCCCCTCCCCTGGATGGCAGATAGACCAATACATGTTAAATATGTTAAAGTATATATATATATATATATATACATATAGTTATTTTACTGCACAAGAAAAAACAGCCTTAGAAATAAGGTAAAAATAACCTGAGAAGGAAATCAAAAATACAAGCAGCCAAAAACAGAAGGAGTGGAAATGCCATATTGTAATTCATACTCATTTCTCATAGTTCTTTCACTGGTTCTCTTCATTATTAAACAAATGGAACTGATTTGGTTCAATTCATTGTTGAAAAGAGCCATGTTCATCAAGATTGATCATCATATAGTACTGTTATTGAAGTATATAATGATCTCCTAGTGTAGCTCATTTCACTCAGCATCAGTTCTTGTAAGTCTCTCCAGGCCTTTCTAAAACCATCCTGCTGGTCATTTCTTACAGAACAATAATATTCCAAAACATTCATATACCACAATTTATTCAGCCATTCTCCAATTGATGGACATCCATTCAATTTCCAATTTCTAGCAAACACAAAAAGAGCTGCCACAAACATTCTTGCACAAACAGGTTCCTGTTCCTTCTTTAAGATCTCTTTGGGATATAAGCTCAGTAGTACTACTGCTGGATTAAAGTCTATGTTTGATAAATTTTTGAGCATAGTTCCAAATTGCTCTTCAGAATGGTTGGATTTGTTCACAATTCCACCAACAATGTATCAGTGTTCCTGTTTTCCCATATCCCCTCCAACATTCAGCATTATCTTAACCTGCCATTCTAGCAAATCTGACAGGTGTGTAGTGGTATCTCAGAGTTGTCTTAATTTGAATTTCTCTGTTTAATTATGATTTGGAACATCTTCTCATATGGCTAGAAATAATTTCAATTTTATCATCTAAAAACTGTCTGTTCATATCCTTTTACCATTTATGAATTAGAAAATGGCTTGATTTCTTATAAATTAGGGTCCCTTCTCTATATATTTTGGAAATGAGGCCTTTATCAGAACCTTGAATTGTAAAAATATTTTCCCAGTTTATTGCTTCCCTCTAATATTATCTGCATTAGTTTTGTTTGTCCAAAGCTTTTTAATTTGATATATTCAACATTTACTATTTTTTGATCAATAATGATCTCTAGGACTTCGGGGCCAAGATGGCAGCATGGAGGCAGACAGTTAGTTGAGCTATGCATTTTCCCTCAGAACTTACTTCATGACAAGCTTCAGAGTTAATGCTTGACCGGAAAAGAAACCCACAAATAATCACCAACAGAAGACATCCTTGAAATTCACCAGAGAAGGTCTGTGTTTGCTCAGGGGAGGGGACGAACAGACTGGGCACAGACTGAGGGCAGGCAGCTAGAGTGAGGCAGGCAGATCACACAGCTCAGACCCAAGGAGGGGAGGGGTGCGTTCTCTTTCATTTCTGCAAAATGGCCTTTAACCCAGTGTGGATATTCTGTCTTGGCAGCAAGCCAGGAGCAACAGAGAAGGTGAAAACACTGGAGGTAAAGAATAAAACCCCAGAAACCTAGCATCTCTCAGTTCCCAGCCACCCCTACCCCCACCCAGAGTGACTCAGTGCATTCTTAGAGCCTCAGAGCACAGATGTAGCAGAGCCATAACTGTCCTGTTACTGCCTCGCTGCTGTCTCCTGCAGTCTGTAAAGGAAGCCTGGTAATACCATCCAGCCCCATCCCCCCCAAACAGACCAATTGTTTCTCTTGTCAATTTGTTTTCTTTGATTCCCACTCTGAAAAAATGAACAAAAATTTAAAAGGGCTTTAACCATTGACAGTTTCTGTATGGATAGAGAGCAGACTGCAAACCCTGAGGAGACTAAAAGCAGACTGTCTCCAGAGGAATCCCCTAAGGGGGATATGATCTGCTCCTCAATATACAAAACTCTCATAGAGGAAATCAAAAAGGCTCTCACAAGAGAGCCAGAAGAAAAATGGGAAAAGGAAAGGGAAGCTTGGCAAGAGAGTCTTGAAAAGTCATCTCAGGCATTTAAAGACAGAGTGGATAAAGAAAACAAATCATTGAGAAATAAAATTAGTGAGTTGGAAAAAGAAAACAACTCTCTAAAAAATAAAATGGATGAAATGGAAAAAAATTCCCATAGAAGATAAAAAACTCAATTGGACAATTACAAAAAGATATTAAAAAAAAAAGTGAGTGAAGAAAATACATCATTGAAAATTAGACTTGAACAAGTAGAAATGAATGACTCAAGGAGAAACCAAGAAGTAGTCAAGCAAAACCAGAAAAATGAAACAATTGAAAAGAATATCAAGTACCTTATTGGAAAGACAACAGACCTGGAAAACAGATCCAGGAGAGACAATTTGAGAATAATTGGACTCCCTGAAAAATGTGACGAAAAAAAGAGCCTAGACACTATTTCCCAGGAAATTATCAAAGAGAACTGCCCCAGACGTTTTGGAAACAGAGGGGAAAATAGACATTGAAAAAATTAATCGATCCCCTACTGAAAAGGACCCTAAAATCAAAACGCCAAGAAATATAGTGGCCAAGTGCTGGAACTCTGTCTTCCCAGAAATCAGCAGGAGTCAGGATAACTAAACATCTTTATTCTTGATCTTTTATGGTCAAGGTCAGAGGATTAAATCTAGCAGTCTCTGCACACACACTTTCCTCCCCTCAAATGCCGAGAGAGAGAGAGAGAGAGAGAGAGAGAGAGAGAGAGAGAGAGAGAGCCCTTCAATTTCCTCTTCCTCCTCCTACCCTTCCATACATGTCACTTCCTGCTCTTTGCCCCACCAATCAAGTTAGCACATAATAGCTGGGGAGGGTCAACCTTCAAACAAGTTAATAGGGAACCATCTAATTGGCAATTAGTCTCACATGCTCCATTATCCAAGTGCATTTGCTCAGTTCTAGCCCTTTACCTCTCCTGCTTTCTTTTGTTTTAGACCACAGGTGGTCATACCATCCCTGACTTTTCAGGGAGGTGAGAACCCCAAAAAGGAGATGATCACACATACCCCCTGATTTCTCAGGAGGGGAGATAAAGCACTAAAAAGAAGATAATCATGCCCTCCCCTACATCTCAGGAAGGGAGATGAAAAGCACCAAAGGGAAGTGGGGATTGCTAGTGGATTTCTGGGTTGAAGGGACTTATTAGAGACAAATATGCACAAACCTATCAGCATGGGAGTTATTACACAAGCACATAGCAATAATGCAGAGGCTATTAGTGATGACTCTCCCCACAGTCAGTGCAGGCTTAATGTGGTGTAACAAACAGGAATTGTACATGCAAGTAGTGATATAACAAACAATATAAATCAACATGGTTTTGTAAACTATTTCCAGAAGCCCTAGAAGGAGGGTATGTAAACATCAGTCACACATACACCTTCTTCAGCAACCAAGAGATAGTCCAAAACCAATCTATTTTCCATTGCTTCACGTGTTAGGGAATCCAATGATCCCCACAAGTTTTTGAAGTCTCGCATCAGTCTTTTTATATGTTAGGGAATCCAATTATCCCTATAGGTTTTGAAGTCCTGCAACAGTCTTATGATGTTTCAGAGAATCCAATGATTCCTGAGGGTTTTCAAGTCCTACAATAGTCTTATCATGTCTCAAAGAATCCAATGATTCCTGAGGATTTTTAAGTCCAACAATTTTTGATGGCCATAACTGCCAGGTTCTTTCAGTGGTGGGCACAGTCAGCAAGGGAACCACCTGATGTTTCTTGGGTCTTCCCCTTCGTTTCAAGCGTCTGCTCCATCTCTCTCTGATGGACAAGAAGAATACAACTTGTTAGCACCCATCTGATTCCTTCTCTATCTGTGGAGATACAAGCAAACCCTCTCCCCCAAGCAGTTAACCTATCTGGTACCTTCCATTCACCACATTCTGGGTCTCTCCACATCACCTGGTGATTATCTAAAGACAGTGGAACTGCTCGCACTGGACACTGCCCTTCTGGTGGGTTATAAAACCTATCTGCCGGAGCCAGTGCACCTTTATCAAAAATTAAAATATTAATGGTATAGAGAACTAAATTTAGAAGTTCTCTAGGGTTACCCATGGCTCCCCCTTTCTTTTGTTTTTGGAGGAGTGTCTTAATATCTCTCTACTATTCTCTCTACTCTCTTAAATTCTCTCTACTATTACCTGCCCTTGAGGATTAAAGGGTATGCCCATGGTATGTAAAATCTTATGCTGTGCACAACAGTGTGCAAAATGTTTAGACGTATATGCAGGTCCATTGTCTGTTTTTATTGCTTGTGGCACACCCATAATCGCAAATGCTTGTATAAGGAATTCAGTGACCACTCAGGTTGTCCCTTTTGCTGCTGGCATTGCAAATGTGAATCTTGAAAAGGTGTCTACCATGACGTGGATAAAAGATAGACGACCAAAAGATTTATAATAGGTCACATCCATTTGCCAAATTTCATTAGGTCTCAAACCATAAGAGTTCTTCCCTGGAGTGAGTGTAGGAGCATGGAAAGGAAGGCAAGCTGCACAGGCTTTTACAATGCTCCTAGCTTCTTCTCTTGTTATTTCAAATTGTAAACATAAAGCTTGGGCAGCCTGATGATATTTAGAATGAGATTCTTGTGCTTCTTGAAAAAAAGGAGTATTGGCCAACATGGTTAGAAGGCTATCTGCCTTTGAATTACCATCAAAAATAGGACCTGGATGTCCGCTATGGGAGTGGACATGCAAAATATAAATCTTACCTGGATGCTTTCTCACTTGCTCTTGAAGTTCCTTAAAGAACTGATATATATTGGAAGGTACAAATTTTATTTAGGCTGAGACAATTCTTTGTACCACACCTACTGAATAGGCTGAATCAGATAGTATATTTATGTCTCCCTGATAATAATCAAGAGCTAGAATGATTGCATACAATAAATTCTTCTGAGTGGACTGAAAAAGAGTTCTGATTACTCTCTTTATAGTTAAGTCTGAGAGTATATAGCACAAATATTATGTTTGGATGCATCTGTAAAATAGTTGGTCCTTTAAGAGGAACTTTAGAAACCTTTTCTTCAAGAATCCATCACACTTCCAGCCAAGATGGCGGCGTGGAGGCAGATAGCTGCTTGAGCTCCTCATTTTCTCTCAGAACTTACTTCATGACAAGCCTCAGACTTAATGTTTGACCAGAAAAGAAACCCACAGATAAACACCAAGAGAAGACATCCTTGAAAGTCGCCAGAAAAGGTCTGTGTTTGCTCGGGGGAAGGTCAATCAGACTGGGTCCAGATTGAGGGCAGGCAAGCCAGAGAGAGACAGGCAGCTCCCACAGCTCAGATCAGAGGGGAAGGGGTACGATCTCTGCCATTTCTGCAAAAAGACTTTTTCCCCAGAGTGGATACTCCGTCTTGGAAGCAAGACAGGAGCAGGGACCGGAGGTGATGATTAAAACCCCAGAAAGCCAGCATCACTCAGAACCCGGCCACCCCCAACCCCCACCCGGTCTGAATCAGTGCTTTCTCAGAGGCTCAGAGCGCAGACTCAGTATAGTCATTGCTGTTCTGTTAGTGGCTCTCTACTGCCCTACCCCCAGTCTGTAGAGGAAGCCCATTAACACCATCCAGCCCCAGCCCCCGCAAAACAGACCAATTGTTTCTCTTGTCAGTTTGTTTTCTTCGATTCCTACTCTGACAAAATGAACAAAAAGTTCAAAAGGGCTCTAACCATTGACAGCTTTTGTATGGAGAGAGAGCAGACTTCAAACACTGAGGAGACTAAAAACAGACTGTCCCCAGAGGAATCCCCTAAGAGGGATATGAGCTGCTCCTCAATACAAAAGAATCTCATAGAGGAAATCAAAAAGGCTCTCACAAGAGAGCTGGAAGAGAAATGGGAAAAGGAAAGGGAAGCTTGGCAAGAGAGCCTGGAGAAGTCATCCCATGCATTCAAAGACAGAGTGGATAAAGAAATCAAATCATTGAGAAACAAGATTAGTGAGCTGGAAAAGGTAAACAACTCCAAGGAAAACAGGATTAGTGAACTGGAAAAAGAAAACAGCTCTCTAAAAAATAAAATGGATAAAATGGAAAAAAATTCCATAGAAGATAAAAACTCAATTGGACAATTACAAAGAGATATAAAAAAAGTGAGTGAAGAAAATACATCATTGAAAATTAGACTGGAACAAGTAGAAATGAATGACTCAAGGAGAAACCAAGAGGTAGTCAAGCAAAACCAGAGAAATGAAACAATTGAAAAGAATGTCAAGTACATTACTAGAAAGACAACAGACCTGGAAAACAGATCCAGGAGAGACAATTTGAGAATAGTTGGACTCTCTGAAAAATGTGAGGAAAAAAAGAGCTTGGATACCATTTTCGAGGAAATTATCAAAGAGAACTGCCCAGACGTTCTGGAAACAGAGGGTAAAATAAACATTGAAAAAATTCATCAATCACCTACTGAAAGGGACCCTAAAATCAAAACACCAAGAAATATAGTGGCCAAGTTCAAGAACCATCAGACAAAGGAAAAGATATTGGAATCTGCTAGAAAAAATCAATTCAGATATGGACAAGCCACAATAAGGATAACCCAGGATCTAGCAGCGTCCACATTAAAAGAACAAGGGCCTGGAACATGATATTCCGAAAGGCTAAGGAACTTGGTATGCAGCCAAGAATAACATACCCAGCAAGAATGAGTATCGTTTTCCAGGGAAGAAGATGGACATTTAACGAACTAAATGAATTCAATCTATTTTTGATGAAAAAACCAGACCTACATAAAAGGTTTGATCTTCAAATACAGAACTCAAGAGATTTCTAAAAAGGTAAAAATAAATCTTGAGAACTATACTTCTGCCAAAAAATTATGTAAAGAAAGTATGTACAATTTGTCTTAGAAACTAGAGGTGGAAAGGAAATTATACCATAAAAAAGTGTAAAGTGGTGGTACTGCATCTCATGAAGAGGCAAAGGTAACCTATTATATCTGAGAGAAAGAAAGGAGGGAGATGAACATAGTGTGTATCAATAGACATATTCGATTTATGGTGAAACTTCTTCCACTTCATTGAAAAGTGAAAGGGAAGAAGTAAGCTAAGGGGAAGAGAATACAGAAATTTCAAGGAAAAGGGATAAAATAAGGGGAGGATCTTTAAGGTGGGGGAGGGATCCTAAAAAGGGAGGGCTGTGAAAAGCAAGTGCTGTTTACCAGTTTAATACTGGGTAGGGGGGTAAAAGGGAAGGAAAGGGGAAAAACATAAGCAGGGGTTAATAGGATGGAAAGCAATATAGAATTAGTCCTTCTAACCATAAATGTGAATGAGGTAAACTCCCTCATAAAGAGGAAGTAGTTAACAGACTGGATTAAAAGTCAGAATCCTACTATATGTTGTTTACAGGAAACACACCTGAAACAGGGTGAGACATTCAAACTAAAAGCAAAAGGATGGAGCAGAACCTATTATGCTTCAGGCAAAACCAAAAAAGCAGGAGTAGCCATCCTCATCTCAGATCAAGCAAAAACAAAAATTGATCTAATTAAAAGAGATAAGGAAGGGCATTATATCCTGCTAAAGGGCAGCATCAATAATGAAGCAGTATCAATATTAAACATATATGCACCAAGTGGTGCAGCCTCTAAATTCTTAAAAGAGAAATTAAGAGAGCTGCAAGAGGAAATAGATAGCAAAACTATAATAGTGGGAGATCTAAACCTTGCACTCTCAGAATTAGATAAATCAAACCACAAAATAAATAAGAAAGAAGTCAAAGAGGTAAATAGAATACTAGAAAAGTTTGATATGATAGATCTTTGGTGAAAGTTAAATGGAGACAGAAAGGAGTATACTTTCTTCTCACCAGTTCATAGAACCTATACAAAAATTGATCATATACTAGGGCATAAAAACCTCAAAATCAAATGCAGTAAGGCAGAAATAGTAAATGCATTCTTTTCAGACCATAATGCAATCAAAATTACATTTAATAAAAAGTCAGGGGAAAATAGACCAAAAAATAATTGGAAACTAAATAATCTTATACTAAAGAATGATTGGGTAAAACAGCAAATCATAGACATAATTAATAACTTCACCCAAGAAAATGACAATAATGAGACATCATACCAAAATGTGTGGGATACAGCCAAAGCAGTAATAAGGGGAAGTTTTATATCTCTACAGGCCTACTTGCATAAAATAGAGAAAGAGAGGGCCAATGAATTGGGCTTACAACTAAAATTGCTAGAAAAGGAAGAAATTAAAAACCCCCAGACAAACACAAAACTTGAAATTCAAAAATTAAAAGGTGAGATTAATAAAATTGAAAGTAAAAAAACTATTGAATTAATTAATAAAACTAAGAGTTGGTTCTATGAAAAAAACAAGAAAATAGACAAACCCTTAGTAAACCTGATTAAAAAAAGGAAAGAGAAAAAGCAAATTGTTAGTCTTGAAAATGAAAAGGGTGAACTCACCACTAATGAAGAGGAAATTAGAACAATAGTTAGGAGCTACTTTGCTCAACTTTATGCCGATAAATTCGATAACTTAAATGAAATGGAAGAATACCTTCAAAAATATAGCTTGCCCAGATTAACAGAGGAGGAGATAAATTGCTTAAATAGTCCCATTTCAGAAAAAGAAATAGACCAAGCTATTAACCAACTTCCTAAGAAAAAGTCCCCAGGACCAGATGGATTTACAGGTGAATTCTACCAAACATTTAAAGAACAACTAACTCCAATGCTATGTAAACTATTTGAAAAAATAGGGATTGAAGGAGTCCTACCAAATTCCTTCTATGACACAGACATGGTACTGATACCTAAACCAGGTAGATCGAAAACTGAGAAAGAAAACTATAGACCAATTTCCTTAATGAATATTGATGATAAAATCTTAAATACGATATTAGCAAATAGACTTCAGAAAATCATCCCCAGGATAATACACTATGACCAAGTGAGATTTATATCAGGAATGCAGGGCTGGTTTGATATTAGGAAAACTATTAGTACAATTGACCATATTAATAATCAAATTGATAAAAACCATATGATCATCTCAATAGATGCAGAAAAA
This sequence comes from Sminthopsis crassicaudata, assembly GCF_048593235.1. Taxonomy (NCBI): domain Eukaryota; kingdom Metazoa; phylum Chordata; class Mammalia; order Dasyuromorphia; family Dasyuridae; genus Sminthopsis; species Sminthopsis crassicaudata. Next base: position 410,862,670 of record NC_133618.1, on the reverse strand, counting down.
GCATTTGATAAAATCCAACATCCATTCCTACTAAAAACGCTTGAGAGTATAGGAATAAATGGACTATTCCTTAAAATAATAAGGAGCATATATTTAAAACCTTCAGTAAACATCATATGTAATGGCGATAAACTAGAACCTTTCCCTATAAGATCAGGAGTAAAACAAGGTTGCCCACTATCACCATTACTTTTCAATATAGTACTAGAAACTCTAGCCTCGGCAATAAGAGCCGAGAAAGAGATTCAAGGAATTAGAGTAGGAAATGAGGAAATCAAATTATCACTTTTCGCAGATGACATGATGGTATACTTAGAGAACCCCAAAGGCTCTGCTAAGAAGGTATTAGAAATAATTAAGAATTTTAGCAAAGTTGCAGGATACAAAATAAATCCACATAAATCCTCAGCATTTTTATACATTACAAACACAATCCAACAGCAAGAGATACAAAGAGAAATCCCATTCAAAATAACGGTCGATAGTATAAAATATTTGGGAACATATCTACCAAAGGAGAGTCAGGAATTATATGAGCAAAATTACAAAACACTTGCCACAAAAATAAAGTCAGATTTAAATGATTGGAAAGACATTTAGTGCTCTTGGATAGGCCGAGCGAATATCATAAAGATGACAATACTCCCTAAACTAATCTCTTTATTTAGTGCTATACCAATCAGACTTCCAAGAATATTTAAATAACCTAGAAAAAATAACAACAGAATTCATATGGAACAACAAAAGGTCAAGAATTTCAAGGGAAGTAATGAAAAAAAAATTAAGTGAAGGTGGTCTAGCTGTACCTGATCTAGAACTATATTATAAAGCAACAGTCACCAAAACCATTTGGTATTGGCTAAGAAATAGACTAGTTTATCAGTGGCATAGGTTAGGTTCACAGGGCAAGATAGTGAATAAAAATAGCAATCTAGTGTTTGACAAACCCAAAGATCCCAAATTTTGGGATAAGAATTCATTATTTGACAAAAACTGCTGGGAAAACTGGAAATTAGTATGGCAGAAACTAGGCATGGACCCACATTTAACACCACATACTAAGATTAGATCAAAATGGGTCCAAGAATTAGGCATAAAGAATGAAATCATAAATAAAATGGAGGAACATGGGATGGTTTACCTCTCAGACTTGTGGAGGAGGAAGGAGTTTGTGTCCAAGGGAGAACTAGAGACCATTATTGATCACAAAATAGAAAAATTTGATTACACCAAATTAAAAAGTTTCTGCACAAACAAAACTAATGCAAACAAGATTAGAAGGGAAGTAACAAATTGGGAAAGCGTTTTTACAGTTAAAGGTTCTGATAAAGGCCTCATCTCCAAAATATACAGAGAATTGACTTTAATTTATAAGAAATCAAGCCATTCTCCAACTGATAAATGGTCAAAGGATATGAACAGACAATTTTCAGATGATGAAATTAATACTATTTCCGCTCATATGAAAGAGTGTTCCAAATCACTATTGATCAGAGCAATGCAAGTTAAGGCAATTCTGAGATATCATTACACACCTGTCAGATTGGCTAAGATGACAGGAACAAATAACGATGAATGTTGGAGGTGCTGTGGGAAAACTGGTACACTGATGATTTGTTGGTGGAGCTGTGAAAGAATCCAACCATTCTGGAGAGCAGAATTATGCCCAAAAAGTTATCAAAATGTGCATACCCTTTGGCCCAGCCATACTACTACTGGGCTTATATCCCAAGGAAATACTAAAGAAGGGAAAGGGACCTGTATGTGCCAAAATGTTTGTGGCAGCTCTTTTTGTTGTAGCTAGAAACTGGAAGTTGGGGGGCGGAGCCAAGATGGCGGAGAAGAAACACACGACTCAGTGAACGTCCTCACTCCCTCACAACCAATTCGATAAATTAAGTCTCAAAATTAGCTCAGGACTGATAGATACCACAAGGACTGGAAGCACGACTTACCAGCTGAAGAGAATCTGGAGTTTCAACAGGAAAGGTCAGTTCTCAGGGGAGGAATAAGAAAGACCAGCACAGACGGTGGGGTAGGGGCACACTGCACCCATTGCGCTGGGAAGGGCTCTGGGATCAGAGAAACCACTGAGGTAAAGGAATCTGGCACAGGCTGTTAGCTCTTCTCTGCTAATTATTTAGCAGTTCAGAAGAGAAAGCCAAAATATTTTAAAACTCAGATTAGATTTTCCCCGGACCCTGGGGGTGACTCAGTAGACTTGGCACCAGGGGGTGTGGCCTCAGCTACCACCTGAGAATAGTTAAGAGATTGACAAGTGGGTGGATACGGCCCAAGGCAACACACACTGCCTAGCTTAGCTGGAGGGAGTGGAACTCAGCTCCAGGAAGTCCCAGAGAAGCGGAAACTTTGAACTAGGGACCGCGGTTTCTGGCAGACACTTCCAGTTTGAGCGCAGGGGCTTCTCACGTCACCTGCTGCAGACATCCACTCCCCACCCGGACACATAGGCTGGGCTTCGTGCTGTCTTCACTATTCTACGCCCTCGAAGCACAGTAGTGCTAATCACCTCTGAGGCACTTCCAGGGAGGGGGTGGGGAACTCTCTCCCAGAGCTCTCTCTTAGCTCAGGCTCAGGAGCCGCTGCATCCATCCGGTCTGGGAGGAAGCTGGTAAAGAAGTAAATAATTTCCTACCCCAGAGACAGACCCCAAAAGATTTTTTTAAGTATGAGCAAAAAAGCTAGAAAAACCATAGATTCCTTCTATACAGAGAAAGAGCGGGTATCCAACCCCGAGGAAGTTGACAGCAGAGAATCAACAGACAACAACCTAAAGGGGAATGATTCCTGCCCCCCATCACATAACTCTCTCCTAGAAGAAGCTCTTAAAAAATTGAGGGAGATCGAAGAAAAATGGGGAAAAGAAAGGGAAGTTATGATAGAGAATAACAACGTCCTGAAATTGGAGTTGGAAAAAATAAAGAATTCACAGGACATGCAGGGAAACAAAATTAGTGAATTAGAAAAGGTTAAAAAAACACAGGAAAGTAGGATTTCTGAATTGGAAAAGATAAAAAAGTCTCAAGAAAATAGAATTTCTGAATTGGAAAAAGAAAATAATTCTCAAAAAAAAAAATTAGGGAAATGGAAAAAAACTCAATAGAGCAAAATAATTCATTTAAAAACGAAATTGGGCATTTACAAAAAGAACTAAAAACTGTGAAAGAAGAAAATAACTCCTTAAAAGTCAGGATGGAACAAATAGAAATGAATGATTCACAGAGAACCCAAGAATCAGTCAAACAAAACAAAAAAAATGAGAAGCTGGAGAACAACGTCAAATACTTACTGGGAAAATCTATAGACCTGGAAAATAGATCTAGGAGAGATAATCTGCGGATTATTGGACTTCCAGAAAACTATGACCAAAAAAAGAGCCTAGATTCTATTTTACAGGAAATTATCAAAGAGAACTGTCCAGAGATAATAGAAACAGAAGGGAAAGTAGATGTGGAAAGAATTCATCGAACTCCTTCTGAAATAGACCCTAAAAAAAGAACACCACGGAATATTGTGGCTAAGCTGCAGAATTACCACACAAAGGAGAAAATCCTGCAAGCAGCTAGAAAAAAACAATTTAAATACCAAGGTGCCACAATAAGGGTCACCCAAGATCTGGCTGCCTCCACATTAAAAGATAGAAGGGCCTGGAACCTGATATTCCGAAAGGCAAAAGATCAAGGACTGCAACCAAGAATGAACTACCCAGCTAAGTTTAGCATCTTTTTCCATGGAAGAAGATGGTCATTCAATGAAACAGAGGAATTCTATATGTTTCTAAGAAAAAAACCAGACTTAAACAAAAAATTTGATCTACATCCACAAGACTGAAGAGAAACAGCAAAAGGTACACAGAACCCTTGAGAACTGTAACTCTGTTGTGGGTATATAAAAAATACTCAAGGATAATTTGATTTTACTGATATAAAAGAAAAAAGGGGGGTGTGGTAAAGGGAAGGAGGTCGGTTCAGAAAAAGGGGAAGGAGTGATAAAAAGAGGGAAACTACATCCCAGGAAGAGACATAGAAAATACACCATATCTGAGGGAACTTAGTGAGGGGGAGAATCATTGTGTGAATCTTACTCTCATCAGAAGAGGCTCAAAGAGTAAATAATTAACATATTTGTTTTTCAGAGAATTTTCTCTCACCTCATTAAAAGGGGGGAGAGGAAAAGGGGAAAGGAAAAGGAGAATAAGTGAAGGGACTTGGAGGGAGGGGGGAGGGATCCTAAAAAAAAAAAAAAAAAAAGAGGGAGGGTTGTGCGTCACAAGGGGGGTCTGTAAACTAAATATCAGGGAGGGGGATCAGGGGGGTCAAGGGAAAAAAGTATAATCTGGGGATAATACGATGGCAGGAAACACAGAATTAGTAATTTTAACTGTAAATGTAAATGGGATGAACGATCCCATCAAACAGAGACGGATAGCAGATTGGATCAAAAAGCAGAACCCTACAATATGTTGCCTACAGGAAACACACTTAAAGCAGGGAGATACATACAGAGTAAAGGTAAAAGGTTGGAACAGAGCCTATTATGCTTCAGGTAAAGCCAAAAAAAGCAGGGGTAGCTATCCTTATCTCAGATCAAGCAAAAGCAGAAGTAGATCTTGTTAAAAAAGATAAGGAAGGAAACTATATCCTGCTGAAAGGTAGCATAAATAATGAAGCCATATCAATACTAAACATATATGCACCAAGTGGTATAGCATCTAACTTTCTAAAGGAAAAGTTAGGAGAACTGCAAGAAGAAATAGACAGTAAAACTATAATAGTGGGAGATCTCAACCTTGCACTCTCAGATTTAGACAAATCAAACCACAAAACAAACAAGAAAGAAATTAAAAAAGTAAATAGAATATTAGAAAAACTAGGTATGATAGACCTGTGGAGAAAACTGAATGGCAATAGGAAGGAATATACTTTCTTCTCAGCAGTTCATGGATCCTATTCAAAAATTGACCATATATTAGGACATAAAGATCTCAAAATTAAATGTAGGAAGGCAGAAATAATAAATGCCTTCTTCTCAGATCACAATGCAATAAAAGCTACATTCAGTAAAAAGTTAGGGGTAAATAGACCAAAAAGTAATTGGAAACTGAATAATCTCATCTTAAAGAATGACTGGGTGAAAGAGCAAATTATAGAAACAATCAACAATTTCACCCAAGATAATGATAATGATGAGACATCATATCAAAATCTTTGGGATGCAGCTAAAGCAGTAATAAGGGGAAATTTTATATCTTTAGAGGCTTATTTGAAGAAAATAGAGAAAGAGAAGATTAACGAATTGGGCTTACAATTTAAAAGGCTAGAAAAAGACCAAATTATAAACCCCCAACCAAAAATTAAACTCGAAATACAAAAATTAAAAGGAGAAATCAATAAAATTGAAAGTAAAAAAACTATTGAATTAATAAATAAAACCAAGAGTTGGTTTTATGAAAAAGCCAATAAAATAGATAAACCTTTGGTAAATTTGATCAAAAAAAAGAAAGAGGAAAATCAAATTGATAGTCTTACAAATGAAAAGGGGGATCTTTCCACCAATGAAGAGGAAATTAGAGAAATAATAAGGAGTTACTTTGCCCAACTTTATGCCAATAAATTTGATAACTTAAGTGAAATGGATGACTTCCTCCAAAAATATAGGCTCCCTAGATTAACAGAGGAGGAGATAAATTGCTTAAATAGTCCCATTTCAGAAAAAGAAATAGAACAAGCTATTAATCAACTCCCCAGGAAAAAATCCCCAGGGCCAGATGGATTCACATGTGAATTCTACCAAACATTTAAAGAACAATTAGCCCCAATGTTATATAAATTATTTGAAAAAATAGGGGATGAAGGAGTCCTACCAAACTCCTTTTATGACACAGACATGGTACTGATACCTAAACCTGGTAGATCGAAAACTGAGAAAGAAAATTATACACCAATCTCCTTAATGAATATTGATGCTAAAATCTTAAATAAGATATTAGCAAAAAGACTTCAGAAAATCATCTCCAAGATAATACACTATGATCAAGTAGGATTTATTCCAGGAATGCAGGGCTGATTTAATATTAGGAAAACTATTAATATAATTGACCATATTAATAATCAAATTAATAAGAACCATATGATCATCTCAATAGATGCAGAAAAAGCATTTGACAAAATCCAACATCCATTCCTACTAAAAACTCTTGAGAGTATAGGAATAAATGGATTATTCCTTAGAATAATCAGGAGTATATATTTAAGACCGTCAGTAAGCATAATATGCAATAGAAATAAACTGCAACCTTTCCCAGTAAGATCAGGAGTGAAACAAGGTTGCCCACTATCACCATTACTATTCAATATAGTACTAGAAACGCTAGCCTCGGCAATAAGAGCCGAGAAAGAGATTCAAGGAATTAGAGTAGGAAATGAGGAAATTAAACTATCACTTTTTGCAGATGACATGATGGTATACTTAGAGAACCCCAAAGACTCTGCTAAAAAGCTACTAGAAATAATTCAAAATTTCAGCAAAGTGGCAGGATACAAAATAAATCCACATAAATCCTCGGCATTTTTATATATCACTAACAAAATGCAACAGCAAGAGATACAAAGAGAAATTCCATTCCAAACAAATGTTGAGAGTATAAAGTATTTGGGAATCCATCTACCAAAGAAAAGTCAGGAATTATATGAGAAAAATTACAAAACACTTGCCACAAAAATAAAATCAGATTTAAATAATTGGAAAGACATTCAGTGCTCTTGGATAGGCCGAGCAAATATAATAAAGATGACAATACTCCCCAAACTAATCTATTTATTTAGTGCTATACCAATCAGACTCCCAAGAAACTATTTTAATGACCTAGAAAAAATAACAACAAAATTCATATGGAAGAATAAAAGGTCAAGAATTGCAAGGGAACTAATGAAAAAAAACTCAGAGGAAGGTGGTCTAAGTGTACCTGATCTAAAGCTATATTATATAGCAGCAGTCACCAAAACCATTTGGTATTGGCTACGAAATAGACCGGTAGATGTAGCGAGCTGTCGTCTCCAGAAGCTGCTGGATCGCTCTCTGGGAAGAGATCTGCTGTGTCTACTCAAATCTCTCAGACAGATTCTTCTTCCTGTAACGAACCGTTGTCTCCAGGCAGTTGCTGTTAACTCTTGTCCAAAGAAGTGACTTCCCTTCCTGCAGAGAGCCCCGTCAAGCCTGATGCAATTCAGAGTCTTCTCCTCTTCCTGGATTGCTGTCCTCTTTATCCTCCCAGAGAATGGGCGTGGGATAATGCAAGGGCTTCTGGGAAGAACCACTTCAGCCAATGGGCTTGCTCCTTCTACCAAGTCAACCTGAGTTCTCACCTTGTAACTATCCAGACAACCTCAGTTCTCACTTAGTAATCCTAACAGGTAGATCAGTGGAACAGATTAGATACAAAGGACAAAAAAGGGTACATCTATAGCAATCTAATCTTTGACAAACCCAAAGATTCCAACATTAGGGATAAAAATTCATTATTCGGAAAAAACTGTTGGGAAAACTGGAAATTAGTATGGCAGAAATTAGATATGGATCCACACTTAACACCATATACCAAGATAAGATCAAAATGGGTCCATGATTTAGGCATAAAGAGGGAGATAATAAATAGATTAGAGGAACAGAGGATAATCTACCTCTCAGACTTGTGGAGGAGGAAGGAATTTATGACCAGAGGAGAACTAGAGATCATTATTGATCACAAAATAGAAGATTTTGATTACATCAAACTAAAAAGTTTCTGTACAAATAATACTAATGCAAACAAGATTAGAAGGGAAGTAACAAATTGGGAAAATATTTTTAAAAACAAAGGTTCTGACAAAGGTCTCATTTCCAAAATATATAGAGAACTGACCATAATTTATAAGAAACCGAACCATTCTCCAATTGATAAATGGTCAAAGGATATGAACAGACAATTCTCAGAGGAAGAAATTGAAACTATATCCACTCACATGAAAGAGTGTTCCAAATCACTACTGATCAGAGAAATGCAAATTAAGACCACTCTGAGATACCACTACACACCTGTCAGATTGGCTAAGATGACAGGAACAAATAATGACAAATGTTGGAGGGGATGTGGGGAAATTGGGACACTAATACATTGCTGGTGGAGTTGTGAAAGAATCCAGCCATTCTGGAGAGCAATCTGGAATTATGCCCAAAAAGTTATCAAACTGTGCATACCCTTTGACCCAGCAGCGCTACTACTGGGATTATATCCCAAAGAAATACTAAAGAGCGGAAAGAGACATATATGTGCCAAAATGTTTGTGGCAGCTCTTTTTGTTGTAGCTAGAAACTGGAAGATGAATGGATGTCCATCAGTTGGAGAATGGTTGGGTAAATTGTGGTATATGAAGGTTATGGAATATTATTGCTCGGTAAGAAATGACCAGCAGGAGGAATACAGAGAGGCCTGGAGAGACTTAAATCAACTGATGCTGAGTGAAATGAGCAGAACCAGAAGATCACTGTACACTTCAACAATACTGTATGAGGATGTATTCTGATGGAAGTGGAAATCTTCAACATAAAGAAGATCCAACTCACTTCCAGTTGATCAATGATGGACAGGGGTAGCTGCACCCAGAGAAGAAACACTGGGAGGGGAATGAAAATTATTAGCACTAATATCTGTCTGCCCAGGTTGCATGTACTTTCGGATTCTAATGTTTATTGTGCAACAAGAAAATGATATTCGCACACATGTATTGTACCTAGACTATATTGTAACACATGTAAAATGTATGGTATTGCCTGTCGTCGGGGGGAGGGAATAGAGGGAGGGGGGGTAATTTGGAAAAATGAATATAAGGGATAATATTATAATATATATATATATATATATATATATATATATATATATATATATATATATAATAAAAAAAAAAAAAAAGAAAGAAACTGGAAGTTGAATGGATGTCCATCAATTGGAGAATGGTTGGGTAAATTATGGTATATGAATGTTATGGAATATTATTGTTCTGTAAGAAATGACCAACAGGAGAAATACAGAGAGGCTTGGAGAGACTTACATTAACTGATGCTAAGTGAAACGAGCAGAACCAGAAGATCATTATACACTTCAACAATGATACTGTATGAGGATGTATGCTGATGGAAGTGGATATCTTCAACATAGAGAAAAGCTAATCCAATTCCAATTGATTAATGATGGACAGAATCAGCTACATCCAGAAAAGGAACACTGGGAAATAAGTTAAACTGTTATTTTTACCTTCTGAATCCAATTCTTCCTGTGCAACAAGAAATTCGGTTCTACACACATATATTGTATCTAGAATATACTGTAATGTATTTAACATGTATAAGACTGCCTGCCATCTGGGGGAGGGGGTTGGGGGAGGAAGGGAAAAAATCTGAATAGAAGTAAGTGCAAGGGATAATATTGTAAAAAATTACCCATGCATATGTACTGTCAAAAAAATTTATAAAATAAAATAAAAATTAAATTTAAAAAAAAAAAGAATCCATCACCAATTATGTAACAGTCTGGTTATCTTTAATGGAGACCTGTGTATAAAATTTGGAGCCATGGCTAATAAAATTTGCCACTCTGGGATGGTTTCACAGCACACATTAACTTGTGCATTAATATAAAAGGTGTATATCTTGTCAGGTCTTATCCCAGATAATTGTACTGTTCATTTAATGGCTTTTAATAAAATTCTAGTCACAAGCACTGGGTAAGGAATAAGGCTTTGTTCTGGTTGTTCTGGGAGGTTCACCCACTCTATTACACTGTCTCCTTGATGAAGGACTGCTGTGGGGACCTCTTGTGTAGCAAAAACTGATATTTCCAAGAGTTTTTGAGTGACTCTTTCAACCATATTGGATAAAGCCAGTTCAACTTTTCTCAAAGCCTCTTGAGCTTTTTTTGTAAGCTGGCGTGGTGAATTTAAAGCACTGTCTCCCCTTAAAATGGCATATAATGGTTGCAATTGACAGGTAGTCAAGCCTAGCACAGGACATATCCATTGGATACCTCCTATCAATTTCTGGAAGTCATTTAAGGTCTTCAGCTTCTCTGTTCTTAAGGAGAGTTTTTGTACTGTAAGCACCTTAAGATATACTTAATATCCTAAATATTGAAAAAGATCATGTCTTTGAATCTTTTCTGAAGCTATGTGCAATGTATAATTCCTTTGTGTTTCTATGGCTTTTTGTAGATATGCTTCTAACATTTGTTCCTCAGGTGCATATCCCAATATATCATCCATGTAATGTAATAACATTACTTTTGGAAATGCTTTTCTTATTGGAGTAAAAGCAGCAGCAACATACATTTGACACATAGTAGGGCTGTTTTTCATTCCCTGTGGCAAAACTGTCCATTCATATCTTTTACAAGGCTCAGCTAAGTTAATGCTAGGCACTGAAAAGGCAAATATTTTCATATCCTCCTTATCTAGAGGGATAGAATAGAAACAATCCTTAATGTCTATAACCCACAGAGGCCATTTTTTAGGCAACTGAGTAGGAGATGGAAGTCCAGGTTGAAGATTTCCCATAGTATCCATCTGTTCATTTGCCTTTCTTAAATCAGTCAACATCCTCCATTTTCTATATTTCTTATTTTACAACAAATACTGGGGAATTCCAAGGACTTAGAGAAGGTTGTAAGTGTCCTTGGTCAAGTTGTTCTTGTACTATGTCTAATAAGGCATTAAATTCAGATTTTATCGCTACCTAAGGGCCACTGTTCTATCCACACTGGTGTATCAGTTTTCCATTGGATAGGAACAGGTGAAAGTGTTGGCAGGCCTTCAACAGCAGCCCTGCCTTAAAAACCAAAGTACTCATTTTTAACCCTAATTGTTGTAAAATATCTCTTCCCCATAGATTGATGGGGATTTTTTCAACTATAAAAGGAGTAAAAACTCCTGTTTCACTTTTAAATATCCATCTTAAAGGGGTAACACTAACTTCAGCTTTTATTGATCCTTCTACCCCAGACATGTAGGTGTCTGCCTTAGTCTCTGGCCAGTGACTGGGCCAGTTGACACCTCTAATGACTGTGTGATCCCCACCAAAGCTTCTAATGGTATGCCATTTATATAGATAGTGAGTATAGATCGGTCAGCTGTCAAAGCTGCTGTCCAGTATATTCCTGGGTTTTGCTGCTTGGAGTCAGAACAAGGGTGACTGTCATCAGATTGTTTATTAGGGTTCTGTATCAATAAACCCGATGCTATTACTTCCCCTGGTTGATAAGTTACACATTTTCTACCTGTGTTAGTGACTGGGATATTATCTACACATTCCCCAATTTCCCACTTCAGTGTATGAATGAACACTGTTTTGTAAGTACTCTCAGGAGGTTAAATGGTCAAGCCTACTGTGCCTGGAGGCAAGGAATGCATAGGCTGGAGAGGAACAGATTTCACCTCTCCAGGGGGTATCTCAGTTGTCCCAGCTGCATACAACTCTATCCTCCCTAATTGTAGTGCCTTTCTCCCATCATGTTGCTTCCTGGCTGACTGATTGTGTAATCTCTTTCTCCCATCAGATGGCTTCCTCGCTGATTGGTCACATCTGGGTATTGGACTTGGAGGCACTCTCTGGGTGTGGCATCTACTGCCATCATGCCCCAAGTGTTTTGTGCCTGGGGCCCTGGAGCTGGGACCCTCATCCCATTTCCCTGAATAAGTCTACATTCTAATGCCCAGTGGAGTCCTCTATTGCATTTTGGACATGGGGTTTTGGGTCTTGTTCTCCCAACCTGTTTTCTCACTCTGTCTCTATGCCAACATTGAGCTTTCAGATGCCCTACTTTGCCATATTGAAAACATTGACGAGTCTCTCTGGAAGTCCCTTGCCAAAAGGGACCCTGTCTTCCTATGTTGGAATCTTGGGAAGTCTGCACCATAGCCTGGCTATAAAAGATATTTGTGCCCAATGTGGCACAGCATCTTATGATCTCCTCTAAAGGAGCATCCCTATGTTGTCCTAGTATAATCCTTCTACAAACCTCATTGGCATTTTCTCTAGCAAGTCACCTTACCAAAGTGTCTGTTACTGCATTTTCGCCATTAGTCTGTGTGATAGCTGTCTGCAAACTTGCCACAAAATCAGCAAAGGGTCCATTTGGTCCTTGTACAATTTTTGTGAAGGTCTCACCCTTGTCGTTTTTACTGGGGGGAGAAGCCCATGCTTTGATTGTAGTAGCAGCAATTTGCTCAAATGCTGTTATGGAGTAATTAATCTGGACTGAAGCATCTGCATAAGAACCTACACTTGTTAGTAGGTCACAGGTGATTGAAGTATTAACTCCACTTTGACTATTTTGTTGGGCTTGAATCCTACAGAGCTCACTATATTCAGAAAACCACAACAAGTTTTGTCCAGGTTCTAAGCACACTTTTGCAATGACTTTCCAGTCACTAGGGGTTAAGGTTTCATAAACCAAATTGTGTAGTAACATCTTAACATAATCTGATGTAGCCCCAAAGAGAGTGCAAGGTTTTTTCAGGCCTTTAAGGACATCCATATTAAAAGCAGCATATCTTCTACTTTCTTGAGCTGCAGAATTATGCTGTTGAATCACAGGAAAAATGTGAAGTTTGAAATCATTATCTATTTCTTTTCCATCTTTAATCACTTCAAAAATCCCTTTCTGTAATCTAGTTATAGGGGTTGGTAATTGATGGGGGGGAGGTGCTGATGATATCACTGCCCCTTCCACTACTTCTCCTCCCTCTATCCCTGAAGGTAGAGTTGATGTGGGCTGGTCAATAATCTGCTCTCTAGGCAGGGTTGAAGTCTCTTCAGGAGAATCAAAGTCAACATACCTTAATTCCTCATTCAAATCTCCTTGCCCTCCAGGAAGGTTTTGAGATTGCTTATCTTCTATCTTTTTTCCCTCACACTTCCTCCTCTGTTCATTTTTAAAACTTTTTCTTCTCCTATAAATTGCTCAATAGATTAAGTCTAATTGAACCATGTTATATATATAAAATACCTCTGCGGAAATTGAATGAGATCCATTTTTTGCGTAAAATTATTTCAGTTGACATCCCAATAGCTTCCAGTTATCTACAGTTAGTTTTTCTTCCTTTAAGAACCAAGGGGACGTGCCTTGTATCTAAAAGATTATCAATCTGTAGGCAGGTTACAAGTAAACTCTTCTCCACAATTATCTTAATTATATCCTCTATAGGACTACTACTAGCTGAGGCTGAAGCAGGGGCTGGGGTTGGAGCAGGGTCAGTTGAGGTCCAAGGAATGTCTATACCTAACACCTGCCCCATCTCAGCTATTAGAGATTGCTGGTTTAATTCTTAACAAGGTAAGTTCCTTATTTGTCTATTAGAATACTCACCTAATCTCCTGGTCACTAGAGGACTTCGGTGGAAGTAGAGTGCTGGCTCAACATTGGACACCAAAATGCTGGAACTCTTTCTTCCCAGAAATCAGCAGGAGTCAGGATCACTAAACGTCTTTATTCATGATATTTTATGGTCAATGTTGAGGGATTAAATCTAGCAATCTTCACACACACATTCCTACCTCAAATGCCATGTGAGAGCTAGAGAGAGAGAGAGCAAGAGAGAGAGAGAGAGAGAGAGAGAGAGAGAGAGAGAGAGAGAGAAAGTATGTGTGTGAGAGAGAGAGAGAGAGAGAGAGTGCCTCAATTTCCTCTTCCTCCTCCTACCACCCACACGTCACTTCCCCCTCTTTGTCACACCAATCAAGTCAGCACAGAGTAGCTGGGGAGGGTCAACCTTAAAACAGGTTAATAGGGAACCGTCCAATTAGCAATTAGTCTTATGTGCTCCATTATCCAAGTGCATTTACTCAGTTCTAGCCCTTTACAGCCAAGTTCAAGAACCATCAGACAAAGGAAAAAATATTGGAAGCTGCTAGAAAAAAGCAATTTAGATATGGAGGAGCCACAATAAGGATAACCCAGGATCTAGCAGTGTCCACATTAAAGGAATGAAGGGCCTGGAATATAATATTCAGACAGGCTAAGGAACATGGTATGCAGCCAAGAATAACTCACCCAGCAAAAATGAGCATCCTTTTCCAGGGAAGAAGATGGACATTTAACAAAATAAATGAATTCCATCTATTCTTGATGAAAAAACCAGATCTACAAAAAATGGTTGATCTTCAAATACAGAACTCAAGAGATTTCTAAAAAGGTAAAAAGAAATCTTGAGAACTATATTTCTGCTATAAAAGATATATAAAGAACACATGTATAATTTGTCCTAGAAACTAGAGGTAGAAAGGAAATTATATCATAAAAAAGGGTAAAGTGTTGGTACTATATCTCATGAAGAGGCAAAGGTAACCTATTATATCTGAGAGAAAGAAAGGTGGGGGATGAATATAGTGTGTATCAATAGACATATTCCATTTATGGTGAAACTTCTTCCACTTCATTGAAAAGTGGGAGGGAAGAAGTAAGCTAAGGGGAAGGGAATACATAAATTGTGAGGAAAAGGGGTAAAATAGGAAGAAAAATTTAAGGTGGGGAGGGATACTAAAAAGGGAGGTCTGTGAAAAACAAGTGGTGCTCACAAGTTTAATACTGGGGAGCAGGGTAAGAGGGAAGGAAAGGAGAAAAGCATAAGCAGGGGTTAACAGGAAGGCAAGCAATATAGAATTAGTCATTCTAACTATAAATGTGAATGGGGTTAACCCCCCCCATAAAGAGGATGCAGTTAGCAGACTGCATTAAAAGCCAGAATCCAACTATATTTTGTTTACAGGAAACACACATGAAACAGGGTGATACATTCAGAATAAAAGTAAACGTGCGGAACAGAATCTACTATGCTTCAGGTGAAGCCAAAAAAGCAGGGGTAGCCATCCTCATCTCAGATCAAGCAAAAATAAAAATTGATCTAATTAAAAGAGATAAAGAAGGGCATTATATCCTGCTAAAGGGTAGCATAGATAATGAAGTAGGATCAATATTAAAAATATACACATCAAGTGGTGCAGCATCTAAATTCTTAAAAGAGAAATTAAGAGAGCTGCAAAAAGAAATAGACAACAAAATTATAATAGTGGGAGATCTCAACTTTGCACTCTCAGAATTAGATAATTCAAACCATGAAATAAATAAGAAAGAAGACAAAGAGGCAAATGGCATACTAGAAAAGTTTGATATGATAAATCTTTGGCAAAAGCTAAATGGAGACAGAAAGGAGTACACTTTCTTCTCAGCAGTTTATAGAACCTATACAAAAATTGATCATATACTAGGACATAAAAACCTCAAAATCAAATGCAGTGAGGCAGAAATAGTAAATGCATCCTTTTCAGACCACAGTACATTGAAAATTACATTCAATAAAAAGCCAGGGAAAAATAGATCAAAAAATAATTGGAAACTAAATAATCTTATACTAAAGAATGACCGGGAAAAACAGCAAATCATACACATAATTAATAACTTCACCTAAGAAAATGACAATAGTGAGACATCATATCACAATGTGTGGGATACAGCCAAAGCAGTAATAAGGGGAAGTTTTATATCTCTAGAAGCCTACTTGCATAAAATAGAGAAAGAGAAGGTCAACAAATTGGGCTTACAACTAAAAATGCTAGAAAAGGAACAAATTTAAAAAGCCCAGACAAACATGAACGGTGAAATTCTTTTTTTTTATTTATTTTTTATTTTATAATTATAATTTTTGACAATATATGTGCATGAGTAATTTTTTTCATAACATTATCCCTTATATTCATTTTTCGAAATTATCCCCTCCCTCCCTCTACTCCCTCCCCTAGATAACAGGCAATCCCATACATTTTACATGTGTTACAATATAATCTAGATACAATATATGTGTATAAATCCCATTTTCTTGTTGAACGTTAAGTACCAGAAGGTATAGGTAGCCTGGGTAGGTAGACATTAGTGCTAACAATTTACATTCACTTCCCAGTGTTCCTTCTCTGGTGTTTCTTGTTTCTGTCCATAATTGATCAACTGGAAGTGAGTTGTATCTTCTTTATGTTGGAGATATCCACTTCAATCAGAATACATCTTCATACAGCATTGAAGTGTACAGCAATCTTCTGATTCTATTCATTTCACTCAGCATCAGTTGATGTAAGTCTCTCCAAGCCTCTCTGTATTCCTCCTGCTGGTCATTTCTTACAGAACAATAGTATTCCATAACCTTCATATACCATAATTTACCCAACCATTCTCCAATTGATGGACATCCATTCAACTTCCAGTTTCTAGCTACAACAAAAAGAGCTGCCACAAACATTTTGGCACATACAGGTCCCTTTCTCCTCTTTAGTATTTGGGATAAAAGCCCAATAGCAGCGATGCTGGATCAAAGGGTATGCACAGTTTGATTACTTTTTGGGCATAGTTCCAAATTGCTCTCCAGAATGGACAGATTCTTTCACAACTCCACCAACAATGTATTAGTGTCCGAATTTTCCCACATCCTCTCCAACATTCATCATTATTTTTTCCTGTCATCTTAGCCAATCTGACAGGTGTGTAGTAGTATCACAGAGTTGTCTTAATTTGCATTTCTCTGATCAGTAGTGACTTGGAACACTCTTTCATATGAGTGGAAATAGTTTCAATTTCATCATCTGAAAATTGTCTGTTCATATCCTTTGACCATTTATCAATTGGAGAATGGTTTGATTTCTTATAAATTAGTGTCAGTTCTCTATATATTTTGGAAATGAGACCTTTATCAGAACCTTTAACTGTAAAAATATTTTTCCAATTTGTTACTTCCCTTCTAATCTTGTTTGCATTAGTATTGTTTGTACAGAAACTTTTTTAATTTGATGTAATCAAAATCTTCTGTTTTGTGATCAATAATGATCTCTAGTTCTCCTCTGCTCATAAATTCCTTCCTCCTCCACAGGTCTGAGAGGTAGACTATTCTCTGTTCCTATAATCTATTTAAGATCTCATTCTTTATGCCTAAATCATGGACCCATTTTGATCTTATCTTGGTATATGGTGTTAAGTGTGGATCTATATCTAATTTCTGCCATACTAATTTCCAGTTTT
Organism: Sminthopsis crassicaudata; assembly: GCF_048593235.1. Lineage (NCBI taxonomy): Eukaryota > Metazoa > Chordata > Mammalia > Dasyuromorphia > Dasyuridae > Sminthopsis > Sminthopsis crassicaudata. The sequence continues at coordinate 410,845,563 of NC_133618.1, read as the reverse complement.
CCCAACAGTTTTTGTCAAATAATGAATTTTTTTCCCTAATGTTGGTATCTTTGGGTTTCTCAAAGACTAGATTGTTATAGATGTACCATTTTTTTTATTATCCTTTGTACCCAATCTGTTCCACTGATCGAATGGTCTATTTCTTAGCCAATACGAAATGGTTTTGGTGACTGATGCTATATAATATAGCTTTAGATCAGGTACACTTAGACCACCTTCCTCTGAGTTTTTTTCATTAGTTCCCTTGCAATTCTCAACCTTTTATTCTTCCATATGAATTTTGTTGTTATGTTTTCTAGGTCATTAAAATAGTTTCTTGGGAGTCTGATTGGTATAGCACTAAAGAAATAGATTAGTTTGGGGACTATTGTCATCTTGATTATATTTGCTCGGCCTAACCAAGAGCACTGAATCTCTTTCCAATTATTTAAATCTGACTTTATGTTTGTGGCAAGTGTTTTGTAATTTTGCTCATATAATTCCTGACTTTTCTTTGGTAGATAGATTTCCAAATATTTTATACTCTCAACATTTGTTTGGAATGGAATTTCTCTTTGTATCTCTTGCTGTTGCATTTTGTTGGTGATATATAAAAATGCTGAGGATTTATGTGGATTTATTTTGTATCCTGCAGCTTTGCTAAAATTCTGAATTGCTTCTAATAGCTTTTTTGGAGAGTCTTTGGGGTTCTCTAAGTATACCATCATGTCATCTGCAAAGAGTGATAGTTTGATTTCCTCATTTCGTACTCTAATTCCTAGAATCTCTTTCTCAGCTCTTATTGCCGAGGCTAGCGTTTCTGGTACTATATTGAATAGCAATGGTGATAGTGGGCAACCTTGTGTCACTCTTGATCTTACTGGGAAAGGTTCCAATTTATCTCCATTGCATATTATGCTTACTGATGACTGTAAATATATGCTCCTGATTATTCTAAGGAATAGTCCATTTATTCCTATACTCTCAAGAGTATTTTTAGTAGGAATGGATGTTGGATTTTATCAAATGCTTTTTCTGCATCTATTGAGATGATCATATGGTTTTTATTAATTTGATTATCAATATGGTTTTCATAATGTTAAACCAGCCCTGCATTCCTGGCATAAATCCAACTTGATCATAGTGCATTATCCTGGGGATGATTTTCTGAAGTCTTTTTGGTAATATCTTATTTAAAACTTTAGCATCAATATTCATTAAGGAAATTGTTCTACACTTTTCTTTCTCAGTTTTTGATCTACCTGGTATAGGTATCATTACCATGTCTGTGTCATAAAATGAGATTAGTATAACTCCTTCATCCCCTATTTTTTCAAATAATTTATATAACCTTGGGGCTAATTGTTCTTTAAGTGTTTGGTACAATTCACATGTAAATCCATCTAGTCCTGGGGATTTTTTCCTGGGGAGTTGATTAATAGCTTGTTCTATTTCTTTTTCTGAAATGGGACTATTTAAGCAATTTATCTCCTCCTCTGTTAATCTAGGAAGCCTATATTTCTGGAGGAAGTCATCCATTTCACTTAAGTTATCAAATTTATTGGCATAAAGTTCGGCAAAGTAACTCCTTATTATTTCTCTAATTTCCTCTTCATTGGTGGAAAGATCCCCCTTTTCATTTCTAAGACTAACAATTTGATTTTCCTCTTTCCTTTTCTGATCAGATTTAGCAAAGGTTTATCTATTTTATTGGATTTTTCATAAAACCAACTCTTGTTTTTATTTATTAATTCAATAGTTGTTTTTTTTTTTTTGTTTGTTTGTTTTTTTTTTTTTTTTACGTTCAATATTATTGATTTCTCCTTTTTATCCTTGTATTTCAAGTTTGATTTTTGATTGGGGGCTTTTAAATTGGTTTTTTTCTAGCTTTTTAAGTTGCAGGCCCAATTCATTAATCTTCTCTATTTTGTTCAAATAATCTTCTAAAGATATAAAATTTCCCCGTATTACCACTTTAGCTGCATCCCACAGATTTTGGTATGATGTTTCATCATTGTCATTATCTTGGGTGAAATTATTAATTGTTTATATAATTTGATGTTTCACCCAGTCATTCTTTAAGTTGAGATTATTCAGGTTTCAATTACTTTTTGATCTATTTACCCCTAACTTCTTACTGAATGTAGTTTTTATTGCATTGTGATCTGAGAAGAAGGCATTTGTTATTTCTGCCCTCCTGCATTTAATTTTGAGATCTTTATGTCCTAATATTTTTTGTATAGGTTCCATGAACTGCTGAGAAGAAAGTATATTCCTTTCTATCACCATTCAGTTTTCTCCAAAGGTCTATCATACCTAGTTTTCTAATGTTATATTTACTTTTTAAATTTCTTTTTAATTTGTTTTGTGGTTTGATTTGTCTAAATCTGAGAGTGAAAGGTTGACATCTCCCACTATTATAGTTTTACTTTCTATTTCTTCTTGCAACTCTCTTAACTTTTCCTTTAGAAAGTTAGATGCTATACCACTTGGTACATACATGTTTAGTATTGATATGGCTTCATTGTTTATGCTGACTTTTATCACGATATAGTTTTCTTCCTTATGTCTTTTAATTAGATCAACTTCTGCTTTTGCTTGATCTGAGATAAAGATGGCTACCCTTCGTTTTTTGGCTTTACCTGAAGCATAATAGATTCTGCTCCAACCTTTTGCCTTTACTCTGTATATATCTCCCTGCTTTAAGTGTGTTTCCTGTAAACAACATATTGTAGGGTTCTGACTTTTGAGCCAGTCTGCTATCTGTCTCCATTTGAGCGGAGATTTCATCCCATTCACATTTACAGTTAAAATTACTAATTCTGTATTTCCGGCCCTCATATTATCCCCAGATTATGCTTTTTGCCCTTGACCCCCCTCAACCTCTTCCACAATATTTAATTTATAGATCCCACTTGTGACACACAGCCCTCCCTTTTTAGTATCCTTCCCCCCTCCTTCCAAATCCTTTCCCTTTTCTTGTACCCTTTCCTTATTCCCCTTTTCCTTTTTCCTTTTCCTCTCCTCCCTTTTAATGAGGAGAGAGAGAATTCTCTGAAAAACAAATATGTCAATTATTTACTCTTTGAGCCTACTCGGATTTGAGTAAGATTCACACAATGTTTCACCCCCTCTCTAAATTCCCTCAGATGAGGTATATTTTTCTGTGCCTCTTCCTGAGATGTAGTTTCCCTCTTTTTATCACTCCTTCCCCTTTTTCTGATACTACCCCCTTCCCTTTACTCCTCCCCCTTTTTATATCAGCAAAATTAAATTATCCATGTGGACTTTCTATATATCTACAACAGAGATATAGTTCTTAAGAGTTCTTTTAACCTTTTTCTGTTTTTCTTCAGTTTTGTGGATGTAGATCAAATTTTTTGCTTTAGTCTGGTTTTTTTTCTTAGAAACAAATGGAATTCCTCTGTTTCATTAAATGACCATCTTCTTCCATGGAAGAAAATGTTAAACTTAGCTGGATAGTTTATTCTTGGTTGCAATCCTTGATCTTTTGCCTTTAGAAATATCAGGTTCCAGGCCCTTCTATCTTTTAATGTGGGGGCAACCAGATCTTGCATGACCCTTATTGTGGCCCCTTGATATTTGAATTGCTTTTTTTCTAGCTGCTTGCAATATTTTTTCCTTTGTTTGGTAGTTTTACATCTTAGCCACAATGTTCTGTGGAGTTCTTATTTTAGGGTCTTTTTCAGAAGGTGTTCGATGAATTCTTTCAACACCTATTTTCCCTTCTGTTTCTATTATCTCTGGACAGTTCTCTTTGATGATTTCCTGTAAAATAGAATCTAGGCTCTTTTTTTGATCATAGTTTTTGGGAAGTCCAATGATCCTCAGATTATCTCTCCTAGATCTATTTTCCAGGTCTATAGATTTTCCCAGTAAGTATTTGACGTTATTCTCCAGCTTTTCATTTTTTTTTTTTTTGTTTGACGACTGATTCTTTGGTTCTCAATGAATCATTCATTTCTATTTGTTCAGTCCTGCTTTTTAATGAGTTATTTTCTTCCTTCACATTTTTTAGTTCTTTTTGTATATGCCCAATTGAGTTTTTAAATGAATTATTTTGCTCTATTGAAGTTTTTTTTTTCATTTCCCTAATTTTTTTAGAGAATTATTTTCTTTTTCCAATTCAGAAATCCTACTTTCTTGAGACTTTTTTATCTTTTTCCAATTCAGAAATCCTTCTTTCTTGAGAATTTTTTATCTTTTCCAATTCAGAAATCCTACTTTCCTGTGATTTTTTTAAACTTTTCTAATTCACAAATTTTGTTTCCCTGTATCTCTTGTGAATTCTTTATTTTTCCAACTCAAATTTTAGAATGTTGTCATTCTCTATCATAGCTTCTCTTTCCTTTCCCCATTTTTCTTCAAACTCTCTTAACATTTTAATAGTCTCTTCTAGGAGAGAGTTATGTGATTGGGGGCAGGTATTGTTCCCCTTTAGAGTGTTATCTGCTGACTCTCTGCTATTGACTTCCTGGGGTTGGATACCTGCTTTTTCTCTGTGTAGAAGGAATCAATGGTTCTCTTCAGCTTTTTACTCATGGTTAAATATCTTTGGGGTCTGCCCTTGGGTTAAGAAGTTTATTTATTTATTTCTTTACCAGCTTCCTCTCAGACCAGATTGATGCAGTGGCTCCTGTGCCTGAGGTAGGAGGGAGCTCTTGGAGAGAATTACCTTTGTATATGCTTTGTAAATAAAAAACTTTAGTAAAAAGAAAAAGAAAATGTTTGTTAAGAACCATGCCTAAGTAAAGGGTTAGGTCAATTCTCTGAGAGCCTCCACAGCTATGAATCATAACTCTTGAAGGAGTTCAAAGCAGCCTTTACTTATGCAGATGTTCCTTGTGGATTGGGAATAAAATAAATTAGAGGCAAGAAGGAAGAGGAGAAAGGTCAGACAACACAACTGCCTCTCAGTCAAGAGGTCAGAGAATGCAACTGCCTCTCAGGCTCCTTGTATCATCCTCTCACATGAAGAGATCCATTCTGCAGGTCTGAGTTAGACCTTTAGCAGCCACTGGCAGGCAGCTCCCATATCACAATATAAATTCTATAATGGAAATTACTGAAAAGTACTAATACCTACTTAACACAGAGTAAGTAGTAAATACATTTTAAAAAGGCTTTTTTAAGAGTTTGTCCTTTAATCTCTGGGATTCAGTGATTTTTATCCATAAATTATAACATTGCAAATGTCACAAGTCATGTCATCTTCACATTAATTTAATAAAATACTTTTACTTTAAAAAAAATGAAGAACACGCTTATTTTAGAAAGACCTAGAAAGATTTAAAGTAAATGATGCTGAGGAAAACATGCAGAAGCAGGAATACATTATATGCAATAACAGCAAGATTATGCAGTGATCAACTATGAAAGACTTGGTTCAATGGTTCAGTGATCCAAAGAAATCCCCATGTACTTTGGACAGAAAATGCCTTTTGCATCCAAAAAAAGAATTATGGAGATTAAAGGTAAATCAAAGCATATTGTGTTCACTTATTTTTTGTTTTTGTTTTTTGTTTGTTTTTGTCTCCCATGTTTTTCCCTTTTGTTCTTATTTTTGTCTTTCAACATGATTCATTAAGCAATGTGTAGTAAAATAAATAAGTATTTTAAAGAAATACTTCAGATAGCCATATGGATTCATACAATAAAAAGGTGAGATGTTGCAGTCTGCTTAAAAGCAAAAAAGTTAATAAATAAGAAAATGATCATTTATTCACTATCATTGTGTCCTTAGCAAACTACTAATACCAGTACAATAGGAAGGGAAAAGCAATACCCAATATATCAGTCTTTATCTTGTAAGGGAAATAGTAAACAAGAGATATTAGTACATAACTATTCCAATAAGCAAATAAGTTGTCTGACTTTTAAAGGAAACCAAAATATACTGTCCAATTACAATCTAACACAAAAAAGTACAAATGTTATTTCTTCTTCTATGGTATCCAAGAATAAAAATCCATAATAAGGAGGGAAAAAAGAAAGAAAAAACAAAACTAAACTAAACTAAACTAAACTAAACAAAAACAAAAACAAACAAACAAAAAAAAAAAAAACAAACCCACAAACAGATCCTTTTAAAAGCAAAGGGTCCAAAAATCATGCTGAACCATCCATAATATAATTATATAATTTCTCTCACTTCTTTCATCCTCAATAAGCAGCCAATAATGATTTTTATTTTCAATTTAAAGGTCCCTATTTCCATATTTTTGAAACTGCTGATGGAGTAGATAGAGTGAGGGACTTAGAGTCAAGATGACCTAATTTCAACCCTCCCTCAGACATCTATTAAGGACATGATCTTGGGCATTTGAGTTTTCTATGCTTTGATTCTTTTATATGGAAAAAGAGAAAGTTGGACTAAATGGCCTTTATGGGCTCTCTTTAGCGCTAAATCTATTATCCTCTCTTAACTAGTCAATAGAGCTCCATAATGTTAAATTTGGAGTCAGGTTTTAGGTTTAGGACTTTACTACTTACTAGTCATATATTACTTCACAAGTCGCTTAAACTCTTTGGGTCTCAGTCTCAGCATCTATAAAAAGCAGGAGATATGACTGAATTATTTCTGAGGTTTCTTTCAGTTTTAAATATGTAATGCTAGAATAAATGGACCAAAAAGAAACCAATCTGAAAAAGACAGGCTGGAAATATCAGATGGACTGTCTCACTTAGCGGAAAGAATAAAGAAAACATGAAAAATCAGTGAGAAAGGCCAAGAAGGAGAGGGGAAGGGACTAGGGGGTGAGCAGCGGAGAATATTTACTGGGGCATGGAGAATTATCTTCCAGGAAGGAAGGAACTTAGGTATCTGTCAGCAGAGAAAACAGAATCAAGGAGGAGAGGGTGAGAGAAACAACCTCCAGAGGCAGGAATGGGCTAAATGAAAGGAAGCCAGCACTGAAGGGCTCCAACCTGCACATCCATCTGTCCACTCCAGTTCTAGGGCAAACCTCATTAATAAAAGGTGGCACCATGTAGTTCTCCCCCACCCCAGGGCTCACAAATCCCTATTTTCAAATATGAAAGAATCTGTTCATTTGTTCTGGAGGAGGACTTAGTCTCTCTTTCTTTTTGATTTCTGTTTTAAAAATGCATATCTCTTCCCCCTCCCCCTTTATTTAGGTTTATTAGGTTTACAATGTTATGAGTTTTTATCCCTAGGGGGTGACACTAAATGAATTTGGAGTCAATTACAGGAGAATAGCAATAATTTAACTCTTTGCCTAATTAAATTCTTAAAAGCCAATCATACTTCTTAGTTACTCTCTAGGGCTGGAAGTGAAAGATTGTTTTAGTGATATATTAGGTTGGATTCAGGGGGATTCTCAAGGAGAGAATGTCATATGTTTAAAAAAGGAAGATTTCAATCCTTAGAAAGCCATTTGTACAGTGGAAGATTTTCTTAATTCCTATATGAAATACAGGACAACTTTAAATAAGTGAACTCTGAACATGGAAATGGATATCAAAACTTTAACCCAAATTTATTTATGAAAAAACATCCCTATATACCTACAAGATTCTTCCAGAATCATAAGATCTCAGAATTAGAACTCCGTAAGTCAACTAGTCTGACTCATTTCAGAACATATCTGTAGCACATAGTCATTGAGTATCTGTTCAAAGACCTCCAGAGTAGGAAGCCCACCACCTCTCAAGGCAGCCTATTCCATGTTTGGACACCTCTAATTATTAGAGAATTTTTCCTTACATTATGCTGAAATGTCACCCTAGAATTTCTGTCCATGTCTTCAATTTCTGTCTTCTAGAGCCTAATTAGTTTACTTGAATTCATCAGCCCCTTCAAAGTGTCATGTGCCAGGCAAGGTCTGGACTAAATATTGGCAATAAAATGGAAGATGAAATAATCTTCAAGGAGTTTAAATTCCATTGAAAGAAATAACACTACTTTAATATTCACCAAAGGTAGCCTCTAGATGCCCCTACTTGGGGCATTGTTTAGATTTCAAAAAGTCTTGGAACATTTCAGAACCCCCTCATTTATATCTAACAGTTCCTCAAAAGTTCTAACTAACACTAATGTCCAGTTGGTAAAGTTGTGAATTGTGAATTACTAGCTATATAGTAAAAAATGAAACTATGCAAATAAAGTGACATAAAAAAGAAAGAACCCATAGACATTTTAAATAAAAAGAAAAAATAATACATTCTTAGATGAATTAATTGCAAAGGGCATTAGCACCCTTGAGGAATCAAGAATAAATTAATAAGATAATACTATGTTCCAAAATCAGATTTAATTCACTGGACATACAAATGTAAAAAAAAACTGAACAGCCTCAGCCCTCAAGGAGTTTATATTCTTTTTTTAATAGTATCGTATTCTTTCAAATACATGTAGAGAGAGTTTTCAATATACACCTTTGCAAAATCTTTTGTTGCAATTTTTTCTCTTTTCTCCCTTATCTTTCCCCTTCCCAAGACAGCAAGCAAACCAATATTGGTTAATTGGCAATTCTTCTAAGCATATTTCTAAATTTGTCATCCCATACAAGAAAAATCAGATCAAAAGTGAAAAAAAGAAAAAAAAAGCAAACAAAGAACAAAAATGTGAAAACACTATGTTTTGATCCATATGCAGTTTCCATAGTTCTCTCTGTGGATATGGATGACACTTTCCATCACAAGTCTATTGGAACTGCCTTGAATCATCTCATGGTTGAAAAGAACCAAGTTTATCACAGTTGATCATCACATTATCTTGTTATTATTGTGTATAGTCCTCTCTTGGTTCTGTTCACTAACATCAGTTTAGATGGGTCTTGCCAGACTTTTCTGAAATCATCTTGCTCATCATTTCTTATAGAACAATAATATTCTATTACATTCACATACCATGACTCATTCAGTCATTCCTCAACTGATAAGCGTTCACTCACCTTCCAGTATCTTGCCACCTCAAAAAGGCTGCTACAAATAGTTTTGCATATGTGGATCATTTTCTCTCTTTAGTGATCTCTTTGGAATACAGATCTAGTAGAGACAGCTGAATCAAAAGGTATGCACATTTTTATAGTCCTTTGGGCAAGGTTCCAAATTGCTAACAAGTTTATATTCCAATGGAGAAAATAATATATATAATATATATGTGGATTGAGATGTGACCAGAGAAAGATTCATTTATTGGCTAGAAAGTTGCAAAGAAGAAAGCATATTGATAATTCCTTTCTAAACAGAATAGTAGTGTGGACTTTAGCATGGTCCTCAGGGCGGGGAAAGGTGGGAAGCACAAAAAAGAGTGGTGAATGTAAGGGTGGAAAATGACTGGGGTGAAGATGAGGCAATTATTGATCTTTGAGAGTTCAGAATTCTAACAGACTTAGCAGAACACCCAGAAATGGGCATGGTCTCTGGAGACTTGGTTTCTAATGTTCACTACTGACAACACCAGGGCAAACAGGCCAGAAAGAAAATGAGAATTTAACATATTTGAAGAAAGTTCCAAAAGGAAGAAATGTATAGTAAGAAGATTTCAAGCATGCAAAAACATGAAATAGAAAATGTCATATATAAGAAACAACAATCTGTCAGCTTAACTGGAAATACTCATAGACGGGTTAAGTAATTTTTTAAAAGGTAAAAAGTAAAGTTTACCTAGAAAAGGAGTGTGTAATCAAGCTAGGTAGATATGTTTTAAATGTCAAGCAGAGAAAATGTTATGCTACTATCAAAGAAATAGGAAGTCACTCATTCTCCTTTAGTAGGTAAATGAACCTGATCAATGCCATGTTTTAGGACTATCAGTTTAATAACTATTAGAAGGATGAGTTGGAAAGGGAGAAGTATTAGGAGAAAGGTGTAAAAAGGGTGGAGGAGCTCTAAAGGGGAAGGGCTGTTTGATGGAGGTGGTCACAAAATACTGGAAAGGGAAAAACTACACAGAAATCAATTAAAAGGTTATTGCGATAAGATAGGTGCAAACTTATGAAAGTGCTTATAATTAAAGATAGAAGAAATACTGGGAAGTAGGATTGAAAAGATTTGCCAACTTATTGAATATGGATGGGTATAGGGAAGGATGAACAGAGAGAGAGTTAAAGATGTTTCATCAGTTGACAGCCTATTTCTATCCTTCTAATCAGTGAAGTTGTTAACTGATGAAACATCTTTGAAACTTCATTCTGCTCATGTTCAGAGTGAAAAGTTTATACAAGATCAGAGCAGAGCTATTATGATTCATATGGACACAGTTATGTTTTTACATATAAATATCTTTGCCTCCAAAACCTGAAGGTCACCTCAGTTTCTGGGGAGAGGAAGAGATTATATTCACAGAATAATTAAGTTCCTCCTAAAGCACTTGTCTTTCAAGATTCCAAGTCCAAAGCTCTCTGCAATAGAATTCTGGCATCCTGGCTTTTCAAGAGGAAGAACTGAAGATGATTCCCAGGCTGGGCTGGTAATAATCTCCACCTTGAAACCTTGTTTCAAATCCCCTAAGTCTTGAGGTTCCAGGACTGAGGTCTCCTCTCTGGACCACAGAACTGAAAAGTTCAAATGGAACAAGACTAAGACCCTAAGCCCATTTCATGGGACCACAAGACCTAAAAATGGTCTTTCCTGAGAGTGTTCTAGAGGCAGCTTGAATTGGCTTAAAGAAGTTGATTATTACATTTTCATGGTGAGGGGCAACTAGGTGGCACAGTAAACAGAACACCAGTCCTAAAGTCAGGAGAATCTCAGTTCAAATCTGGCCTCAGACATTTAATATTTCCTAGTTGTGTGACCCTGGGCAAGTAATTTAACCCCAATTGCCTCAGGAAAAAAAAATTTCATTAGGAGCATTTACACCTCCAACATTGGCAAATGCTATAATAAATCAGTACTTGACTTATTGATTTGTTGATTGCATACTTAAAATAATAGAGAAAGGTATAGTAATGCAGGTCAAACTTTAAAATCATTATTGCATTTTTATTTAGAGAGTTGGTTGTTAAACATCTATTATCATTTTCTTTCCCTTCCCTTAATGTAACTGTTGGTGTTGGATAGAGAATTGGCTCTAGAGTCAAAAAATCACAAATGCAACCTCAGACAGTTATTAGCTATGAAATTTTAAGCAAGTCACTTAACCTCTATTTGTGTCAGTTTCCTTAACTGTAAAATGGAGGAAATAGTAGTACCTAATTCATAGGACTATCTGAAAATAAAATGAAAAAAAAATGTAAAATAATTATGAGGGTGATGGAGCTAAGATGGCATAGAGGACACACATTTCTTTCTGACCTCATCCTAGAGTGGAATAGATCAAAAAATGATTTGAAATTAAATAATCTCATCCTAAATAATGACTGGATGAAACAGCAAATTATACACACAATTAATAATTTCATCCAAGAGAGTGACAATAATGGGACAACATACCAAAATTTGTGGGATGAAACCAAAGTTATAATAAGGGGAAATTTTATATCTCTAGATGTTTACTTGCATAAAAAATATAGAAAGAGAAGATAAATGAATTGGACTTATGATTATGGACTTATGAAAAGAAGTAGAAAAAAGAACAAATTTTTAAAATGAGCAAAAAAAAAATTCTCACCACAGACAGCTTTTAAGGAGAGAAAGAAGAAGAGACCTCAAATCCTGAGGTTCCTAAAAACAAATCAGCTCCAGATGAATCCCCAAAGGGAGATATAAGCTGGTCTCCATTTCTCAAGGCTCTCTTGGAAGATAGCATAAAGGATCTTAAAAGAGAGTTAGAATAAAATTAGGGAAAGGAAATGAGATCTTTGCAAGAAGGAATGTGAAAAAGCATTTAACTCCCTACAAAATAGATTTAATGAAATGAAAAAAAAAAAAGCATATTATGTCTTAAAAAAGATTTTAAATAGATACCAATTTTTTGGAAAACAAAATTTGTGAAATGGAAAAAATGTAATGTATAAAACAATTAAATTGGCCAAATACAATAGAAGCTAAAAAAGGTAACTGAAGAAAATAATACACTAAAAATTAGAATTGAAAAAATAAAGGTGATTGACTGAATAGGACTTCAAGAATCAGTCAAATAAAAACAAAAAAAAAATGAAAAGAAAAGATGAAAATATGAAATACACCCTAGGAAAATTAACTGACCTGGAAAATCGACCTAGGAGAGGCAATGTAAAAATTATTAGATTCCCTGAAAGCCATGATGAAAAAAAAAAAAAAAAAAAAAAAGAATTTAGACATCATCTTACTGGAAATCATAAAGGAAAACTTCCTTGATGTCTTAGAATCAGAAGGTAAAATAACCATTGAAAGAATTCACCAATCATTTCCTGAAAGATACCCCAAAAATAAAAACCCAAGGAATACTATTGTTAATTTCAGAACTACCAAACCAAGTTAAAGATTGCAAACAGTCTGAACAATTCAGATACCAAGGAGCACAACTAGGATTGCCCAGGACCTAGAAGTTTCCACATACAAGAATTGAAGGGGCTGAAATCTGATATTCTGAAAGATAAAGGAACTTGGGTTACACCCAAAAATAACTATTCAGCTAACATGAGCATTATCTTTCAGGGAAGAATATGATATTCAATGATATAGGCAAATTTTACCTATTTCTAATGAAAAGACCAGAACTGAACAAAAAATTTGATCACCAAACACAGAACTCAAAAGAAGCATAAAAATGTTAAAAGGAAAGAACTCTTGAGTTCTCATCTCTGAAGAGGTATGGGTATATTTAGAGAATATGGGTAAAATTTTATTTTATTATAAAAATATGAAAAAGAAACTAGTGGTGGAAAGAAGATCATACTGGAAAATGAAGGAAAAAGAGGTAAAATAAGGGAAATTACATCTCATAAAGAGGCAAAGAAGACCTATTATAACTGAGGAAAAGTAGGGAGGGGGATGAACATTGTATGAATTTTACTCTCATCAGATTAGGCTAAAATTGAGAATATCAGACATATTTGGTTTCACAAAAAGACTTGCCTCACCTTACAGGGAAGCAGGAAAGGAGAGGGGAAAAGAAAGAGAAAGACTAATAGAAGGGAAACAGAAGTATTAGGAGAAAGGTGTAAAAAGGGTGGAGGAGCTCTAAAGGGGAAGGGCTGTTTGATGGAGGTGGTCATCACAAGCAAAATACTGGGGAGGAGGGCAGGTGAAAAGGAAAGAGAAAAGCATAATAAAACAGCAGTATATATAGAATTAGTTATCTTAACTGTGAATGTCAATAGGATGAACTCTCCCATAAAGTGGATAGTAGATTGGATTAAAAATGAGAGTCCTATAATATGTTGCTTATAAGAAACACATTTAAAGCAGAGGAATACATACAGAGTGAAGGTAAAGGCCTGGAGCAGAATCTATTATGCTTCAGGTGAAGTAAAAAAAAAAAAAAAAAAACAGGGGTAACCATCCTTATCTCAGATCAAGCAAAAGCTAAAATTGATCTAATTAAAAGAGATAAGGAAGGAAAGTATATCTTGCTAAAGGGTAGCATAAACAATGAAGCAATATCCATACTAAACATATATGCACCAAGTGGTATAGCATCTAACTTCCTAAAGGAGAAGTTAAGAGAGTTGCAAGAAGAAATAGACAGCAAAACTATTATAGCGGGAGATCTCAACCTTGCACTCTCAGAATTAGACAAATCAAACCACAAAACAAATAAGAAAGAAATTAAAGAGGTAAGTAGAATATTAGAAAAATTAGGTATGATAGATCTTTGGAGAAAACTGAATTGTGAGAGAAAGGAGTATATTTTCTTCTCAGCAGTTCATGGAAACAATACAAAAATTGACCATATCTGAGGACAAAGATCTGAAAATTAAATCCAGGAAAGCAGAAATGCTAAATGATTTCTTTTCAGATCACGATGGAATGAAAACTACATTCAACAAAAAGTTAGAGATAAATAGAAAAAAAAGTAATTGAAAACTAAATAATCTCATCTTAAAGAATGATTGGGTGAAACAGCATATTATAGACACAATTAATTTCACTCAAGATAATGACAACGATGAGACATGATACCAAATTTTGTGGGATACAGCCAAAGCAATAATAAAGGGAAATTTTATATCTTTAGAGACTTACTTGAAGAAAATAGAGAAAGAGAAGATCAATGAATTGGACTTGCAACTTAAAAAGCTAGAAAAAGACCAAATTAAAAACCCCCAATCAAACACTAAACTTGAAATTCTAAAATTAAAAAGAGAAATTCATACTATTGAAAGTAAAAAAAAAAAAAAAAAACTATTGAACTATCAATAAAACTATGAGTTGGTATTATGAAAAAAAACAATAAAATAGATAAACCTTTGCTAAATCTGATCAGAAAAAGGAAAGAGGAAAATCAAATTATTAGTCTTAAAAATGGAAAAGGAGAAGTTTCCACCAATGAAGAGGAAAGTAGAGCAATAATAAGGAGTTACTTTGCCCAACTTTATGCCAATAAATTTGAAAACCTAAGTGAAATGGATGACTACCTCCAAAAATATAGGCTTCCCAGATTAGCAAAGGAGGAAGTACATTGCTTAAATGGTCCCATTTCTATTAATAGTCCCAAGCTATTAATCAACTCCCTAAGAAAAAATTCCCAGGACACTTGGATTTACATGTGAATTCTACCAAACATTTAAAGAACAATTAGTTCCAATGCTATATAAACTATTTGAAAATATAGGGAATGAAAGAGTCCTACCAAACTCATTTTATGACTCAGACATGGTACTGATACCTAAACCAGGTAGCTTGAAAAAAGAGAATGAATATTATAGGCCAATCTCCCTAATTAATATTGATGCTAAAATCTTAAATAAGATATTAGCAAAAAGACTACAGAAAACATCTCCAGTATAATACACCATGATCAACTAGAATTTATATCAGGAATTCAGGGCTGGTTCAAAATTAGGAAAAATATCTGTATATTTGGCCATATTAATAACCAAATTAAGAAAAACCATATGATCATCTCAATAGATAAAGAAAAAGCATTTGATAAAATCCAAGATCCATTTCTATTAAAAAACACTTGAGAGTATAGGAATAAATGGACTTTTCCTTAAAATAGTCAGTAGCATCTACTTAAAACCATCAGTAAGCATCATATGTAATGGGGATAAACTGCAACCATTCCCAATAAGATCAAGAGTGAAACAAGGGTGTCCACTATCACCATTACTATTCAATATTGTATTAGAAATGCTAGCCTCTGTAATAAGAGCTGAGAAAGAGATTAAAAGAATTAGAGAAGCTAATGAGGAAACCAAATTATCACTCTTTCTAGATGATATGATGGTATACTTAGAGAACCCTGATTCTAATAAAAAGCTATTAGATATAATCCACACCTTTAGTAAAGTTTCAGGATACAAAATAAATCCACATAAGTCATCAGCATTTTTACATATCACTAACAAAATCCAACAGTTAGAGTTGCAAAGAGAAATTACATTGAAAGTAACTACTGATAGTATAAAATATTTAGGAATCTATCTGCCAAGGGAAAATCAGAAACTATATGAGCAAAACTAAAAATACTTTCCACACAAATTAAGTCTGATCTAACCAATTGGAAAAATATTAAATGCTCTTGGACAGGGTGAGCAAATATAATAAAGATGATAATACTACCTAAACTAATCTATTCATTTAGCATTATACCAAACAGATTCCCAAAAATCTATTTTAATGACCTAGAAAAAATAACAACAAAGTTCATATGGAAAAACAAAAAGTCAATAATTTCAAGGGAATTGATGAAAAAAAATTAAATGAAGGTGGCCTAGATGTACTAGGTCTAAAATTATATTATAAAGCAGTAGTTAAAACCATTTCATATTGGCTAAGAAATAGACAAATTGTTCAGTGGAATAGGTTAGGTTCAAAGGACAAAATAATCAATAACTTTAATAATCTCACGTATGACAAACCCAAAGACCCCAGCTTTTGGGATAAGAACTAAATGTTTGACAAAAATTTCTGGGAAAATTGGAAATTATTATGGCAGAAACTAGACATTGACCCATACTTAACACCATACACCGAGACAAGATAAAAATGGGTTCATGACCTAGGCATAAAGAATGATATTATAAATAAATTAGAGGAACATAGGATAGTTTACATCTCAGACCTGTGGAAGAGGAATGAATTTATAACCAAAGAAGAACTAGAAATCATTATTGATCACAAAATAGAAAATTTTGATTATATCAAATTGAAAAGCTTTTGAACAAACAAAACTAATGCAGATAAGATAAGAAGGGAAGCAATAAACTGAGAAAACATTTTTTAAAGTCAAAGGTTCTGATAAAGGTCTCATTTCCAAAATATATAGAGAATTGACTCTAATTTATAAGAAATCAAGACATTCTCCAATTGATAAATGGTCAAAGGATAGGAACAAACAATTCTCTGATGCAGAAATTGAAACTATTTCTAGCCATATGAAAAGATGCTCCAAGTCATTATTAATTAGAAAAATGCAAATTAAGACTCAGAGATACCACTACACACCTGTCAGATTTGCTAGAATGACAGGGAAAGATAATGTGGAATGTTGGAGGGGATGTGGGAAAACAGGAACACTGATACATTGTTGGAATTGTGAATACATCCAGCCATTCTGGAGAGCAATTTGGAACTATGCTAAAAAAGTTATCAAACTGTGCATACCCTTTGATCCAGCAGTGTTACTACTGGGCTTATATTACAAAGAGATTTTAAAGAAGGGAAAGAGACCTGTATGTGCAAAAATGTTTGTGGCAGCCCTCTTTGTAGTGGCCAGAAAGTGGAAACAGAGGGGCTGCCCATCAATTAGAGAATGGCTGAATAAATTGTGGCATATAAATATTATGGAATATTATTGTTCTGTAGGAAATGACCAACAGGATGATTTCAGAAAGACCTGGAAAGCTTTACATGTACTGATGCTGAGTGAAATGAGCAGGACCAGGAGATCATTATATAATTCAACAACAAATACTATATGATGATCAATTCCGATAGGCATGTCCATTTTCAACAATGAACTGAACCAGTTGTGCCCAACAAAACAATTCTGGGAGATAACTATGAACCACTATATAGAATTCTCAATCCTTTTATTTTTGTCTGCCTACATTTTTTATTTCCTTCACGGGGTAATTGTACACTATTTCAAAGTCTGACTCTTTTTGTATAGCAAAATAACTATTTGGACATGTATACATATATTGTATTTAATTTTTACTTTAACATACTTAATATGTATTGGTCAACCTGCCATAGGGGGAAGGGGGAGGGGAGAAGGAGGGGAAAATTGTAACAAAAGGTTTGGCAATTGTCAATGCTGTAAACTTCCCCATGCATATATATGGTAAATTAAAAGCTGTATAAAAAAGATACTAAAAAATTTAAAAAAAACATGAACTGGGAAAACATTTTAACTGTTTTGATAAAAGCCTCATTTCTAAAATGTACAGAAAATTGGGGCAGCTAGGTGGCACAGTGGATAGAGCACCAGCCTTGAATTCAGGAGGACCCGAGTTCAAATCTGGTCTCAGACACTTAACACTTCCTAGCTGTGTGACCCTGGGCAAGTCACTTAACCCCAGCCTCAGAAAAAAATAAAAAATAAATAAATAAAATATACAGAAAATTGATTCAAGTTTATAATTGATTCAAGCCATTTCCCAATTAATAGATGGTCAAAGGATATAAACAAATAATTTTCAGATGAAAAAATTCAAACAATTTCTAATCATATGAAAAATGCTCTAAATCACTATTGATTATAGAAATGCAAATTAAAACAACTCTGAGATATCACTACATGCCTCTCAGATTGGCTAAGATGACAGGAAAAGATAGTGATGAATGTGGGTGGGGATGCGAGAAAACTGGGACACTAATGCATTGTTGGTGGAACTGTGAATGGTTCCTAGCCATTCTAGAGAGCAATTTGGAATTAAGCTAAAAAAATTCATTGAACTTTGCATACCCTCTGATCCAGCAGTGTTTCCATTGTGCCTGTTTCCCCAAGAGAACTTAAAGGAAGACCACCAATATTGGCATTTTTTTTTCATCAATTCCCTTGAAATTCTTGATCTTTTGTTCTTTCAGATGAATTTTGTTATTTTTTCTAGGCCTGTAAAGTAATTTCTTAGGCATTTGATTGGTATGGGAAGGGCTCTCCTGGAAGATGGAATTTTAGCTGATACTTGAAGGAAACCAGAGGAGTCAAGAAGTGGAAATGAGGAACAAAGGTATTCCAGAAATGGGAAACAGCTAATAAAAATGTCCAGAATCTGGAGATAGAATGTCTTCTACAAGAAAGAGCCAAGAGATCAATATTCTTTGATTTAGTTGGGACAGGGAAGACATAAAGTACAAGAAAAATATAAAGGTAGAAGGGTCCAAGTTGTAAAGGACTTGGGATGCCAAACAGAGTTTCCATCTGATCCTATAAGCGATGAGGAGCCAATGGAGTTTAAATAAGTGAGTGATAGGTTAAGATCTTGCTTTAGGAAGATTACTTGATAGCTTAGTGAAAAATCAACTGAAGTAGTTAGAGACAAGTCAAGGAGATGAAGGAGCAGGTTAAAGCAGTATTTCAAACAAATAGTGATGAAGGTCTGCACCAAAATGGTGGCAGCATCACAGGAGAGAGGAAGGGTGTATTACATAAGACATATTTTGGAAGTAGAATAGACAAAACTTGGAAATATATTGCATTGGGTAGTAGTGGGATAGGAGTAAGTCTCTCACTATCTTAATCCTTTACAATTCTTAACCCTTTGCAATTTATCTTTCAACTTTATCATTGAAACGAAATTATTCTCTGCAAAATTATAAATGATACTTGCCAAATTCAATAGCCTCTTCTTAATCCTCATTTTTTACTTTTCTGCAGCCTTTCACATTGTTGATCATTCTTCTCTTCAATAGTATCTTCTCTTTAAATTTTTGGGACACTACTCTCTTGGTTCTCATTCTATCTATCTGACTATTCCTCCTCTGTCTCCTTAGCTAGATGTTTCTCCAGATCTAACTATTACTCAAGGTTCTGTCCTGGATACTTTTTTTCTCATCATACTCTATATCACATCATTTAGTTGATATCAGCTTCCATGGATTTCATTAATATCTTTATGCTAATGCTTCTCAAATATACATAACCTATCCCAAACTCTCTGCTTACCTCCAATCTCACATTTCCAATTGCCTTTCAGGCATCTTGAGTTATATATTCAACAGATTTCTTACTTTGTTAATATATTTCCGTATATCCAAAACATAAAATATTTTCTTCCCTCCTAAACTTTCTACCACTCCTACCTTTCCTATTACTGTAGAGGACAACATTCTCCAACTCCCTCTTGAATTTTTCACTGTCTCTCACTTCTTATAACCAAGCTATTGCTAAGACCTGTTGATTTCACTTTGTAACATATCTCATCTATACTCTCTTCTCTCCTCTGACACTGCAACTAGAGTGACAACTGCCCTCTTGTGCAGACTTTCATCATCTCACATTTGGACTATTGCAAAAGTCTATTGGTGGATCTGCTTTCCTCAATTCTTTCCACTGAGGAATACATGTTCCATATAGCCACTGAAATGATTTTCCTAAAGTTCAGAACTGATCTGAACTTTCATTTCCCCCATTTCAATAAACTGCTTATTACTTTCATGATCAAATACAAATCTTAGGCTCCAAAATTAAAAAAAAAAAGAAAAATATTTGTGTTATAGTCCTAGCTCTGTCACTTACTGTGTGCCAATAGGAATGCCACCTGACCTTCTCAGATATGAAATGAGAAGGTTCAACAAGAAGGCATTGAAGGTCTCTTCCTAAAATGATGTTATAATCACCATCACTATTAAGGGAAATCAAGAACATAGGAGAAAGACAGAATCACTTGTTTCAGTTTTAAAGTTTGTCAAGTCAGTGTTTACATTAAATATATATCCTCCACAATGGCAAAGAATTGGACATGAAAGAAATAGTCTAATTTAAATGTATTTTTTTCATTTTCATTAATTTACAAGTACAAGGTTTCCCCCCAAAAAAAATCTTAGACCAAGATTTTTGAAATATCCTTTACCCATTTTAATAGCTTAAAACTACATTGGAACTTTTGGAACACTGTAAAGATTATGCCCAATATGATATCATAGATTAATGTAGACAGAAGAGCTTGGCATGGAAGGGAAGGGTGGAGAAATAACTACTTAGCAAGCTAATCTTACCACTTGGTTGAATGATATCATTACAGATCTGGAAAGGGTCATAGAGACCATCTAGCTTAGTAAACCTTAAGTGTTTTATGAGTAATGGACTACATTTGGCCACCTGGTGAAATCTATTGACCCATTCTCACAATAGTGTTTTTAAAGGTATAAAATAAGTTATAAGATTACAAAGTAAACCAATTGTATTAAATCTTAAACAAAATAGCAAATTATATTAAGCAATTATCAAAATTTTCTTTCAAATGCTCATTGATTTTAGATTACAAACCTTTAATCTATTTCATATCCTCAGGAGGAACTGAGCTACAAAGTGGTAAAGTATCCAGTCCCAGAATATACACATGAGAGTAACACTTGAATCTGGCAGTACTAGTTCAATGCTTTTTCTCCTAAATCCTGATGTCCTTTGAGGTCTGGGGCAACTTCATTCCTAATGAAGGTTCTCATTCTTAGTCTAGAGAATAACATATAGATATTAATAGCTTAATCTAGTCTCTGGTTGTAATTAGTAAGAGGAAATTACAAAAGATAAAATAAGATGCCCTCATCAGAGGAACCTTCTTTAATCTAGTTCATAACAAAATAATGTTTTACATCTGCTTCTGAGGCATCCCAAAGGGAGAGTTTTTATTATTAGCATTACTGGAGTCATTCAGAGGTTGCCAAATGCCAAATATTTTGGAAAATCCCACTGACAACCATGACTATGGTGATATATTGAAATTACAAGTGGTGATAAAGTGTCAACAGCCTCACCTTTTCTAACTATACAGAAATGGCTAAAATAGAACTTGGAAAATCATGAGTGGAATGTGGGTGTGAAGAGGGGAATGGAAGAATGGAATGTGACTTTTTAATGTTCTAGAAGAGGGAGGCAAAGTTCCCCCAGCTCTTTAGACATTTTTTTCTCCTTGATTTTAGATATTACATTTAAAGAAAATGTCACTTTTAGGGAAAGAGAAATGGTGGGTGTAAATAGGTTGTAACATTTTACAAATTAGGAATCATGAAGGTAAATTAAAAGATATCATCACAGAGTCATTAAATCAAAAGAGAAGATGGATTAATCACATAGTAAGAATAGGGGGTAAATGTTTCATGGTCTGTTTGCTACATTTAGATACTGACAACACACACACACACACACACACACACACACAAACAAAAACACACAAACACAAAATTCAAGGAAATTCCATAGGTTGGACCCCCAGTCTAAAACTTGTGGGAAGATATAAATGACAGTATGACAGTTACTATAGAGACTGGAAAGATGCAGAGAGCTGAACTCTGAAAAGTGTACTTATATCCAGAACAGCAGAGTACTTAAGGCTAAGTACTTATTCAATATGATATAATGGTTCCATAAACATATAGTTAGATAATATGGTGATGTGATGGCTCTCCTCAGGATTGGCATTTGCTGAATTGGCATTTGGTGTGGTGAAGTAATTGGAGGGAAGGATTGGAAGGCTGAAGGAGAGAGTCAGAGTGTCTCTGCCACAGTATGCTCAGCAGGAAATACTTCAGCCTCTAGACTCCAGAGTCCAGGATCCATTTTTGATGAGACACATGGCAGCTTGCCTGCTTCCTCACTTCTCTTCCAAAAGACCAAGGACTTTGACTGATCATTACTCTGACTGATCTGAGGCCCTCCAGAGAGCTAGCCTGGACATTATAGTTACAAAGAAACTGGGCAAACATTGATAGGTTCCTGTTGACACTATTGAAGATTATATGTTGGAGAGCATGCATCCATTTAAGCATAAAATCACTCAATGTTTTTTCAGATTTTAGGGACCAAAAAAAGTACTCAAATTTTTCCTAATCTAGGTAGAAAGGCTAGGACTCTGAGGGTAGGGCTAATATTGAAGTTAAATGTTTTTCCCACAATCACAAAGTTATTTTAATGTCTGGAAGAGGATTTAAGCCCAAATTTCCTGACTCTGAATACTCTTTCTATTATGGTAGACATGCACCACAATATCAAATGAAAATAGCTATGAGAGGAAAAACATATGAAATTAGCTTAGTGAGAATGAGAGACATGGGATAAAGTGATTAAGGGAGTGGGAGATAGGGTATGTGAATGTTAGGAAATGTTTATTTGGATGGGGTAAGTGGGAAGGTATGTGTAGAAGGAGTTGTAAGTGTGGATATGGGTGTAAGGGGGTTAAGAGTTATATGTAAGGGAGTAAGATACATGATTGAAGTGGCATGGAGTAAGAAGAGATATGTGGGAGAGAAAGGGTGTTTGTAGTATGTATATACATATGAGGATGGGGTTTATGTGTGTAAGATTGTATACAAGAAAGAGTATAGATACAAAAGGGAAGAAATAGGTCAAAGAAGAGGAGGTTGGGAATTCTAGGTGAAGGTACCAAAAGTTTTCTTTCCTGGTCATGTGCTAGGTTAAAAACACCCTATTGTTTCTCTCTCTACTTTATTTCTGTTTAGATAAAACATCTGAAACCCTAAGAGTTCATGTTTCTATAACCCTTTGCAATCTATAATCCACTTTCCTCACAATAATCCTTATGAGAAGGATCATATCATTTAGAATGAGAAAGGATTTTTGTATCATTTCAGCCAAACTCCTCATTTTGCAAGTCATGGTTGCAGGACTCTTGCCCTCCTCATCTTAGAGAAGGGGAAAACTGAAAACTGGATAGGGAAAATCATGACCAAGATCATCCAGTCAGTGCCTAGTAGAGCCAAGTCTTGAACTCTTTTATTCTAAATGAGTCCAATATGGTTTGCACTACACCATTAGACTTCTCTATTTTAAGTTGTTTGGAAATGAAAGAGAATTAGCTCAGATCTTCCAAGTAGCTGATAGATAAGAAGTAAAAATCAATAGAATTTGAAAACCTGTCTAGCTTATATTTGCATCTATCATAAACAGGCAGTCAGGGAATATAGTGTACTCAAAATAATTGGTCATAATGAACTGTCTGTAGTTGTTCCAGGCAACAATAGTTTCACAGAAGCTGAAATTCTGGGCCTTAGATCTGGCTATAAAACTTGTAAATCAAAATGGAGATTAATGTAATGGCAGAAGAGTACCAAAGTTTGTCATTGACAATATGTCTACTGTGTATGAGTAATTACAGGTAGCAGATACCAATGCATCAAACCATTGCATTATTGCTATTGTAATTATTATCTTTAGCCAGAATAAGAAGTGAAAACTAGGAAGAGTCTTAAAAGTCATTCAAACTAATTGGGGAAGTTCTCACATCCTTCTGTTTTTTACTAATTTAAATTTAATCCCAGTGTCTTTAATATCCATTATCTGATATCCATTAATTTTCCATATGCTATGATTTAAGTAATTGGAGCATTATATGTGTGTGTGTGTGTATATATATATATATATATATATATATATATATATATATATATATATATAAAACATATGTATATACATATGTTATATATGTATGTGTGTATATATATACACATATATATATGTATAATATACAATATGTGATTAAGTCAAATTAATATTTAATTATGTAATAAATTAAATGTATAATAATATATATTATTTTAAGTTTCATTAATAGAAATGAAAAATATTGTATCAATTTCCTTCAGTTCTTATTTATACTTTTTTGTTTTTAATATAACTGAATACAACTAAAATTGTTGTTTGTGGATGAATGGGAAGTTTTAAAAAGTAAAATCACTTTTTTTTTTCTTCTGCAACAATATATGTACAGCATAAAGAAGGAAAAGGCCATATAGGAAAAGCTAAAGGGATTATTAGTCAATGTTAGTCTTTAGTTTCTGTGTTTATTACTTCCATATTGGTTCAGAATGATTTATCATACAATCTCAAATTTTTTATCATTTTATTGTAGGCATCTTTCACTAAAGGGACTGACCACAATTCCCTATGATAGCAAAAGAAGTCTGCTAATGTGCTTTTATCCATAGACCATTTAATATTCATCATACCTGGATAACCTAAGTGATTTATGGAATAGAAGTTAAAGAAGAAACATTGAAGATAAGCTCTCAAATGGATGTTTCAGGTGTAGTTAATAAGACCTCATTATTATGTGATTATATCAGATGACCCACTTAGCAGCTGCATAGACAGCACAAGATTTCATTCAGAAGACTTGGGCTTTGAGTCCTCAATCTGTCACTACGAGATTTTCTCTGTGAAAAATCATGATGCATAGGTGAGAAGACCCTTTCTATTCCTTAAAATTTTGAATTAGATATTTATGGGGAGGAGACAAGATGGAAGAGAAGATACACGCGATTCTGTAAGCTCCTTTCTTCCCTCACTACCAACCAGATAAAATCAGCCTCAGAAATAGCGCTGGACATCCCAGGAAGAGGCATAGAAAATACACCATATCTGAGGGAATTTAGACAGGGGGAGAAACATTGTGTGAATCTTACTCGCATCAGAAGAGGCTCAAAGAGTAAATACTTGACATATCTGTTTTTCAGAGAATTCTCTCTCACCTCATTAAAGTGGGGGGAGAGGAAAAGGGAAAAGGAAAAGGAGAATAAGGGAAGGGACTCAGAGGGAGGGGGGAGGGATACTAAAAAAAAAAAGGGAGGGCTGCACATCACAAGTGGGGTCTATAAATTAAATATTGGGGAAGGGGTTCAGGGGTGTCATGGGAAAAAGCATAATCTGGGGATAATATGATGGCAGGAAATGCAGAATTAGTAATTTTAATGTAAATATGAATGGGATGAAATCTCCCATCAAATGGAGACGGATAGCAGACTGGATCAAAAACCAAAACCCTACAATATGTTGTTTACAGGAAACACACTTAAAGCAGGGAGATACATACAGAGTAAAGGTAAAAGGTTGGAGCAGAATCTACTAGGCTTCAGGTAAAGCCAAAAAAGCAGGGCTGGCTATCCTTATCTCAGATCAAGCAAAAGCAGAAGTTGATCTAGTTAAAAGAGATAAGGAAGGAAACTATATCCTGCTGAAAGGTAGCATAAATAATGAAGCCACATCAATACTAAACATATATGCACCAAGTGGTACAGCATCTAGCTTTTTAAAGGAAAAATTAAGAGAATTGCAAGAAGAAATAGATAGTAAAACTATAATAGTGGGAGATCTTAACCTTGCACTCTCAGATTTAGACAAATCAAACCACAAAACAAATAAGAAAGGAATTTAAAAAGTAAATATAACATTAGAAAAACTAGGTATGATAGACCTGTGGAGAAAACTGAATGGTGATAGAAAGGAATATACTTTCTTCTTAGCAGTTCATGGATCCTATACAAAAATTGACCATATATTAGGACATAAAGATCTCAAAATTAAATGTAGGAAGGCAGAAATAATAAATGCCTTCTTCTCAGATCACAATGCAATAAAAGCTACATTCAGTAAAAAGTTAGGGGTAAATAGACCAAAAAGTAATTGGAAACTGAATAATCTCATCTTAAAGAATGACTGGGTTAAACAGCAAATTATAGAAACAATTAATAATTTCACCCAAGATAATGACAATGATGAAACATCATACCAAAATCTGTGGGATGCAGTTAAAGTGGTAATAAGGGGAAATTTTATATCTTTAGAGGCTTATTTGAAGAAAATAGAGAAAGAAAAGATTAACGAATTGGGTCTGCAACTTAAAAAGCTAGAAAAAGACCAAATTAAAAACCCCTAACCAAAAATTAAACTGGAAATACAAAAATTAAAAGGAGAAATCAATAATATTGAAAGTAAAAAAAAACTATTGAATTAATAAATAAAACCAAGAGTTACTTTTATGAAAAAGCTAATAAAATAGATAAACCTTTGGTAAATCTGATCAGAAAAAAGAAAGAGGAAAATCAAATTGTTAGTCTTACAAATGAAAAGGGGGATCTTTCCACCAATGAAGAGGAAATTAGAGAAATAATAAGGAGTTACTCTGTGCAACTTTATGCCAATAAATTTGATAACTTAAGTGAAATGGATGACTTCCTCCAAAAATATAGGCTTCCTAGATTAACAGAGGAGGAGATAAATTGCTTAAATAGTCCCATTTCAGAAAAAGAAATAGAACAGGCTATTAATCAACTCCGCAGGAAAACATCCCCAGGACCAGATGGATTTACATGTGAATTCTACCAAACATTTAAAGAACAATTAGCCCCAATGCTATATAAACTATTTGAAAAAATAGGGGATGAAGGAGTCCTACCAAACTCTTTCTATGACACAGACATGGTACTGATACCTAAACCAGGTCGACTGAAAACTGAGAAAGAAAATTATAGACCAATTTCCTTAATGAATATTGATGCTAAAATCTTAAATAAGATATTAACAAAAAGTATTCAGAAACTTATCCCCAGGATAATACACTATAATCCAGTAGATGTATACCAGGAATGCAGGGCTGGTTGAATATTAGGAAAACTATTAGTATAATTGACCATATTAATAATGAAATTAATAAAAAACATATGATCATCTCAATAAATGCAGAAAAAGCATTTGACAAAATCCAACATCCATTCCTACTAAAAACTCTTGAGAGTATAGGAATAAATGGACTATTCCTTAGAATAATCAGGAGCATATATTTAAGACCGTCAGTAAGCATAATATGCAATAGAAATAAACTGCAACCTTTCCCAGTAAGATCAGGAGTGAAACAAGGTTGCCCACTATCACCATTACTATTCAATATAGTACTAGAAGTGGTAGCCTCGGCAATAAGAGCCGAGAAAGAGATTCAAGGATACAAAATAAATCCACATAAATCCTCAGCATTTTTATATATCACCAACAAAATGCAACAGCAAGAGATAAAAAGAGAAATTCCATTCCAAACAAATGTTGAGAGTATAAAGTATTTGGGAATCCATCTACCAAAGAATAGTCAGGAATTATAAGAGAAAAATTACAAAACACTTGCCACAAAAAAAAAAAGGTCAGATTTAAATAATTGGAAAGACATTCTGTGCTCTTGGATAGGTCGAGCGAATATAATAAAGATGACAATACTCCCCAAACTAATCTATCTATTTAGTGCTATACCAATCAGACTCCCAAGAAACTATTTTAATGACCTAGAAAAAATAATAACAAAATTCATATGAAAGAATAAAAGGTCGAGAATTGCAAGGGATCTAATGAAAAAAAAGTCAGAGGAAGGTGGTCTAAGTGTACCTGATCTAAAGCTATATTATATAGCAGCAGTCCACCAAAACCATTTGGTATTGGCTAAGAAATAGACCAGTAGATCAGTGGAACAGATTAGATACAAAGGACAAAAAAGGGTACATCTATAGCAATATAATCTTTGACAAACCAAAAGATACCAACATTAGGGATAAAAATTCATTATTTGGAAAAAACTGTTGGGAAAACTGGAAATTAGTATGGCAGAAATTAGATATGGATCCACACTGAACACCATATACCAAGTTAAGATCAAAATGGGTCCATGACTTAGGCATAAAGAATGAGATAATAAATAGATTAGAGAAACAGAAAATAGTCTACCTCTCAGACCTGTGGAGGAGGAAGGAATTTATGACCAGAGGAGAATTAGAGATCATTATTGATCACAAAACAGAAGATTTTGATTACATCAAACTAAAAAGTTTCTGTACAAACAATACTAATGCAACAAGATTAGAAGGGAAGTAACAAATTGGGAAAATATTTTTAAAGTTAAAGGTTCTGACAAAGGTCTCATTTCCAAAATATATAGAGAACTAATTTTTAAGAAATCAAACCATTCTCCAATTGATAAATGGTCAAAGGATATGAACAGACAATTCTCAGATGATGAAATTGAAACTATATCCACTCATATGAACGAGTGTTCCAAATCACTACTGATTAGAGAAATGCAAATTAAGTCAACTCTGAGATACCACTATACACCTGTCAGATTGGCTAAGATGACAGGAACAAATAATGATGAATGTTGGAGGGGATGTGGGAAAACTGGGACATTGATACATTGTTGGTGGAGTTGTGAAAGAATCCAGCCATTCTGGAGAGCAATTTGGAACTATGCCCAAAAAGTTATCAAACTGTGCATACCCTTTGACCCAGCCATACTACTACTGGGCTTATATCCCAAAGAAATACTAAAGAAGGGAAAGGGACCTGTATGTGCCAAAATGTTTGTGGCAGCTCTTTTTGTTGTAGCTAGAAACTGGAAGTTGAATGGATGTCCATCAATTGGAGAATGGTTGGGTAAATTATGGTATATGAAGGTTATGGAATACTATTGTTCTGTAAGAAATGACCAGCAGGAGGAATACAGAGAGGCTTGGAGAAACTTACATCAACTGATGCTGAGTGAAATGAATAGAACCAGAAGATCGCTGTACACTTCAATGCTGTATGAAGATATATTCTGATGGAAGTGGATATCTTCAACATAAAGAAGATCCAACTCACTTCCAGTTGATCAATGATGGACAGAAATAACTACACCCAGAGAAGGAACACTAGGAAGTGAATGTAAATTGTTAGCACTACTGTCTATCTACCCAGGTTACTTA
Organism: Sminthopsis crassicaudata; assembly: GCF_048593235.1. Lineage (NCBI taxonomy): Eukaryota > Metazoa > Chordata > Mammalia > Dasyuromorphia > Dasyuridae > Sminthopsis > Sminthopsis crassicaudata. Next base: position 410,816,826 of record NC_133618.1, on the reverse strand, counting down.
TACCTTCGGAATCGAATACTTAATGTGCAACAAGAAAATGGTATTTACACACATATATTGTATCTAGGTTTTATTGTAACACATGTAAAATGTATAGGATTGCCTGTCATCGGGGGGAGGGAATTGAGGGAGGGGGGGGATTATTTGGAAAAATGAATACAAGGGATAATATTATAAAAATAATAATAATAATAATAAAAAAGACTTTGAATTAGCTCAGTTCCTATTCCTGAACCATGTTTTCCAATTTTTCCCATGATCCTCCTCTTACCTCTCTTTGCAGTGAGGTGACCATATCCTAAAATAATTGAATATTTTTTAATTGAAAATTTAATTTTAAAAATGAATTTTTTCATTTGAAGCAAAAATCATTTTTAATAAAAGAATTGTAATGGAAGATATCATGGAGATAAAATCTGGAAGACATAGCAACTGATCGGATTTGTGGGGAGTGAGGGTATATAGATTCACAATTTATTCACACAAACTATTTTCATATATATATATATATATATATATATATATATATATATATATATATATATATATATATATATATATATATATATATATATATATATATAGCTATTTGCTTATCATCCATCTTCCCTAGGACATAAGATGTCATCCTGCAAAAGCAAGCAACCATTTGACCATATGGTAACATTCTCACTCATTATTCTTATGTCAATATAGTTAGTCACTGGTTGAATAATTTAGGGATGTTCTTCTTGGCTTTTCTGATACTTCTAGACAACTGAGCTCTCTTTGTAAGGTGGGAAAAAGAAGCATCTGCTATAGAATATCTTATGTTCATGACCTGACCATCCAATTTTTATGTGTTACCCCTAATAAGTAGGTATCATCTGTGGCTTCTGCCTCCTTGAGACCACTAGTCAAAGTAAAACTAAAACGAATTGGGTTATCTCCGAGTTTTGCTTCTCTAGTGCACCAAGGTCCCTTAGGTTCAAGGTGGTCTTTGTAGGTTTTTCTGTATTTTTTTTAATGTTCTCATATTACATTTAATCTTTATGTGAATTCTGAACCAAGCCACTGCTACTTTGCCTCCTTTGGTGAAAAAAAGATGTTAAGCTTTAACCTGGGGTCTGTATCCAATTCCTTTATTCCTGCATTTTTATGATTCCAACCAGTTAGTGAATTGTCCCATGTACACAAGTTATTATAAAAAATTGTCTTGATAGAACTCCACCTGCTTTATGGTGCTATGGGGTGGGAGAAGTCATATTCTTTTGAGTATCTGATATAGTGTGACTTTTCATCAGGCAATTATCATGTTTTCCAGTGATGCCAAGATTATGTAGTAGGGCTCTATAACTTGGCTGCAATTCCTGCCAACAAACCGAAACATCATAATGCTTGTTCTTGGTCTTCATTTTTGCTGAAACCAAATTTAGGCAAGAGATATTTCTCAATCTTTCTCTGAGCCTCATAATATCAGAAATTATCATAGACCAATATGGCATATGTTAAGATTTTACAAAGTATCTTCATCACAACAATCCTTTGAAATAAAAAGTAAAAGTATTGGAGGGTGGAGCCAAGATGGCAGAGAAGATACACATGAATCTGTAAACTCCCTTCTTCCCTCATTGCCAATTATTTAAATCAGCCTCAAAAATAATGCTGGACTGTTAGAAACTACAAAGATTGAAAGCACAACGTACCAGCTGAAGAGAATCTGGAATTTCAACAGAAAAGTTCAGTTCCGAGGAGAGGAAGAAAAAAGACCAGCACAGACAGGGTTAGGTGCTAGCACACTGTGCCGATCGGGCTGGGGAGAACTCTGGGATCAGAGAAGCCACTGAGATAGAGGAATCTGGAACAGGCTGTTAGCTCTTCTCTGCTTATAAAACAGCAGCTTAGAAGAGAAATCAAGCCACTTTAAAATATAAAGCCAGAACCACCCCAATCTGGAAGTGACCTAACACATTTTGGCACTGCTGTGCAGCCATTTTCTGCTGTCTGGGCTTCACCTTGGGTTAGTTAAGAGCCTGAACAGCAGGGACACAGCCTGAGGCAATATCTAATCCACAGAGTGCCAGGCTTGGCCAGAGGCTGTAGAACTCAGCCTCAGAAGTCCAAGAGAAGCTGAACCATTGAAATAGGGAACACAGTTTCCATACAGACACTTCTAGTTTGAGCACAGGGGCTTTTCACATCAGCTGCTGACATTCACGCCCAAAGAAACACATTGGCTGGGCTTTGTGTCACCGTTACTGTTCAGTCTTAAACCTCAGGGCAGTCGCTAGGACACACAGCAGGGTCCTTCACTGGGCAACCTTCACAGTGCACTCATACTTATCACCTCTGAGGCACTTCCAGGGAGGGAGAGGGGAACTCTCTCCCAGAGCTCCCTCCTACCTCAGGCACAGGAGCCACTGCATCCATCTGGTCTGAGAGGAAGCTGTGAAAGAAATAAATAAATAAACTTCTTACCCCAAGGACAGAGGCCAAAAGATTTTTAACCATGAGTAAAAAGCTGAAGAGGACTATTGATTACTTCTACACAGAGAAAGAGCAGGTATCCAACCCCAAGGAAGTTAACAGCAGAGAGTCAGCAGATAGCACTCTAAAGGGGAACAATACCTGCCCCCCATCACATAATTCTCTGCTAGAAGAGACTATTAAAAAGTTAAGAGAGTTTGAAGGAAAATGGGGAAAGGAAAGAGAAGCTATGATAGAGAATAACAACTTTCTGAAATTTGAGTTGGAAAAAAGAATTCACAGGAGATGCAGAGAAATAAAATTTGTGAATTAGAAAAGGTTAAAAAATCACAGGACGGTAGGATTTCTGAATTGGAAAAGATAAAAAATTCTCAAGAAAGTAGGATTTCTGAACTGGAAAAAGAAAATAACTCTCTAAAAAAATTAGGGAAATGGAAAAAAATTCAATAGAGCAAAATAATTCATTTAAAAACTCAATTGGGCATATACAAAAAGAGCTAAAAAATGTGAATGAAGAAAATAACTCATTAAAAATCAGGACAGAACAAATAGAAATGAATGATTCATTGAGAACCAAAGAATCAGTCAAACAAAACAAAACAAAACAAAACCAAAAAAAAATGAAAAGCTGGATAATAACGTCAAATACTTACTAGGAAAATCTATAGACCTGGAAAATAGATCTAGGAGATATAATCTGAGGATCATTGGACTTCCCGAAAACTATATGAAGAAAAAAAGAGCCTAGATTCTATTTTACAGGAAATCATCAAAGAGACCTGTCCAGAGATAATAGAAACAGAAGGGAAAATAGGTGTTGAAAGAATTCATTGAACACCTTCTGAAAAAGACCCTAAAAAAAGAACTCCACGGAATATTGTGGCTAAGATGCAGAACTACCAAACAAAGGAAAAATATTGCAAGCAGCTAGAAAAAAAGTAATTCAAATATCAAGGGGCCACAATAAGGGTCATGCAAGATCTGGCTGCCTCCACATTAAAAGCTTGAAGGGCCTGGAACCTGATATTCCAAAAGGCAAAAGATCAAGTATTACAACCAAGGATAAACTAAGCAGATAAGTTTAGCATTTTCTTCCATGGAAGAAGATGGTCATTTAATGAAACAGAGGAATTCCATTTGTTTCTAAGAAAAAAAACCAGACTAAAGCAAAAAATTTGATCTACATCCACAAAACTGAAGAGAAACAGAAAAAAGTTAAAAGAACTCTTGAGAACTGTATCTCTGTTGTGGATATATAGAAAGTCCATATGGATAATTTGATTTTACTGATATAAAAAAGGGGGGAGTAGTAAAGGGAAGGGGACAGTATCAGAAAAAGGGGAAGGAGTGATAAAATGAGGGAAACTACATCCCAGAAAGAGGCATAGAAAAATATAACACATTTGAGGGAATTTAGAGAGGGGGGGAAAACATTCTATGAAGCTTACTCTCATCAGAGTAGGCTCAAAGAGTAAATAATTGACATATTTGTTTTTCAGAGAATTCTCTCTACCTCATAAAAAGGGAGGAGAGGAAAAGGAAAAAGGAAAAGGGGAATAAGGGAAGAGTACAAGAAAAGGGAAGGGATTTGGAAGGAGGGGGAGGAATATTAAAAAGGGAGGACTGTGTGTCACAAGTGGGGTCTATAAATTAAATATTGGGGAAGGGGTTCAGGGGGGTCAAGGGAAAAAAGAATAAGCTGGGGATAATATGATGGCAGGAAATACAGAATTAGTAATTTTAACTGTAAATGTGAATAGGATGAAATCTCCGCACAAATAGAGACAGATAGCAGACTGGATCAAAAATCAGAACCCTACAATATATTGTTTACATATATCATCTTAAAATTGTCTGTTCATATCCTTTGACCATTTATCAATTGGAGAATGGCTTGATTTCTTATAAATTAAAGTCAATTCTCTGTATATTTTGGAGATGAGGCCTTTATCAGAACCTTTAACTGTAAAAATGTTTTCCCAATTTACTTCCCTTCTAATCTTGTTTGCATTAGTTTTGTTTGTGCAAAAGCTTTTTAATTTGATGTAATCAAGTTTTTCTATTTTGTGATCAATAATGCTCTATAGTTCCCCTTTGAACACAAATTCCTTCCTCCTTCACAAGTCTGAGAGATAAACTATCCTATGTTCCTCTAATTGATTTATGATCTCGTTCTTTATGCCTAAATCTTGGATCCATTTTGATCTTATCTTATTATGTGGTATTAAGTGTGGGTCCATGCCTAGTTTCTGCTATACTAATTTCCAGTTTTTCCAACAGTTTTTTTTTCGAATAATGAATTCTTATCCCAAAAGTTGGGATGTTTGGGTTTGTCAAACACTAGATTGCTATTTTTATTCACTATCTTGCCCTGTGAACCTAACCTATTCCACTGATCAACTAGTCTATTTCTTAGCCAATATCAAATGGTTTTGGTGACTATTGCTTTTTAATATAATTCTGGATGAGGTACAGCTAGGCCACCTTCATTTGATTTTTTTTCATTACTTCCCTTGAAATTCTCAACCTTGTGTTCTTCCATATGTATTCTGTTGTAATTTTTTCTAGGTCATTAAAATAGTTTCTTGGGAGTCTGATTGGTATAGCACTAAATAAATATATTAGTTTAGGGAGTATTGTCATCTTTATTATATTCGCTCAGCCTATCCAAGAGCACTGAATGTCTTTCCAATTACATAAATCTGACTTTATTTTTGTGGCAAGTGTTATGTAACTTTGCTCATATAATTCCTGACTTTCCTTTAGTAAATATATTCCCAAATATTTTATATTATTGACAGTTATTTTGAATGGAATTTCTCTTTTATCACTTGCTCTTGGATTGTGTTGATAATGTACAAAAATGTTGAGGATTTATGTGGATTTATTTTGTATCCTGCAACTTTGCTGAAGTTCTGAATTATTTCTAATAGCTTTTTAAGCAGAGTCTTTAGGGTTCTCTAAGTATACCATCATGTCATCTTCAAAGAGTGATAGTTTGATTTCCTCATTATCTATTCTAATTCCTTCAATCTTTTTCTCGGCTCTTATTGACGAGTCTAGTATATTGAATAGTAATGGTGATAGTGGGCAACCTTGTTTCACTCCTGCTCTTACAGGGAAAAGTTCCAGTTTATCACCATTACATATAATGTTTACTGACAGTTTTAAATATATGCTCCTTATTATTTTAAGGAATAGTCCATTTATTCCTATAGGAATTCATGTTGGATTTTATCAAATGCTTTTTCTGCATCTATTGAGATGATCATGTTTTTTGTTAATTTGGTTACTGATATAGTCAATTATGCTAATAGTTTTCCTAATATTGAACCAGTCCTGCATTCCTGGTATAAATCCCACTTGGTCATTGTGTATTATCCTGGGGATGATTTTCTGTAGTCTTTTTGCCAATATTTTATTTAAGATTTTAGCATCAATATTTATCAGGGAGATTGGTCTATAATTTTCTTTCTCAGTTTTCAGCCTACCTGGTTTAGGTATCAGTACCATGTCTGTGTCATAAAAGGAATTTGGTAGGACTCCTTCAATCCATATTTTTTCAAATAGTTTATAAAGCATTGGAGTTAGTTGTGCTTTAAATGTTTGGTAGAATTCACATGTAAATCCATCTGGTGCTTGGGATTTTTTCCTGGGGAGTTGATTAATAACTTGTTCTCTTTCTTTTTTCTGAAATAGGACTGTTTAGACTACTTACTTCTTCCTCTGTTAATCTGGGCAAGCTATATTTTTGAATGTATTCTTCCATTTCATTTAAGTTATCAAATTTATTGGCATAAAGTTGAGCAAAGTAGCTCCTAACTATTGTTCTAATTTCCTCTTCATTAGTGATGAGTTCTCCCTTTACATTTTCAAGACTAACAATTTGCTTTTCCTCTTTCCTTTTTTTAATCAGATATACTAAGGGTTTGTCTTTTTTTGTTTTTTTCATAGAACCAACTCTTAGTTTATTAATTAATTCAATAGGTTTTTTTGTTTTTTTTGTTTTTTTGTTTTTACTTTCAATTTTTATTAATTTTGACTTTTATTTTTAGAATTTCAAGTTTTGTGTTTGTCTGGGGGAGTTTAATTTGTTCCTTTTCTAGCAATTTTAGTTGTTAGCCCAATTCGTTGACCCTCTCTTTCTCTATTTTATGCAAGTAGGCTTCTAGAGATATAAAACTTGCCCTTATTACTGCTTTGGCTGTATCCCACACATTTTGCTATGAAGTCTCATTATTGTCATTTTCTTAGGTGAAGTTATTAATTATGTCTATGATTTGCTGTTTTACCCAATCATTCTTTAGTATAAGATTATTTAGTTTCCAATTATTTTTGGTCTATTTTCCCCTGGCTTTTTATTAAATGTAATTTTAATTGCATTGTGGTCTGAAAAGGATGCATTTACTATTTCTGCCTTACTTCATTTGATTCTGAGGTTTTTATGTCCTAGTATATGACCAATTTTTGTAAAGGTTCTATGAACTGCTGAGAAAAAAGTATACTCCTTTCTGTCTCCATTTAGCTTTTGCCAAAGATCTATCATATAAAACTTTTCTAGTATTCTATTTACCTATTTGACTTCTTTCTTATTTATTTTGTGGTTTGATTTATCTAATTCTGAGAGTGCAAGGTTGAGATCTCCCACTATTATAGTTTTGCTGTCTATTTCTTCTTGCAGCTCTCTTAATTTTTCTTTTAAGAATTAGATGCTGCACCACTTAGTGCATATATGTTTAATATTGATACTGCTTCATTATCTTTGCTACCCTTTAGCAGGATATAATACCCTTCCTTATCTCTTTTAATTAGATCAATTTTTGTTTTTGCTTGATCTGAGATGAGGATAGCTACCCCTGCTTTTTTGGCTTCACCTGAAGCATAGTAGATTCTGTTCCACCCTTTTACTTTTAGTTTGAATGTATCACCCTGTTTCAGGTATGTTTCCACACATAAACAACATATAGTAGGATTCTGGCTTTTAATCCAGTCTGATAACTGCTTCCTCTTTATGAGGGAGTTTACCTCATTCACATTTATGATTAGAATGATTAATTCTATATTGCTTGCCATCCTGTTAACCCCTGCTTATGCTTTTTTTCCTTTCCTTCCCTCTTACCCCCCTACCCAGTATTAAACTTGTGAACACCACTTGCTTTTCACAGCCCTCCCTTTTTAGTATACCTCCCCACCTTAAATTTTTCTTCCTATTTTACCCTTTTTCTCACAATTTATGTATTCCCTTCCCCTTAGCTTACTCCTTCCCTCTCACTTTTCAATGAAGTGGAATAAGTTTTAACATAAATCAAATATGTTTATAGATACACACTATGCTTATCTCTCTCCTTTCTTTCTCTCAGATATACTAGGTTACCTTTGCCTCTTCATGAGATGTAGTACCACCACTTTACCTTTTTTTATGATATGATTTCCTTTCCACCTCTAGTTTCTAGGACAAATTATACATGTGTTCTTTACATATCTTTATAATAGAAATATAGTTTTCAAGATTTCTTTTTACCTTTTTAGAAATCTCTTGAGTTCTGTATGTGAAGATCAAACATTTTGTGTAGTTCTGGTTTTTTCATCAAAAATATAAGGAATTCATTTATTTCATTAAATGTCCATCTTCTTCCCTGGAAAAAGATGCTCATTTTTGCTGGGTAAGCTATTCTTGGCTGAATAGCAAGTTCCTTAGCCTTTCAGAATATCATTTTCTGGGCCCCTCGTTCTTTTAATGTGGACACTGCTAGATCCTGTGTTATTCTTATTGTGGCTCCTCCATATCTAAATTGCTTTTTTCTAGCAGCTTCCAGTATTTTTTTCCTTTGTCTGATGGTTCTTGAACTTGGCCAGTATATTTCTTGGCGTTTTGATTTTAGGGTCCCTTTCAATAGGTGATTGATGAATTTTTTTTCAATGTCCATTTTACCCTCTGTTTCCAAACCATCTGGGCAGTTCTCTTTGATAATGTCCTGGAAAATAGTGTCCAGGCTCTTTTTTTCCTCACATTTTTCAGGGAGTCTGATTATTCTCAAATTGTCTCTCCTGGATTTGTTTTCCAGGTCTGTTGTCTTTCCAATAATGTACTTGACATTCTTTTCAATTGTTTCATTTTTCTGGTTTTGCTTGACTACTTTTTGGTTTCTCCTTGAGTCATTCATTTCTACTTCTTTGAATCTAATTTTCAATGATGTATTTTCTTCACTCACTTTTTAAATATCTTTTTGTAATTGTCCAATTGAATTTTTAAGTGAGTTTTTTTCTTCTATGGATTTTTTTTCCATTTCATCCATTTTATTTTTTAGAGAGCTGTTTTCTTTTTCCAGCTCACTAATTTTATTTCTCAATGATTTGTTTTCTGTATCCACTCTGTCTTTAAATGCATGGAATGATTTCTCCAGGCTCTCTTGCCAAGCTTCCCTTTCCTTTTCCCATTTTTCTTCTAGCTCTCTTGTGAGAGCCTTTTTGATTTCCTCTATGAGATTCTTTTGTATTGAGGAGCAGCTCATATCCCCCTTAGGGGATTCCTCTGGAGACAATCTGTTTATGATCTCCTCAGTATTTGAAGTCTGCTCTCTCTCCAAACAGAAGCTGTCTATGGTTAGAGCCCTTTTGAATTTTTTGTTCATTTTGTCAGAGTAGGAATCAAAGAAAATAAATTGACAAGAGAAACAATTGGTCTGTTTCTGGGGGGGATGGGGCTGGATGGTGTTAAGGAGCTTCTTCTACAGACTGAGGGAGACAGCAGCGAGGCACTAGCAGGACAGTGATGGCTGTGCTATGTCTGCACTCTGAAGCTCTGAGAATGTGCTGAGTCACTCTGATTTGGGGTGGGGGTGGACGGGTCCTGAGAGATTGCTAGCTTTCTGGGGTTTTATTCATCACCTCCAGTAATTACTCCTTTCTCTGCTGCTCCTGACTTGCTGCCAAGACAGAACATCCACATTGGGGTAAATTCTTTTCACAGAAATGGCAGAGATCACACCCCCTCTACCCTCAGCTCTGAGCTGTGTAAGCTGCATCTCTCTCTCTCTCTCTCTCTCTCTCTCTCTCTCTCTCTCTCTCTCTCTCACTGATTGCCCTCAGTCTGTCTGTCCCCAGTGTGTTTGACCCTCCCCCGTGCAAACACAAACCTTCTCTGGTGAATTTCAAGGATGTCTTCTGTTGGTGATTATTTGTGGGTTCCTTTTCTGGTCAAGCATTAACACCGGGGCTTGTCATGAAGTAAGTCCTGAAAGAAAACATGGAGCTCAAGCAGCTGTGCACCTCCTCTCCACCATCTTGGCCAGAAGTCCGCCAATACTATCTCTTTAAAATTTCTGCCACTCCTTTGGCAGTATCTCATGAACCAGTTCCTTTGGATCATGTTATTTCCCTTTGTCCAGAAGTATACAAGTTGAATATCTTTATTCTGCAACTATATCTCTGTCAGGTATCTCCATTCAATCCATCTATTGAGGATTGGCTCAGGGCTTCCACCAATCAGGCAGGCTACTTGGCAAATGAAGGTTCCATGCTACACTTTATGTGCCAAGTACCCTGCCTAATTTGTTCATTTTTCTATCCTTTACAAGATTCATTATGGTTATAAAGTCTCAGTGGTAAGGCATCTGAGGCCATCCATCTTCTTCCTCCTCTTCACTGAAACTGAAACCATAGTTGCCAAGGCAAAAATGTCTTCAACCAATGATGATTTTTTTTGGAATGAGCCTGTATATAAAGCCATCCATGAGTTCTCCATTGAAAATTGCTATAACTCCATGACAAAGAGAGATAATTAAAAGATTGATTAATTTGTCTGGTAGATTTATCCTAATTTAAGTACATAACATAAGAAATGTCCATGTTATCAGTAATTTTCAACAATTCACAACAAAGATAAAATGTGAATGTGAAAGAGGGAAATAGATATGGATATAGAGGTTTGTTTTTTTTTCCCCTTTGCATTTGTTTGGAAAATGGTATCCAGTAGATTTAGGATAAATTCTTTGTTAGGGTGTGGTATTCGCCAGCTGACAAACTTCGGGGAGAACTCTACCTTAGAGTTGGTTACTCTGCTCTGACAGCAGGGCAGTTGATTACCTGAGAAGCTATAAAGACAAAGGGTTATTACTATAACCCCAAAATGCTATAGCCTCTCAAGACCTGGCCACACCCACCCAGCATCTGGAGGGACTCAGCACAATCTCAGCACACAAATGCTAATCCCAGCACAAACACAATCTTCAGCTGCTGCTTTGCTGCCACTTTCTGTTATCTGTTGAGGAAGCTCAGTAACCACACATTGCCCCAAAAGCAGACTGCAGCTTTTTTGTTGTGGGTAAAATGAATAAAAAGGCAAAGCAGTCTCTAACTATAGATTGCTTCTATACTGAAAGAGATCAGATCTCCAACCCTGAGGAGACTAAAAACAGTTTGTCTCTAGATGAAAACCCAAAAGTTCTTATGATCTGGTCCCTACCACATAAGGCTCTCATAGAAGAAATTTAAAAGGCTCTTAAAAGAGTGCTAGAAGAAAATGAGGAAAGGAAAGGTAAGATTTGCAAGAGGGTCTGGATAAGGTATGTAACTCATTAAAAGTTAGAGTGGAAAAAGAAAACTCTGAAAAATAGAATCTGTGAATTGGAAAAAGAAAATAACTCCTTAAAAATAAAATTGGCAAAATGGGAAAAAAATTTTATAGAACAAAACAACTCATTGAATAATTAAATTGGACAATTACAAAAAGAAAAAAAAAGTAAATGAAGAAAATAATTCATTAAAATCAGAATGGAATAAATGGAAATGTATGACTCGAAGAGAACCAAGAATCAATCAAAAACAAAACAAAACAAAACAAAACAAAACAAAACAAAACAAAAAAAAAAAAAAGAGAGAAAAAAAGAAAGAAAAAAAGAAAAGAAAAAGTAGAAAAAATATTAAATAACTACTTGGGAAAATATCAAACCTGGAAAACAGATCTAGGAGAGATAATCTAAGGATTATTGGACTACCTGAAAATCATGCTGAAAATAAGAGCCTAGACACTATTTTTCAGGAAATTATCAAAAAAAAAAAAAATTGCCCAGATGTCATAGAATTAGAAGGTAAAATAGACATTGAAAGAATTCATCAATCACCTACTGAAAGAGATCCCAAAATTAAAATATTTTAGCTAAATTCCAGAACTATCAGATCAAGATAAAAATACTAGAAGCAGCCAGAAAAAATAATGAGCCACAATAAGGATCACTCAGGATCAAGCAGCATCTACATTAAAGGATCGAAGAGCTTGGAATTTGATATTAAGAAAAGAAAGGCAAAGGAACTTGGTATGCAGCCAAGAATAATTCACCCAGCTAAACTGAACATTTTCTTCCAGGGAAGAAGATGGACATTCAGTGAAATAGGAGAATTCCATTTATTTCTGATGAAAAAAACAAAACAAAATAAAACAAAACAAAACAAATAAAAAAAAAAAAACAGAGCTAAACAAAAAGTTTGACCTCCAAATATAGAATTCAAGAATAACAAGGTAAAAAGAACTCTTGAGAACAGTATTTCTGTCAGGGGTATACACAAAGAGTACATGTATAATTTGGTTTTACTGTTATAATATTAAAAAAAAAAAAAAAAAAAAAAAAAAAAAAAAAAAAAGATCGAGAGGTGGAAAGGAAATTGTACCAGAAAAAAAGGGAAGAAGTGGCAAAGGAAACCTATTATATCTGAGGGAAAGAAGGGAGTGGAATGAATATACTGTGAATCTTACTCTCATAAGAATTAGTTCAAGAAGAAAGTATTAGACATATTGTATTTACAGAGAAACTTCTCTCATCTCATTGAAAAGTGGGGCAAAAAGGGAAGGGGTAGGCTAAATAGAAAGGAATACAGTAACTGTAATGGAAAGGTTTAAGAAAAGGGGAGGGATCCTAAAGAGGGAGGGCTGTGTGAGGCAAGTGGTGCTCATAAGGGGGATAAGGGGAGGGACATAAGGGGGAAAGGAAAGAGAAATTATACACTTCAAGAACAGTAAACAATAATATATGATGATCAATTCTGATGGACGTGGCTCTCTTCAACAATGAGATGAACCAAATCAGTTTCAAATTATCAGTGATGAACAGAACCAACTACACCCAGCAAAAGAACACTGGGAAATGAGTGTAGACCACAACATAGCATTTACACTCTTTCTGTTATTGTTTGCTTGCATTTTTGTTTTTCTTCTTAGGCTATTTTTACCTTCTTTCTAAATCCATTTTTTCCTGTGCAATAAGATAACTGTATACATATATTGTATTTAACATATATTTTAACATGTTTAACATATATGGGACTATCTGCCATCTAGGGATCTAGGGGAAGGGGTGGAGGGAAGGAGGGGCAAAGTTGGAACAGAAGTTTTTGCAAGGTCAATGCTGAAAAATTACCCATGCATATGTTTTATCAATAAAAAGCTTTAGTAATAAAAAAAGATAAAGTTCTCAAGAATTAAACACATCACTTTCCCATTTAGGGATGTAATGTTTTTAACCTTTTAAAAATAGGATTTTTTTCTTCCTTTTTAACCTCTTTATTCTTCTTTTGAATTCTGTATTTAAAGATCGTACTTTTTTTGTTATTGTTGTTGTTCAGCTCTGGTCTTTTCATCACATATAAATGAAATTCCCCTCTTTCACTAAATGGCCACATTTTCCCTGAAAGAAAATGCTTAATTATGCTGAAGAGTTGTTTCTTGCCTGCTATTCCAAGTACCTTTTCCCTCTGGAATATCAAGGTTCAAGCTGTTCAATCCTTTCAGAAATGTTCCTTTCATAGCAATATGCTATGTCCTGGGCAATCTTGGTTCGTCCATATTTGAATTGTTTCTTTCTGGCTGGTTGTAATATTGTTTCTTTCTTCTTATAATTCTGAAATTTAGCTATGATATTCCTTGGAGTTTTTATTTTGGGGTCTCTTTCAGGAGGTGATTAGTGAATTCTTTAAATGGCTATTTTACCTTCTAGTTCTAAGACATTAGCACAGTTTTCTTTGATAATTTCTTAAGTGATATTATCTAGGCTCTTCAATTATATCTCCTGCATCCATTTTCTAGGTTTATTATTTTTCTGATGAGGTATTTTACATTCTCTTCTCTTTCTTCATTTCTTAAAAAATTTTCTTTAACTGATTCTTAATGTCTCATTGAGTCATTCACCTCAATTTCTTCCATTTCTAGTTTTTAATGAATTGCTTTCTTCAGTTAACTTTTATACTTCTTTTTGATTTTGACCAATTGAACTTTTAAATAAATTATTGGATATTTTTTCCATTTTATCAATTTTGTTCTCATTTTCCATTTTGCCAATTCTGTTTTTCAGGGAGGTGTTTTTTTTTCCATTTCAACAAATGTTTTTAATTAAAAAAAAACAGAAAAACAGAAAAGGAATACAAAACAAAAGGAAACAAAACTAATTGTTCTTAATATGCCCAGCAGAACATTAGGGAGGATTCAAAATATACAACAACAATTCACCAGATCAAAAAATATATATAGAAATATTAGCAGAAGAAAGTATATTCATAAGTGTCCATCTTTTCTTCTTTATTTTTTTCTGCCTTTTATGCCCCCCACTAGTATCAAGCAGGCTAGTTGTTAAGAACGGATATATTTATATTTACATATAAAGACATATACAGGCACATACATAGACACACATATCTTTCCTATCCCTCCTGATTCATTGCTTTATTATTGCTCCTCACTTGCCTTGCTATTATTTAGCTTTTCCCCCACCCATGAATCTCTCCCTTGTCTTGTTCCCACATCCTTTGCTTCCATGTCTATCCATCCCTACTCTGTTATATTTCTTTATAGATTTTGGAAGATGCTATATCCTTCATTGTGTTGTATATTTATAGTGTTGCCTATTTAACCCATTCATGATTTGTGTAGGTTTTCAGAACTATGTACTCTCTTTCCCTTCTAATTCCTCTGTGTTGACTCTTCCTTTGCACCTCATTTATAATATTGCTTTTTCCATTTAATGCTGCTCCTATCTTTCTTTTGAGCAGCCCTATTGTTGATGACAATCTTAAACATATGGTGTTCATTTTGCATTAATAAAAAATAAATATGTTTTCCATTTTGACTTCTTTATAATTGATCTTTTGTATTGGCTCTTAGAGGAAGAAATTGAAATCATTTCTAGGCATATGAAAATGTGCTCTGAATAAATATTGATCAGAGAAATGCAAATTAAGATAACATTGAGATGCCATTATATGCCTCTCAGATTGGTCAAAATGACAGGAAAATATAATGACAAATGTTGGAAGGGATATGGGAAAACTGGGACACTAATGCATTGTTAGTGGGATTATGAATGGATCAAGCATTCTGGAGAGCAATTTGGAACTATGCCCAAAGAATTATCAATCTGTGCATACCCTTTAACATAGCAGTGTTTCTACTGGGCTTATATCCCAAAGAGATCTTAAAGGAGAGAAAGATACCCACATGTGCAAAAAATGTTTGGGGCAGCCCTTTTTGAAGTGGCAAGAAACTGGAAAGTGAATAGATGCCCATCAGTTGGAGAAGGACTGAATAAAGTATGGATACGAATGTTATTGAATATTATTGTTCTGTAACAAATGATCAGCAGGATGATTTCAGAGAGGCCTGAAGAAACTTACAAGAACTGATGCTAAGTGAAATGAACAGAACCAGGAGATCATTGTATGTGGCAACCACAAGATAATACAAGGGTCAACTCTGATGGATATGGCTTTCTTCAACAATGAGATAATTCAGAACAGTTCCAATGATCTTCTTATGAAGAGAGTTATCTATACCCAAAGGGAATACTATAAGAACTGAGTGGTTCATATCATAGAACTTTCACTATTTTTGTTGTTTGCTTGCATTTTATTTTTCCTCATTTCTTCTGGTTTGATTTTATTTTTCTTCTGCAACAAGATAATTGTATAAATATGTATGTATATATTGGATTTAACAATAATTTCTACCATGCTTAACATATATTGGACCATTTGCCATCTAGAGGAAGCTTGGGGGAAGGTGGAAATTGGAACACAAGGTTGCTAATGTTGAAGAATTATCTATGCATATATTTTGAAAAACAAAATTCTTTAATTAAAAATCAAAGAAATATAGTGGAGGATCAGTGGAATAGTTTAGATACACATGACACAATAATCAAGCCTTAAAGCATCCAAGTATTTGATAAACCTGCAGACTCTAGCTTCTGAAATAAAAACTCATTATTTTACAAAAATTGCTGAAAAAACTGGAAAATAATATTTCACAATCTCAAAATAGACCTACATATCACATCACATACCAAAATAAGGTCAAAATGGATACATGATTTGGGCAAAAAGGATAATACCATAAAGAAATTAGCACAAGCTATAATTTATCTATCAGATCTTTGGAGAAGGGAGGAATTTATTACCAAAGAAGATCTATAAGGCATTATGAAAGGTAAAATAGACAACTTTGATTACATTAAATTAAAAAAGTTTCTGCACAAACGAAACCAACATAAACAGGTTTAAAGGGAAGTACAAAGCTGGGAAAAAATATTTACAGCAAGTATTCCAGACAGGCTAACTGTAGAATTAAAGCATTCTACTCTAGAAGTCCCCAAACTAAGTGTCACTGTGTATAGAGCACTGGACCTGGAGTCAGGAACTCCAAGTTCAAATATTAGGCCTTAGGTACTTACTATATGACTTTCAGCAAATAACTTAACCTCTAGTTGACCCAGTTTTGTCCTCTGTAAAATGGGGATAATAACAGTATCTATCATGCAGGGTAATTCTGAAGATCAAGTGAAGTATAAATAATTATTCCTTTCCCTTCCCCAATCACAAGGGAATACTTAATAGTCATAAAGAAATGATTCCCCCCTCTCCTTATAATTGCCAAACTCAAAGATGGGCAAAGCTCAGGTTTGTTCTTATATATACCTTGACGTATCTTTGTTCTGGCTTTCTTCATCTAGGAATCTTAGGCCAGAGACTCTACCACTGATCCAAAATCTATTTCATCATTCCACTGCTATCTCCATCTTCTGAACTGCCTGCAAGCAGATGATTCTTTAAACGATCTATGTGTATGTTAGCATTTCCCTCCCAGAAATTGGATCCACATATGTATCCTTTTTTTTTTTTTTTAATTTCTCTCTAGTTTTCAGATTCTCATCATTAGAGCCAATTTTAAAGCAAAAGCTTAAGACTAGAACTTAGGTATATAAACTTTCCATGAATCAATTGTTAATCAAAATTAAAGTAGAATCAGTATAATATGAATGGAAGAACCACCTAGGAAATGCAAGGAATTTCCATATCACAAAGTAGATTTGTTGATTAGTCATTTCTATCATATCTGACTCTCTATTTGGAGTTCTCTTGGCAAAAATACTGGAGTTGTTTGTTATTTCCTTCTTCAGCTCATTTTATAGATGAGGAAACTAAGGTAAATAGAGTTAAGTGACTTGCCCTGGGTCACATAGCTAGTAAGTGTCTGAAGCTATATTTGTCCTCAGGATCTTCCTAAGTCCAGCATTAGAAGTCTATCTACTGTACCACCTAGCCACCCTTAACAAATAAGATTATCATCTATGTCTCCTCCCCCAGGAGGACCAAAAAAAACCAAAAAAGTACCATGTACACAGTCAATTTTTGAAAAATATATTTTTGAATTTGTTGAATTGGAACTAGTATTCAGCCTTGATTTCTACCTATGGTAGAAACTAGAAGACTTTGGGAAAAACCAAAGTAGCTTTTCATTGGGAAAAAGCTGGTGATCCTAGAGATGAAAAAAAACTACAAAAGAAATGCCAGGGTCAACCAGCTTTTAGAAATTATTACCATAATCACTGAAGAAGCTGAGAACAGAACAGAAAAAAAAAAAAAAAAAAAAAAAAAAAACTTGAGAAACATGATGAGAAGAACACAGGATTATCACATATTTGATGGGTTATAATGTAGATAAGAATTTCATCTTATTTTGGTTTTCCCTAAGGAAAGAATAGAACTAGTGAATGAAAACTTCAGGGAGGTTAGAGGGAAGCATTGTTTTTACTTCACTATGAGGAGGAATTAGAGTTGCACAAAAATCTAGAGCAAATAATCATCTGTTTGAGATTGGTGAATGAAAGAATAACTATTTACTAAGCACTAAAGGTACAGCTGGATGGCATAGTGGATAGTGTGCCAGGTTTGGATTCAAGAAGTTTGATATTCTTATACCCGTTAGATTGGCTAACGCATCAGAAAGAGGAAATGATGACTGTTGGTGGAAATGTGAGAAAACTGGGACACTAGAAAGCAATTTGTTATCATACCAAAGGACAATAATACCCTTTGATCCAACAATACAACTATTAGGTCTATATCTCAAAGATATCTAAAAAAGAAAAGAAAAACGGGCCTACTTGTACAAAAGTATTTATACCTTCTCTTTTTTGTGGTAGTAAAACATTGGAAATCAAAGAGATATCCATCAATTGGGAAATGACTTAACAAGCTATGGTATATAAATGAAATAGGATACTATTTTGCTATAAGAAATGGTAAGTGAACAGGTTTCAAAAATCCTAGAAGGACTTACATTAACATGCAAAATACACTGAGCAAAACCAGGAGAACATTGTACATAGCTATTCCATACAATAAAATTATCCAAGACAATTCCAAATTTTCATGAAGAAAAATGCCATTCATATCCAGCAAAAGAACTAATGGAGTATGAATAGAGATCAAAACATAGTAATTTTACTTTGGGCTTTTATGTATTTTTTGTTTTGTTATATTTCTTCTTTTGCAGAATGACTAATATGAAAATGTCTTGTATACACATATTGTATTTAATTTATACTTTAACATATACTTTAACACATGTATTGTTCAAGCTGCCATCTTGGGGGGAGGGAAGGAGGGGAAAAATTAGAACAAAAGGTTTGGCAATTGTCAATGTTGTAAAATTACCCATGCATATATCTGGTAAATAAAAACTATTAAAAATATCTTACATGAATTCACATATATAATTGATATTAAATTGATTACCATCTTAGGAAGAGGGGAAATAAAGGATAGACAGAGAAAATTTGGAACTCAAAATTTTTCAATGAATGTTAAGATCTGTCTTTATGGTAATTAGAAAAATAGAAAACTCTATAAAAAAGATTCATCTTACTGAGTTCAAATATAGCCTCAAACACTTACAAGCTGTGTGACCTTGGTCAAATAAATTGATCCTGTTTGCCTCAGCTTCCTAATTTGTAAAGTGAGCTGAAAAAGGAAATAGAAGGCCACTCCAATATCTTTGCCAAGAAAACTCCAAAGGGGGTCCCAAAGACTTGGACATGACTAAAATAATTGAGCAAAAATTGCTAAGTCCTAGAAATAAGTGCCAACTCTAGCTCTCAAGGGACTCACACTATAATTGTGAGAGTCAATATGGTAAATCAAGTCCAGATCCAGAGCAGATGGCAAGGCCCAAGGGTCCCTAGTTGTATAGCAGTTTAGATGACAATCCTAGAAAAATACAGGGTTTTGGGGTAAGGCAAAGCCAAGTGGCATTCTATATCTTCTAAAGGAATGGAATTATTGATTCCCACCTAATACAAACTCAGTGAACTTGGATTGGGCTAAGAGTTCAACTTGATAAACCAGGAGGCCATTTCCACCTCCAAGATTCTGTTTTATCATTATTGAATAATTATATGAGCAATTATTGAACACTATTGAATAATGTCCATTATATTAACTATTAGTCATATAAAAATATTGGTCATTCCTTACTGAAAGGAACTCATAGGATAGTGATTTGATCAAATTATAGTAACAGATCCCCACGAATCCTAAATGCAAAGCAGGGAATAGTTTCTCAATCAGACATTTTAAACCTGATGTTCCTAGAATTTGGAAAAGAACATAATTAAAATGGATTGATTGTGTGGCCAACATTTGAATATTCATACAAGAAATATTACTACTACACCTACTACAAAGCAGCCTGATTTTATGGCCTTTTTTGTTTTTGGCTATGGCAAATTATAGTGAGCCATGATTGCTAAAGAATGTAGTACCTGGGGCTTCTGGATGGTAAAGTGTAATAAAGTACCAGACATGAAATCAGGAGGACCTGAGTTCAAATTTTGCCTCAAACACTTATTACTTACTAGCTGTGTGACTCTGGGCAAGTGGCTTACCCCCAAATGCCTCACAAAAATAGGAATGTAGTACTCTCCTGTATTCCATAGTCAGGAAAGTTGAATGCAAACTCTTAAGCCTGCAGATATATTATTGACCTTAAGTACATGGATGAGGATTAAAAAGATGAAACTTTCAATTAGGGAAAATGACAAGGAATTCAGAAGTAGAGGACAGGGTATTGTTGAACTGATTAGTCTCAATAAGGTTAAGATTGGGAAGGGAAGAGAATGGGATTTTGCAGTCTGTTGGAGTAATTTCAGAATTTTTGAGGATAATAGTGAGATCAAAGGTATAACCATCACTGGTATAGCTGAGAACTGACTGACTGAAGTGACTGATTTAGAGATTGAATTGTCAGAGTCTATCAATTATTTACTCATCATATAAATATATTCTAAAGCCTTCAGGCAAGAGTACAAGCTCTTAGCAGCTATCAATTTTCTCTGGGAAAATAGAGGAAATACAGTCAGGATCTGAGCAAAATTAACACCAAGGAAACTGTTGTATGCAACATTGTACTGACAAAAGGAGACTCTATATAATTTTGGAATGATTTCCTTTTAGAAAGTGACATGAATATATCCATAAAGCCACTTCTGTATATAAATCATGACTGAATTCAAATCCAAGGTACTGAATTGGTCCTAATATAATTTTATCTATACTTCTAAAAGTATGTGATATCAGAGGTGGAACCAAGATGACAGAGAGGACACACATTTTTTTCCTGAGCTTCTCATTACTATCACACTAATTATGAAATACAGCCTCTGAATTATCTCTGGACTAGCAGAATCCATGAATATTGGGAGTGAAGCGAATTACCAGAAGAAGATAATTTTGAAGATTGCCAGAAAAGATCTGTTTTGGTGGGGCTTGGGAGGAGATGACCAGGTGTAGGATGCCAGTGCACACTTTGCAGACCCAGGCAGGGTATGGTCTCCAAAGGGTGGTGAGAATTCCACCAGTGTTGGCCATTCTGTCCTGGTTGCAAGCCAGTAGATCAGCAGAGAAGTTATAAAACATACAACAGAAACACAAAAGGTAAATAGTGAATCCTGAAACTCCAGAGTCTCATGGATCTGGCCACATCCACCAAGCACTGGGAGTGAGTCAGCATTGACTCAGGGAAGCCATGGCTTGTACTGCCACCTATAGAGGAAGCTTGGAAAAACTCTCTGATCCTAAAACAGATCCTTTTTTTTTAATGAGTAAAATGCCAAAGAAAACTCTAACCATAGATAGTTTCTATATGGGGAAAGAAAAGAACAGATTTCAAACCCTGAGGAGACTAAAAGCATATTGTCACCAGAAGAAGCTCCAAAAGGTGGTATAACCTGGTCTCCAACAAACAAGGCTCTACTAGAAGAAATTTTAAAAGGATCTCAAAAGATAACTAGAAGAAAAATTGGGAAAGAAATGGAAAACTTTGCAGGAGGGTTTGGAAAAGGCATATAACTAATTTACAAAAAGAGATTTGAGAAAATGGAAAAAGAAAACAACTGCATGAAAAACAGAATTTGTGGGGTCAAAGGATATGAACAGACAATTTTCAGATGACAAAAATAAAACTATTTCTACCCATATGAAAAGGTGTTCCAAATCATAATGGAATAGATAAATGCAAATTAAGACAACCCTGAGATACAACTACACACCTCTCAGATTGGCTAAGATGACAGGAAAAGATAATGACGAATGTTAGAGGGGATGTGGGAAAACTGGGACACTGATACATTGTTGGTAGTATTGTGACCATTCTGGAGAACAATTTGGAACTATGCTCAAAAAGTTGTCAAATTGTGCATACCCTTTGATTCAGCAATGTTATTACTGGGCTTATATCCCAAAGAGATGTTAAAGAAGGGAAATATAGTAGAGGAAAGGTATAAGAAAGAAGAAGGGACTCTAAAAGGGGAGGGATTCTAAGAGGAGAAGGATGCTTGAGGCAAGTGGTGCTCATAAATTAAACACTGAGGAGGAAGGAAAGAGAAAATCATAATCTAGGGATAATAAGATGGCAGGAAATACAGAATTAGTAGTTTTAATCATACATGTGAATGGGGTGAATTCTCCCATAAAGCAGAAGCAGATAGAAGACTGGATTAAAAGCCAGAATACTATAATATTTTTACCAAAAACACATTTAAAGCAGAGTGATACATAGTAAAGGTAAAAGGCTGGAGCAGAATCTATTATGCTTCAGGTGAAGTAAAAAAAAAAAAAAAAAGCAGATGAAGCAAAAGCAAAAAATGATCTAATTAAAAGACATAAAGAAGGAACTTATATCTTGTTAAAAGGTACCATAGACAATGAAGCAATATCAATACTAAATATATATGCACCAAGTGGTATAGCATGGGAATACCTAAAGGAGAAGTTAAGAGAACTGCAAGAAAATATAGACAGCAAAACTATAATAGTGGGAGATCTCAACCTTGCACTCTCAGAACTAGATTAATCAAATCACAAAATAAATAAGAAAAAAAAACATAAAGAGGTAAATAGAATGCTACAAAAGTTAGGTATGATAGATCTTTGCAGAAAAATGAATGGGGACAGAAAGGAATACACTTTCTTCTTGGCAGTTCATGGAACCCATAGAAAAAATTGACCATATATTAGGATATAAAGGCCTCAAAATAAAATGCAGAAAGGCAGCAATATTAAATGCATTTTATTTTCAAACCACAATGCAATAAAAATTACATCCAATAAAAAGGCAGGGAAAAATAGACCAAAATGTAATTGGAAACAAAATAATCTCATTTTAAATAATGAAACAGTGAATCATAGACCCAATCACTAATTTTATCCAGAGAAAGAGAATTAGACAATATACCGAAATTTGTGGGATGTAGCCAAAGCGGTAATGAGGGGAAATTTTATACCTCTAGATGCTTACTTGGATAAAATACAGAAAGAGAAGGTCAATGAATTGGGCTTGCAACTAAAAAACCTAGAAAAAGAGCAAATTTAAAAAAAAAAGGGAGCTGAGCCAAGATGGCGGAGAAGATACATGCAATTTTGTGAGCTCCCTTCTTCCCTCATTACCAATTAGTTAAATCAGCCTCAAAAATAGCAATGGACTGATAGAAACCACAAGGACTGGAAGCACGACTTACCAGTTGAAGAGAAACTGGATTTTCAACAGAAAAGGTCGGTTCCCAGGGGAGGAAAAAAAAAGAGGCCAGCACAGACGGTTGGGTGGTAGCGCATTGCGCCGATCGCGCTGGGGAGGGCTCTGGGATCAGAGAAGCCACTGAGATAGAAGAATCTGGCACAGGCTGTTAGCTCTTCTCTGCTTATAAAACAGCAGTTCAGAAGAGAAATCAAGCCACTTTAAAATATAAAGCCAGATACTAAAACCACCCAATCTGGAAGTGACCTAACAGATCTCGGCACTGTGGGTGTGGCCGACTTAGGCTATCTGGGCTTTCACCTAGGGGTAGTTAAGAGATTGAAAAGTGGGCGGACATAACCCAAGGCAACACATAGTGCCTTGCTCAGCTGGAGGCTGTGGAATTCAGCCACAGAAGTCCCAGAGAAGCATAACCTTTGTACTAGGGACCGCAGTTTCTGGGCAGACACTTCCAGTTTGAGCGCAGGGGCTTTTCACATCAGCTGCTGACATTCACGCCCAACGGAACACATTGGCTGGGCTTTGTGTCGCCTTTACTGTTTGGTCTTAAACCTCAGGGAAGTCACCAGGACACACAGCGCCCTCAAAGCACAGCCCTGCTAATCACCTCTGGGGCACTTCCAGGGAGGGGGTGGGGAACTCTCTCCCAGAGCTCTCTTTTAGCTCAGGCGCAGGAGCAGCTGCATACATCTGGTCTGGGAGGAAGCTATTAAAGAAATAAATAAATAATTTCCTACCCCAGGGACAGACCCCAAAAGATTTTTAAATATAAGTAAAAAGCAAAAAAGAACCATTGATTCCTTCTACACAGAGAAAGAGTGGGTATCCAACCCCAAGGAAGTTAACAGCAGAGAGTCACCAGATAACAGCCTAAAGGGGAACGATACCTGCCCCCCATCACATAACTCTCTCCCAGAAGAGACTATTAAAAAATGAAGAGAGTTTGAAGAAAAATGGGGAAAGGAAAGAGAAGGTATGAAATTGGAGCTGGAAAAAATAAAGAATTCATAGGAGATTCAGGGAAACAAAATTTGTGAATTAGAAAAGGTTAAAAAATCAGGAAAGTAGGATTTCTGAATTGGAAAAGATAAAAAAAGTCTCAAGAAAATAGGATTTCTGAATTGGAAAAAGAAAATAATTCTCTAAAAAAAAATTAGGGAAATGGAAAAAAATTCAATAGAGCAAAATAATTCCTTTAGAAACGAAATTGGGCATATGCAAAAAGAACTAAAAACTGTAAATGAAGAAAATAACTCCTTAAAATTGAGGATGGAACAAATAGAAATGAATGATTCATTGAGAACCCAAGAATCAGTCAAACAAAAAAAAAAAAATGAAAAGCTAGAGAATAACGTCAAATACTTACTGGGAAAATCTATAGACCTGGAAAATAGATCTAGGAGAGATAATCTGAGGATCATTGGAATTCCCAAAAACTATGACCAAAAAAAGAACCTAGATTCTATTTTACAGGAAATCATCAAAGAGAACTGTGCAGAGATAATAGAAACAGAAGGGAAAATAGACGTCGAAAGAATTCATCAAACTCCTTCTGAAATAGACCCTAAAAAAAGAACACCATGGAATATTGTGTCTAAGCTGCAGAATTACCACTCAAAGGAGAAAATCTTGCAAGCAGCTAGAAAAAAAAAATACCAAGTTGCCACAATAAGGGTCACTCAAGATCTGGCTGCCTCCACATTAAAAGATCAAAGGGCCTGGAACCTGATATTCCTAAAGGCAAAAGATCAAGGATTGCAACCAAGAATAAACTACCCAGCTAAGTTTAGCATTTTTTCCCATGGAAGAAGATGGTCATTCAATGAAATAGAGGAATTCCATATGTTTCTAAGAAAAAAAAACCAAAAACAAAACAGACTTAAACAAAAAATTTGATCTACATGCACACGACTGAAGAGAAACAGAAAAAGGTACACAGAACCCTTGAGAACTGTATCTCTGTTGTGGATATATAGAAAGTCCACATGGATAATTTGATTTTACTGATATAAAAAGGGGGGGTGTAGTAAAGGGAAGGGGGTAGTATCAGAAAAAGGGGAAGGAGTGATACCATATCTGAGGGAATTTAGAGAGGGGGAGAAACACTGTGTGAATTTTACTCTCATCAGAAGTGGCTCAAAGAGTAAATAATTGACATATTTGTTTTTCAGAGAATTCTCTCTCACCTCATTAAAAGGGGGGAGAGGAAAAGGGAAAAAGAAAAGGAGAAAAAGGAAAGGGACTTGGAGGGAGAAGAGAGGGATACTAAAAAAGGGAGGGCTGTGTGTCACAAGTGGGGTCTATAAATTAAATATTGGGGAAGGGGTTCAGGGGGGTCAAGGGAAAAAGCATAATCTGGGGATAATATGATGGCAGGAAATATAGAATTAGTAATTTTAACTGTAAATGTGAATGGGATGAACGCTCCCATCAAATGGAGATGGATAGCAGACTGGATCAAAAGTCAGAACCCTACAATATATTGTTTACAGGAAACACACTTAAAGCAGGGAGATACATACAGAGTAAAGGTAAAAGTTTGGAGCAACTACACCCAGAGGAGGAACACTGGGAAGTGAATGTAAATTGTTAGCACTACTGTCTATCTACCCAGGTTACTTATGCCTTCGTAATCTAATACTTAATGTGCAACAAGAAAATGGTATTTAAACACATAAAGAAAAAAAAACAATCAAATGCTAAACTTGAAATTCTAAAAATAAAAGGAGAGATTAATAAAATTGAAACTTAAAAAATATTAAATTAGTAAATAAAATTAATAGTTGGTTTTATGAAAAAACCAACAAAATAGATAAACCTTTAGTAATTTAATTAGAAAAAGGAAAGAGGAAAATCAAATTGTTAGTCTTAAAAATGAAAACGGAGAACTTGCCACTAATGAACAGGAAATTAGAGCAATAATTAGTAGTTACTTTGCCCAACTTTATGACAATAAATTTGATAACTTAAATGAAATAGATGAATACCTTCAAAAATATAGCTTTCCCAGATTAACAGAAGAAGAAGTAAACTATTTAACCAATATCCCATTATAGAAAAATAAATAGGACAAGCTATTAATCAACTCCATAAGAAACCATATCCAGAACAAGATGGATTTACATGTAAATTCTACCAAACATTTAAAAAACAATTAACTCCAATACTTATATAAACTATTTGAAAAAATATGGATTAAAGGAATCCTACCAAATTCCTTTTATGACACAGACATAGTACTGATACCTAAATTAGGTAGGATGAAAACAGAGATAGAAAATTCTATTCCAATCTCCCTAATGAACACTGATGCAAAAATCTTAAATAAAATATTATCAAAAAGATTACAGAAAATCATCCCAAGGACAATACACCATGACCAAGTAGGATTTATACCAAGCCAGGAATGCAGGGATGCTTCAATATTAGGAAAACTATTAACATAATTGACTATATCAATATCCAAATTAACAAAAAACTTATGATCATCTCAATACATGCACAAAAAGCATTTGATAAAATTCAACATCCATTTCTATTAAAAACACTAGAGAATATATAAATAAATGTACTTTTCCTTAAATTACAATTTTACAATCCTTAAGATGGCAATACTACCTAATCTATTTATTTAATGCTATACCAAACTCCCAAGAAATTATTTTAATGACCTAGAAAAAATAACAAAATTCATCTGGAAGAACAAAAGGTCAAGAATTTCAAGGGAACTAATGAAAAAAAAAATCAAATGAAGGTAGCCTAGCTGTAACAGATTTGAAACAGCAGTCATCAAAACAATTTAGTACTGGCTAAGAAATGGACTAGTTGATCAGTGGAATAGGTTAGATTCACAGGACAATATAGTCAATGTCTAATGCAATCTAGTGTTTGACTAACCCAAAGACCCCAGCTTTTGGTATAAGAATTCACTATTTGACAAAATCTACTTGGAAAAATTGGAAACTAGTATGGTAGAAACTAGGTATTGACCCACACTTAACATTATATACAAAATAAAGTTAAAATGGGTCATGATCTAGACAAAAAGAATGATATATAAATAAATTAGAAGAACGTAGAATAGTTTACCTCTCAGACCTATGGAGGTGAAAGTTATTTGTGACCAAAGAGATTATTATTGATCACAAAATAGATAATTTTGATTAAGTTAAAAAGTTTTGTACAAACAAAACTAATGCAAACAAGATTAGAAAGGAAACAATAAAATTGGAAAACATTTTTATATTCAAAGCTTCTGATAAAGGCCTTATTTACAAAATATATAGAGAATTGACTCAAATTTATAAGGAATCAATTTCCCAAATGATAAATTATCAAAGGCTATGAACAGACAATTTTCAGATGAAGAAATTGAAACTATTTCTAGTCATATGAAAAATTGCTCCAAATCACCTTTGACCAGACAAATGAAAATTAAGGAAACTCTGAGAAAACACTATACACCTGTCAAATTGGCTAAGATGACAGGAAAAGATAATGACTAATGTTGAAGAGGATGTGGAAAACTGAAACATTGATACATTGTTGGTGGGAATTGTGAATGGATCCAACCATTCTGGAGAGCAATTTGGAACTATGCTCAAAAAGTCATCAAATTAGGCATACCTTTTGACATAGCAGTGTTAGCACTGGACTTATATCCCAAAGAGATCTTAAAGAAGGCAAAAGGACCCACCTATGCAAAGATGTTTGTGGCAGCCCTTTTTGTAATGGCTAGAAACTGGAAACTGAATGGATGTTCTTCAATTGGAAAATTGCTGAATAAATTATGGTATATGAATGTTATTGAATATTATTGTTCAGTAAGAAATGACCAAGAAGATGATTTCAGAGAGGCCTAGAGAGACTTACCTGAATTACCTGAATTGATCATAAGTGAAATGAATAGAACCAGGAAATTATTATACATGGCAATAAGAAGATTATATGATGAACAAGATGATTCAAACCAGTTCCAATTATTCAGTAATGACAAAAGTCATCTACAGCCAGAGAAAGAAATATGGGAAATGAGTGTGGACCACAACATAGCATCTTCACTCTTTCTAGTATTGTTTGCTTGCATTTTTGTTCTCCTGAGGATTTTTTTCTTTTTTACTAGATCTGATTTTTCTTGTGCAGCAAGATAACTTTATTAATATGTATACATATATTAGATTAAACATATATTTTAACACATTTAACATGTATTAGATTACCTATCACCTAGGAAAAGGGATGGGGGGGGAGTATGCAAAAATTTGGAACAGAAGGTTTTGCAAAGGTCAATGTTGAAAAATTACCCATGCTTTGTTTTGTATGTTTTGTAAATAAAAACTATAATAATAATAAATAAAAATAATAAAATAAAATAAAAGTATGTGATGTCATAATTTGTTATATTTTAATTTGCATTGTATTTATCTCTTTGCATGTTTTATCTCCTCATTAAATTTCAGGCTACTTTCCAGCAAGGACTGCTTTATTTAAGTATATCTCCTGCAACATCAAACACGCAGTGTACATTCATCAATTCCAAATATTTATTCCACACATTATGTGCAGAACATTATATTAGATCTTATGGGAAGACACAATTGTAATATGACTCCTGTCCTTTCTAGGTTTACTTTCTAATACATAGACCCAATAACAACCGAGATAACTATAGTATAAGATTAAGTGTGATGAATGCATTAGAAAATCAGTCCTGTGTTTTAATTCAGCACATTCAGCACACAAAAAGTGCTTAGCAAATGCCTTGACAATTCAATAAGTTGATTAGTAATCGTTTTTTAAACACTACTACTTCAAGATTAACCTACTGGCAGAAGTGGTTAGAAAAAGTGATACTGTGAGAATGATTTTTAGTTTAATGTGAGAAGTTCAAATGTGAGAAACAGAAGCACACACAGAGAGAAACAGAGAGACAGAGAGAGAGAAATCCAGTTTTATTCTTCTCTGATATGGAACATTATTTGTAACATCTCATGAGATATTATTGTGACACACAAAAAAAATAATCCTATAATCATTCATGAACATCCACTCACATTTCTCCCCTTTGAATTGACTCCTTAATAGAGACTAGGATTTAGAACTTACACTTGTTCTTTTAGAAAAGTAAGCAAATGAGTTCTTAGTTAATTTAACCTAAATGCTTTATCCTCCTAATTAGATGAAATAGAGGGGAGATTTCTCTTCTGCTTAAAGTGGTTTTATTTTTAGGAATAATATAAACATGTTTATGTCAGCCATAACAAACAGGTACAAAACAATTACTAACACTGATTTTTAACTAACTCAATTTTCCCTGTGAAGTGGCCACGGGGGACAACAAATTAAATTAATCTTCTTTACTTTATCAACATAGAACATTCTATTTCTTTTTAAGGAACTTGATGCTTTCTTTTTAAGGCTACTTCACATGCACACACACACACACACACACACACACACACATATATGTTTTCCTAAGTTAAACAAAATAAACACACATATATATGTATATATATATATATATATATATATGTATGTACATGTGTTTATATATTTCTATATAATCATAGGTTTTTTAATCTATACATTGGAGATCTATTAGTTCTATTAGTTCAATTTCTTCATTTTAAAAATACAATATGAAAGGTCCTGAAGCAGCAAGTCATTAGAATCACCAAAATCCTTTATCTTTCAGCAACTTAATTTTCTCATATGTTTCTTCTATGGTCTTTGAAAGTGTATGGATATTTCAGAAATTTTGTTTCTAAGATGTTTTTCAAAATGGTTGTACTGATTCGTAGCTTCACAAATAACATATTAATGCTCCTCACTTTCCACAACCCAACAAAAATTGACTATCACCCATCTTTTATCATTTTTGTCAATTTGATAAATGTGAGGCATTTGGATTGCATTTCTCTTGTTATCATTTATTTGGAGCATTCATATGGTTATTGATAATTTGCAGGTTTTTTTATGAATGTTCATAACCTTTAATGCTTATATATTGGGGAATGGTTTTTGTATACATACATATGTATACATACATATCATGGACTGATGAAGAAATTTCCTGGGAAGTTAAAGCAAAGAGGATTAACCTTTCCAACTCAGAGATTGTACTTTTTCTAAGACATGGCTTCAATTGCTGTGAATTGTAAAGGCCTAAAGGCATAGAATTTAAAAAGATAGTTTCATGGGGCCTTAATTTTCTTAGAAAATTAAGTGCACATGCAGATTGCAATATTGTGAGCTTCATAGTATTGTCTCAGTAAAAACAAATAATAAAACCTCACCTATTAATAATTGGCAATTAACCTTGGCTATTTTAAATTAGTCTGTTTAAAAAATGTCTTATACAGTTAATGTGCTTTAAATAAAAACAACAGGATGTGGAGCCAAGATGGAGGAATAAAGGCAGGAACTCATCCAACCTCTATCTCAAACAACTGCAAATTTCCTTAAATAATGACTCTAATGAAATTTTAGAGCATCAGAACACTCAAAAAGTTGGAGAATAATTTCCAACTGAAGGCAATTTAGGTCAGCAAAAATGGTCTGTGACATCAAGAGTAGGAGTACAGTATATAGTCCCAGTATAGGCAATGCCAGGGCAGCCCTGGACACAGCCCCAGCCTCAGACCAAGATCCAGACCCAGCAAGACCTCTGCATTATTGACTGTGCTGGTAACTTCCAGACCTCTCAGCTCAGAAATACTAACATGGATTGGGAAGATCACCAGAAAATACCTGTGGAACCAGGATGAGAGAGCATAGTGAATAATCTCAACACAGGCTACACCACCCCAGGCTGAGATTCCATCATTGGTGAACCAGGACCTATGAATTAGCAACAGTGCTGGAAGTTTCTGGACCTCTCAGCTTGGAAGATCAGGAAAGACTTGAAAGGTCAGTATAGAGAGTCTGTGGCATGAGGGTGGGAGCCCAGCATGCAATCCCCACACAAAGCTGCTTTAGAGTAGCCCTGGTCAACAACTCCACTCTTGGCCAGCACACTAAATCTTACAGCTTCAGCGGGGTGGGAACATTCTTAACTTCTCTAGGGCAGAGAAGAGTGCTTATGATCAGGTTTATAGAAAGATTTCTGAAAACATCTGCACAAAACTCCTGAAGCTTAGGACAAGGCACCCTCCACCCTGGAAACAGTGCCCTACTTTAACAAAGAGTTAAAAGCCAAGTAATAGGCTAGGAAAATGAGCAGACAACAAAAAAAAAATGTTTTTGATTATTGAAGGTTATTATAGTGATGAGGAAGATAAAAACACACTCAAAAGAAGACAACAAAGTCAAAGGTCCTACATCCAGAGCCTCCAAGAAAAATAAGAATTGGGCTTAGGTCATGGAAGAGTTCAAAAGACATTTGGATAATCAAGTAAGAAAGATAGAAGAAAAATTAGGAAAATAATTAATTGAGAGTGGTACAAAAGGAAATACCAAAACTAATGAGGTAAAGAATGACTAAAAGCTAAATTGGCCATTTGGGAAAGGAGATACAAAAGCTCACAGAAAAATAATTCAATAAAAAATAAAATTGAATCAATGGAAAACAATCATAAGAAGTCAAGATACAATAAAGAAAAACCAAAGAAAATGAAAAAATATAAAAAATATGAACTACCCCATTTGAAAAACATGACCTAGAAAGTAGATTCAGAAAAGATAATTTTAAAATTATTGTTCTACCTGAAAGTCATGATCAGAAAAAGAGCCTAGACATCATCTTTCAAGAAAATATCAAGGAAAGCCATGCTGATAGTCTAGAAACCAAAGGGTAACATAGAATTTGAAAGAATCTACCAATCCATCTGATAAAAGAAATCCCAAAATGAAAACTCCTATAGCCAAATTCCAGAGCTCCCAGATTAAGGAGAAAATAATGCAAGCATTTAGGGAAAAAAAAAAAAAAAAACAATTCAAATACAATGGAGCTACAGTCAGGATAAGACATTATTTAGCAGCTTCTACATTAAAGGAAAGAGGACTCAGAATATGATATTCAAGAGAGCAGTGGAACTAAGATTAAAACCAATCACCTACCAACAAAACTGAATATAATCCTTCAGAGGAAAAGTTGGTCATTTAATGAAATAGAGGATTTTCAAACATTTGATATGAAAAGACCATAAGTGAATGGAAAGTTTGATTTCCAAATACAAAACTCTAGAGAAGCATAAGGAGGTAATCAGGAAAGTGATAACATAAGGGACTTAATAAGGTTTATCTATTTACATTCCTAGATGGGAGGATGATACTTGTAACTCATTGGAACTTCCTCTTTATTGGCAATTAGAAAAGCATATATAGACAAGGGCACAATGTGAATTGAATATGAAGGGATAATATCTTTTTTTTTTTTAAAGATAAAATTAAGGTTTAAGAGAGAAATGTACTGGGGAAAAGGGAAAGGGAAAAGTAGAATGTTGTAAATAAGCTGCCATTCAGAAATTAGATATGGATCCACACTTAACACCATATACCAAGATAAGATCAAAATGGGTCCATGATTTAGGCATAAAGAATGAGATAATAAATAGTTTAGAGAAACAGAAAATAGTCTACCTCTCAGACTTGTGGAGGAGGAAGGAATTTATGACCAGAGGAGAACTAGAGATCATTATTGATCACAAAATAGAAGATTTTGATTACATCAAACTAAAAAGTTTCTGTACAAACAATACTAATGCAAACAAGATTAGAAGGGAAGTAACAAATTGGGAAAATATTTTTAAAGTTAAAGGTTCTGGACAAAGGTCTCATTTCCAAAATATATAGAGAACTGACCCTAATTTATAAGAAATCAAACCATTCTCCATTGATAAATGGTCAAAAGATATGAACAGACAATTCTCAGATGATGAAATTGAAACTATATCCACTCATATGAAAGAGTGTTCCAAATCACTACTAATCAGAGAAATGCAAATTAAGACAACTTTGAGATACCACTACACACCTGTCAGATTGGCTAAGATGACAGGAACAAATAATGATGAATGTTGGAGAGGATGTGGGAAAACTGGGACACTGATACATTGTTGGTGGAGTTATGAAAGAATCTGTCCATTCTGGAGAGCAATTTGGAACTATGCCCAAAAAATTATCAAACTGTGCATACCCTTTGACCCAGCATTGCTTCTATTGGGCTTATATCCCAAAGAAATACTAAAAAGCGGAAAGGGACCTGTATATTCCAAAATGTTTGTGGCAGCCCTCTTTGTAGTGGCTAGAAACTGGAAGTTGAATGGATGTCCATCAATTGGAGAATGGTTGAGTAAATTATGGTATATGAAGGTTATGGAATATTGTACGAAATGACCAGCAGGAGGAATACAGATAGGCTTGGAGAGACTTACATCAACTGATGCTGAGTGAAATGAATAGAACCAGAAGATCTCTGTATACTTCAATGCTGTATGAAGAGGTATTCTGATGGAAGTGGATATCTTCAACATAAAGAAGATCCAACTCACTTCCAGTTGATCAATGATGGACAGAAATAACTACACCCAGAGAAGGAACACTGGGAAGCGAATGTAAATTGTTAGCACTACTGTCTATCTACCCAAGTTACTTATACCTTCGTAATCTAATACTTAATGTGCAACAAGAAAATGGTATTTACACACATATATTGTATCTAGGTTATATTGTAACACATGTAAAATGTATGGGATTGCCTGTCATCGGGGGGAGGGAGTGGAGGGAGGGAGGGGATAATTTGGAAAAATGAATACAAGGGATAATATTATAAAAAAAATTACTCATGCATATATACTGTGGGAAAAAAATCTAAATAAAAATAAATAAATAAATAAATAAATAAATAATGATTTAAAAAAATAATCTGCCATTAAAAAGGAGACTAGAAAAAATTGGGTTTTGTTTGTTTGTTTGTTTGTTTTTACAGTGAGGGGAAGTGGAGGAGAAGAGGGTAAGTAAGTGAACTTTATTGTCATCAAAACTGGCTCAAAGAGAAAATTCCATACATACTCAATAAAGGTATAGAAATCTTATGCTGCAGAAAAATAGTAAGGGAATGGGATATGGGAAGGGAGAGAGAGGGTTAAAAGAGAAGTCATCTTGTGAGAGGGACTGATAAATACCAAAATACTTTTGAGAAGGTACAGGATGAAAAGAAAGAATAAATGTGAGTAAATACAGCTAGCAATAATAATTGTAAAATGAATTTCAAAACAAGTTTCTTTGATAAGTCATCATTTCTCAAACATAGAAGGAACTGAGTCAAATTTATAAAAAAGTCATATCCCCAATTGATAATTGACTAAAAGATATGATCTAAGTCCAAAGGGCTATAAATTCATGTATACCCTTTAATCAAACAACACCATTAGTTGGCATATACCAAAAGAGATTCAAAAAATAGAAACATAATCTATATATATGAAAAATATTCCTAGCTACTCTCTTCTTAGGGAAAAATATTGGAAATTTAGGGGATGCCAATCAATTGGGGAATGGTTCAATAAACTATTGTGTATATTTGATGGAATAGTATTGTTCTATGGGAAAATGATGAGCAGGATGCTCTCAAAAAAAAAAAAAAAAAAAAAAACAAAGTCTGGAAAATCCTCAATTAACTCAAGAAATATATTGTACATAAAATAATAGCAATGTTCTAAGGTGATCAACTGTGAATAATCATCCACAACTGCTCTGAAGGACTTATGATGAAAAATCCTATCCATATCCAGAGAAAGAATTGATTATGTCTGAATACAGATTGAAGCTTTCTCTTCTTCTCTCTTTATCCCTCTCTTCTTTTTTTAACTTAATTTTTTGAAGGTTTTTAATTTTTATTAGGGTGTGAGATCTATGGTTTCTTTTCACAACTTGACTTTTATGAAAATGTTTTGCATGTTATTTGCACAAGTAGGGGATAAAGAAGAAAATCTAGAACTAAAAAGTTTAAAACACAAATTTAAAAAAATTGTTTGAATTTAACTGGGAAATATTAAAATTAAATAATTATAGTAAATTAAAATATTAAATTCAATAAGAACAACCAAAACAAAATATTGTCACAAAGGTAGTTCACTGGAGAGAGAAGGAAAAAGGTATCTATTCAAAAATAAAGATGCAAAAACTAAAGATATTTATAAAAGTGAGACTTACAAAATAGAGGCATTTGTAATGTTTTTATTAAACATATTTATATTACAGTTGACTGTTTTCAAAAATGACAAAAGGCTACCATATTAGATATTGCTGAAATTTTTCTTGAGCAAAGGTGAAAATGTTTTCTCAAGCAAACTTGAAACTGTCTTGTAATTAAGGGATGATTAATAAGCTTAGTGAACCCATTTTTTTATGGATAGGACAAAGGTAAAATTAAGCACAATTCTTGTCTGATCTGTCACAAACTGAGCCAATGATTAGTGGATTAATAAAGTTTTATTAGCTGTATCTGTATAGACAGATACACAAATCTTGTGATATGCATTTTGTTTCTTCTTTCTTTTAGGTCAAAAAATGTACCTCACCCCATCTTTGTGTTTTCATACAAAGATGTGTTTATTTGTAAACAAAAAAGTCCATGTAAATGAGACTATTTTGCATGAATTCTGCCCATCCCATATCAAAAAAAAAAAAAGGC
This sequence comes from Sminthopsis crassicaudata, assembly GCF_048593235.1. NCBI lineage: Eukaryota > Metazoa > Chordata > Mammalia > Dasyuromorphia > Dasyuridae > Sminthopsis > Sminthopsis crassicaudata. The sequence goes on along the minus strand of NC_133618.1, from coordinate 410,781,373 downwards.
ACCTTTTAAACTACTTGAGACAGAGTAGCCTGAAGTAAAAAGAATATCCCTAGGGCACTATTGGAGGCTGAAATAAATAATACACTGAATATCTTTCTGCCCAGTCCTCTTTCCCCCAAATACACATATACACTTGTATTCCCTCCACTTCTATGAAGGCAAAGTCAGGACAATCTGAAAGGTGATATAAGAAAGCTTGCCTAAATTGCTTAACAAGGAAGCATCCTGCTTCCCTGAGTTCCACTACCATGTTTATGAGTGTGTATCCTTTAATTGTGTGTATCCAAGTTATGTCTTTTTTTTTTCAGTTTGTCCATTTTTATTTTCAAAACATATCTTTAAATAAGAGTAGGTAATGAGGAAATCAAACTATCACTCTTTGCAGATGATATGATGGTATATTTAGAGAACTCCAGAGACTCTAATAAAAAGTTATTAAAAATAATTCACACCTTTAACAAAGTTGCTGGATACAAAATAAATCCGCCTAAATGCTCAGCATTTTTATACATCACCAACAAAATGCAACAGAAAGAGATACAAAGAGAAATTCCATTCAAAACAAATGTCAAGAGTATAAAATATTTGGGAATCCATCTACCAAAGAAAAGTCAGGAATTATATGAGCAAAATTGTAAAACACTGGCCACAAAAATAAAGTCAGATTTAAATAATTGGAAAGACATTAAGTGCTCTTGGATAGGCCGAGCAAATATAATCAAGATGACAATACTCCATAAACTAATCTATTTATTTAATGCTATACCAATAAGACTCCCAAGAAACTATTTTAATGACCTAGAAAAAATAACAAAATTCATATGGAAGAACAAAAGGTCGAGAATTTTAAGGGAATTAATGAAAAAAAATCATATGAAGGTGGTCTAGCTGTACCTGATCTAAAACTACATATAAAGCAGCAGTCACCAAAACCATTTGGTATTGGCTAAGAAATAGACTAGTTGATCAGTGGAACAGGTTAGGTTCACCAGACAAAATAGCGTACAACTATAGCAATCTAGTGTTTGACAAACCCAAATATACCAACTTTTGAGATAAGAATTCACTATTTGAAAAAAAAATGGGAAAACTGGAAATTAGTATGGCAGAAATTAGATATGGACCCACACTTAGCACCATATACCAAGATAAGATCAAGATGGGTCCATGATTTAGGCATAAGAATGAGATTATAAATAGAGTAGTGGAACATAAAATAGTTGACCTCTTAGACTTGTGAAGGAGGAAGGGATTTATGACCAAAGGAAAACTAGAGATCATTATTGATCACAAAATAGAAGATTTTGATTACATCAAATTAAAAAGCATTTGTACAAACAAAACTACTGCAAACAAGATTGGAAGGGAAGTAACAAATTGGGAAAACATTTTTACAGTAAAGATTCTGATAAAGGCCTCATTTCCAAATTATATAGAGAACTGACTCTAATTTATAAGAAATCAAACCATTCTCCAATTAATAAATGGTCAAAAGATATGAACAGACAATTTTCAGATGATGAAATTGAAACTATTTCCACTCATATGAAAGAGTGTTCCAAATCACTACTGATCAGAGAAATGCAAATTAAGATAACTCTGAGATACCACTACACACCTGTCAGATTGGCTAAGATGACAGGAAAAAATAATGATGAATGTTGGAGGTGATGTGGGAAAACTGGGACACTGATGCTTTGTTGGTGGAGTTGTGAAAGAATCCAGCCATTCTGGAGAGCAATTTGGAACTATGCTCAAAAATTTATCAAAATGTGCATACCCTTTGATCCAGCAGTGCTACTACTGTGCTTATATCCCAAAGAAATACTAAAGAACAGAAAGGGACCTGTATGTGCCAAAATGTTTGTGGCAGCTCTTTTTGTAGTGGCTACAAATTGGAAAATGAATGGATGTGCATCAATTGGAGAATGGTTGGGTAAATTATGGTATATGAATTTTATGGAATATTATTGCTCTGTAAGGAATGACCAGCAGGATGAATACAGAGAGGCTTGGAGAGACTTACATGAACTGATGCTGATTGAAATGAGCAGAACCAGGAGATCATTATACACTTCAACAACAATACTGTATGAAGATATATTCTAATTGAAGTGGATATCTTCAACATATAGAAGATCTAATTCAGTTCCAGTTGATCAATGATGGACAGAAACAGCTACACCGAGAGAAGGAACACTAGGAATTGAGTGTAAAATGTTTGCACTATTGTCTTTCTACCCAGGTTACTTATACCTTTGGAATCCAATTCTTATCGTGCAACAAGAAATTTGGTTTTACACACATATATTGTATCTAGGATATACTGTAACACATTTAACATGTATGGGATTGCCTGTCATCTAGGGGAGGGAGTAGAGGGAGAGGGGAAAATTTGGAAAAGTGAATACAAGGGATAATGTTGTAAAAAAAAAATTACCCAAGCATATGTACTGTCAAAAAAAAATTATAATTATAAAATTAATTTAAAAACAAACATCTTTAGATAGATTTCAGCATTCACTCTTCCAAAACCTTGTGTTTAATTTTTTTCCTCCTTCCCTTCCCCTCCCCTACACAAGTAATCTAATATGTTCAATATGCGCAATTCTTATATTTGTATTTCCACAATTATCATGCTGCATAAGAAAAATCAGATTAAAAAGGGAAAAAAGAGAAAAAAAGCAAAATCCAAACAAACCACAACAAAAAATGAATATGCCATGTTGTGATCTACATTTTGCCTGCCCCCACAGTCCTCTCTCTGGGTGTAAATGGCTCTGTCCATCACAAGACCATTGAACTTGGCCTGAATCACCTCACTGTTGAAAAGAGCCACTTCCATCAGAATTAATCATCACATAATCTTCTTGTTGCTATGTACAATGTTATCTTGGTGCTGCTTATTTCACTCAGAGTCAGTTCATGTAAGTCTCTCCAGGCCTTTTCTGAAATTAGCCTGCTGATCATTTCTTATAGAAGAATAATTTTCCTTTTCTATATTTTAATATTTTTTTATTTACTAGATATATGCATGGGAAATTTTACAACATTGACAATTGCCAAACCGTTTGTTCTAATTTCCCCCTCCTCCCCCCCCACCATGGCAGGTTGACCAATACATGTTAAATATGTTAAAGTATAAATTAAATACAATATATGTATATATGTCCAAACAGTTGTTTTGCTGTACAAAAAGAATCAGACTTTGAAATAGAGTACAATTAGCCTGTGAAGAAAATCCAAAATGCAGGCAGACAAAATTAGAAGGATTGGAAATTCTATATAGTGGTTCATAGTCATCTCCCAGAGTTCTTTCACTGGGTGAAGCTGATTCAGTTCATTACTGCTCTATTGGAACTAATTTGGTTCATCTCATTGTTGAAAATGGCCATATCCACCAGAATTGATCATCATATAGTATTGTTGTTGAAGTATATAATGATCTCCTGGTCCTGCTCATTTCACTCAGCATCAGTTCATGTAAGTCTCTTCAGGCCTTTCTGAAATCATCCTGCTCATCATTTCTTACAGAACAATAATATTCCACAATATTCATATATAGAAGAATAATTTTCCATGTCATTCATATACCATCTTATTCAGCCATTCTCCAACTGATGGGCATCCACTCAGTTTTCAGTTCCTTACCACTACAAAAAGGGCTGCTACAACAAGTTACATCTTTAAAACTAAACAGACTGAAACAGTATTTCTCTTAACTATATTCCCATTCCTACTTCATCCAGGGAATGAAAAATCATAGGGTGAATGCCATGAACTGAACCAGGAAAAGGGATATGTTTCTTCCACCCTAATCCCTAGTATGGGACGGTATGGGAGAAGTCAGAGTATTAAGCACTACATGTTGATGAAGTATGTATTTATATTTACATTATATCTTCAAAGTGAACATTCCTCTGTAAAAGCTAATCCAATTATTAAAAGATGAATTGAAGCAAGATGCAGGAAATCAATTCCTACTCATGAGGAAACATCAAGACTGAGGACTGGAGTCATTGGAACAAAGTCTCATTTTCAAGTATCATATATTCTGCTAGGTTTTTATATGCCCACCTTTGAAACATTTTGTAATCACCAGTACCCTGCATTTCCAACTCTCTTTCTTCCTGGTATTATGGCTACTCCTGGAAAAGGGAGAGCAGCATGGCCCCACTCCACTGTGAAAACTGCACACCAATCCAGCTGTCTGAGAACTGCACACATCTTGGCCTATTTTAGCTCACCTTGAACAATGACAAGGCAGGATTTTTAGGTTGAGAATTGAAGCAGCAAATATGAATCCTCCTCAACTTCCCACTGGCAGAGATAGACTAAGGATTACTATAAAGCTTCTCCATCACTCTGTTTTACCTCAGAGAAAGGTTCTGACACAAGCACAGATTTCATACTGTCTTTCATCTACAGAATTTGTTCTGGCATTTTTTTTGTGGTAAGTAGAAATGTGTTTAGATTGACAAATAGATAAGCTTGTTAATTTTGAATGTGATATTGTTATACAGTAATGTATATCATTCACTCATGTTGCTCCCTTAAGCAGACCTTATTGTTAATAGATACCTTTCCTAAAATATCAGTGAGCTTCCACAGTACGTTATATAACAGGTCATAATTATTTAGAAACCTTAAAAGATATGAAACACTTTTTTTCAGATAGAACGCTTGGTGCATCCTGTCTCAACTCAAGCTTTCTGATTCTGATTATACAAAATGCTCCAGTAATTTGACTGAATATATCTTCACCTATATATAGGGCATTAGCTGAAAATAAAAGTGAAAATATCAGGAGGCATCAGTATTTTCAGCTGAATTATATTTCTTTGTTCAAACTATTTTAAGGATTATACTGTCATCAATTTTTACAGTTTATATAAACAGATCTAAGAAGGGAACAACAGATCATTTTCATAAGTTTCCTAGTCTTTGTGTCAAAATGATTAGTTCATTCAATGGCATCCTCATCTAGTCAAAGGAGTGGTCTCACTGAATATTTATCAGCATGTCACTTTCTCTGGGTTTGTCAATGACCTTCTTGTCACTGTCCTATTTGCTCACACCATCATTCCAGATCAACACTGTGGAAAAGAATGAAAATCTGCTTAATCAAGACACAATTTTTGTCCTCTGTTGTAAGGGCTTTCGAATGTAAAGTGAACTCAACAAATTAGAGACCAAATATTCCATAAATGAGAACTTCACAGGATGTTTTCTTTTGCCAGTTTTCATGGAACCATGGAACATTAGATACATAAGAGATCCTAGAAATAATCTACTGAATGTAATCACTTCATTTTCAGATAGGAAAACTGAGATCTAGAAAGAAATGATTCAACTGAGATATTTTAAGCCCTTCTCCCGCCATTAATAATTTTTTTTTCCTTCTTGGAGAACCAATAAAGCATAGTGAATGGGATTTTGGACCTGGAATTGGAAACACAGGTTAAAATTCTGCATCATAATTTACAAATATGATCCTAGGCCAGATTTTTAACCTCTTGCTTCAATTTCTTCAAGTGTAAAATAAGAGATTTGGACTTGACCTCTGGCCCTTTTTATTTCCAAATGTATTATTATATAGCTTTAATTTATTGGGATTAGTTGTATGACACTGTGTGTGCACTAGTGTGTGCATGCATGTTATATTTTTATACCTACTATATGTAGTGTATAATATATTTTATCCACATAAGTTTTGTGGGTCCTGTCTAGATGTGGCTTACAGGAAGAAATGAACAGATTTCTCTATATTCTCCTTATCACAAATCTTTTCAAAGAAACTTTAATCATACAGAGGCCTGTCAATCTGTTCTCTTCAGAAAGATGGGGCACTAAACTAGAATTAAATCCATCTACCTCCTAAATATTGGTAGTCTAGGTGAAATAAGTTGGAAGTTCAAATTTTTGAAGGTTTGAGATAAGGAGAATATAGAGACATCTGTTCATTTCTTCCTGATTGCTATTCCTTAATAAGTAAAATATAACCAAAGTTATATATCTAAGCCTTGATTATCTTTCCCCTAAATGTCATTTACTCAAAGGCCACATGTGTTACAGATAAATCAATTGTTTCAAACTGATATCAAACAGAAATCAGAGAAATTTTCTGTAAGCCAGAAAATTTTTACTTTTTCTCTTTGAAACTTGCCCAAACTTGGCATCTTTTACAGAATTAGAGCATAAGAAGAATTTGATGCAAATGAACTGTAAGGCACAGTTATGATTGTTAGAATTAGGATTCATTATAGTGGCTTCCCAATAACATAAAAATACCTAATCCTAATAACATTACCACTATCAACTTACATTTGTATAGCACTTTAAAGTTTTAGGAATACTTTAACATGAGTTATTTCCTTTGATTTCTATAACATATGTAGGAGGAAGTAGTTGGTTTTCAAGATAGAGAGATCCTTTGGAATGCCTTTATCTATATCAACAAAGTTAATATGCTGGGACATCTCTCCTTGAAGCTTCAATAATCAGATGTGATTCTTTTGATCTTATTTCAGACCTCCAATCATTTTGGTAAACAACATTTTTTTTACCTTTAAATGTTAAGGTTCTGGGGGAAAATAGATTATATGCATGCCCTCTGGAAATGCATTATTCTTATTCCTTTCAAAATATAACAACATTATAAAGATATTCTTATTCTCATTCCAAAGGGGAATTTAAAATACAAAGAGAAACAGAAAAAATGGATGGGACTACCAAATGGCTTAAGTTTGGAATAGATAGCATCTACTTATAATTAGATATAGTTAGACTAAAAAGACCACTAGAGATCTTCATCCTCATGCTGCCTCATTTTACGGAGGAGGAACATGAGATCCAAGGAAGGGATGTTTGCTCAAAGTCACATTGTTAGTAGCAGAAGTAAAATTAGAAACCAGTTCTCTTTCCTCTCAAACAAAGTATCAAGTGTCCAAACACCAGGAATGGTACCTTGAGAATTAGTTTTCTTAATACTGTTTCAGTAAGTTCATTATTTAATTTTTACCAGTTTTTACTTCAATCATATTTCATGTTTTCCTGTGTTTAAAAATAAGTAGGCTAAAACACAGCCCCAGAGATCTGAGTTATAAGCAGAATTATCTTTCAAACACAAGCAAAGCTGGAGTAATTAGCTGCCAAAAGATGATTTAAAACCAAGTCTCTTAGAGATTTTCATAACTACAAAGACAAGCACATCTACACAGTTTAAGCTATCTTTTCCTTTTCCTATAGAATCCTATCTGAACAATATATTGCAATATGGTCAGGGAAATGAGATGAGAGTAAGGTAAGTGTTTACTCTCCATGATGACTTTATTCAAAGGATGGAGCTTTAAAAGACAGTTTCCATCATTTGCATTTAAAACCTCTGTGACCCAATTTCCTTATCTATAAAATGAATGTATAGGAGGACTTAATATCCTCCACTCTACCTACTCCATCTGTACCTTTCTGTCCTTATGCAATAATGCAAGAAGGTGGAACATATAAATGGACCTTTCTGTCATTCAAAACCCTACTCAGTCCTGCTTATCAAGTTACTTCATTATAGAAACAAATCATACACTGACTTATTTCAAGTCACAAGTAGGGGTGCATATCATGAATCTACATGTTTAAGAGTAGCCCTTCTAAAAGTATTGGCATAAACTAAAACAACCAGTTGTTTTTGTTTTAATTGCCTTGTCTTTGTTTGCTTTACTAATAGTTCACTTGTGGACTTGCAGACACAACTTGCTATCTGTGATATTTCTGAATACCACAATCACATTAGACTTTTTGCCTAGTTTTCACAGTTTTAATCCTTACATAACACACCAACAAATCTTAGAAGGAAACAGATCTTCTTGACATTATTGACAAAATAATTGATTCATTTGGTTACACCTTTAGCCCAAGTGTAAAAGTCACAAGCTCATGGCTATTTATCTTCATATCATTTCCTATTGTTTTTCCTTACCTCCTTACAAAATCCGTGCTTTTACTTAGACAATCTTTGCATATGTTGGTTTTTATTCCTAGGAAGACATTCTCCACAATGCAGCTATTGAAATCCTACCCAAACTTTCAATAAGACCCAATTCACACACCATCTTTGTCGTGAAGTACAGTGAGTATTACATAAGAACTTAATAAATCTTTGTTGAAAAACTAGAGAATATGAAGTGAATAGTTCTCTATGATTCACTTCATCCAATACACTCTTTTCCCCTTTTAACTTCACTGGACACATCCTCTATACACTGAACAGAAGCTCTAGTTCTGAAAGTCCTATAAGTGCCTACCTGAAGGTAGACACCCAGAGCAACCCAGAGGACGCATAAAATGGAGAGATCCACCCAGAATATATTAATCAAAGTAGTAGCAGCAGGATACAGTTTTAGCATATGGGAACAATAAATGGAAGGGGATAAAGTTGAAAGAATCCTCACAGATACAGGCTCTATACCTTATTAATTGAGTGGCTTGAAGCAAATAACTTCTTCCTCTGGACCTCTGGATAATACCTACAGTACCTCATTCAATGGAATGCCATGTAGATCAAATGAAATCATATAAACAGAGCTTGGAAAACCTCAAAATGCTTTAGAAGTGTTAATCACAATATGGTGATGATAAGTACATAATTTTGTTTGCTCTCTCTCTTCTGAAGTTCATATATATTACTTTCCCTGTGTAATTATTTGTGTCTATTTTTGTCACCTTGTAATCTCTTGCATTTATATATGCCCTAACATAAACTCATATACTATGATTCAGAGCTGACCCAGATGCTTCAATTCCTCCCAACCCCAAATGGATTAGTGTTAGGTTCTTACTAAGTGCTAATGAGATAATGAGATATTAGGTTCTTACTAAGTGCTAAGTCAGTACTTGACAATTCTCTAGTTCAGGCCTTTCCTGGGGAAGAGTTTGAATGCTTAGGAGGAGCAAGTTCATTGGTTGAAGTAATTTTTCCCAGAAGCCCTTGCATTATCCCACGTCCATTCTCTGGGAGGATAAAAGAGGGCAGCTCTGGAGGAAGAGTCAGTCTCTGCTCTAGACCAGCCTTGAGGCAGCTCTCTGCAGGAAGGGAAATCACTTCTCTGGACCAGAGTTGACAGCAACTGTCTGGAGACAATGGCTCTCTACAGGAAGAAGAATCTGTCTGAGAGATTTGAGTTGACACAGCAGATCTCCTCCCAGAGAGTGATTGGCAGCTTCTGGAGACAACTGCACGTTACAGATTAGCTCAAATCCAGGGTGAGTAACACACACACACACACACACACACACACACACACACACACACACACATACACTTTTTGGCCTGAGTATTCTTAGGTCCAATAGACTTTCAGTTCAAGCTACTTTTGCCTGGGAGTCACTTAGTACTTACTGATAAAAGAAGATTTAGAGAAATTGGACTCCATTATACCAGATAAAGAGAACCCTTCTCAGTAAAGGGATTAAGAGTTTTAACAATTAACAATTTCCTTTCAAACCTCATGAAAAATATTAGGTGATCATTACAAAAATCCTAAGATGTGCCCTTTCAAGGAGCATTCCTTGAGAAAAGTAATTGGTTTTATTTGGGGTTTGTCTTGTCTTTTTGTCCACAGTACTCAGAATAATACCTGGCACATAGTAGGTGCTTAATAAATGTTAATTGACTAAGCACAAATATTTTATGCAAAATTCCTGATTTCATGCTGTGTTTTTTTTTTTTTTTTTTTTTTTTTTGTGACCCAAAACCATTTCTACTCTCAAGGAACCCTCCTTGAGAAGGCACTATCATAATGTTTTTATGATGATGATATATTATTTGGTTAGCATGTTTGAAAACACCTTGTTAAATGTGCATCTGGGGAAGGGGTTTCTTTAAATGGGAGACTATGTGTATGAAGGCACAGGTTATCATTATTACTAAGCAGATGTATGAATGAGTCCAACTGTGTGTACTCTAGTAGGACCAATATAAGGCCTAAAATCAGATGCAGTAAAGGCCAAATAAGAAGTAGGAGACTCAATAAGAAATTATATTATTCTACTTTGCCTTGAGATGAAGATACAGCCAAGAACAGTTTAGAATTCCATTTCAATAATTTTGACTTTTGACATGTAATTTTATAGATTATCTTTCATTATTCCGATATGACAGATGACTCATTACACAGAATTACCCATTTAGAAAGCATTTGCTGCTAACTGGCAAAGAAAGAACAGTTTTCCTCTATAAATCCCTCAGCCCTCACGGACAAAGGATACCTGAAATAGGGTTCTTTGAGGTAACTACCCCAATAACTTTGCCAAGAAAACCACAAATGGGGTCATGAAAAGTCAGAAAAAATTGAAATGAAAGAAAAAAAAGTTTTTAAAAAAACTATTACAAAATATAATGTGACTAACTGTGTGATCCTGGGCAAGTCACTTAATCCCAAATGCCTCAGAAAGAAAGAAAGAAAGAAAGAAAGAAAGAAAGAAAGAAAGAAAGAAAGAAAGAAAGAAAGAAAGAAAGAAAGAAAGAAAAAAAGAAAGAAAGAAAGAAAGAAAGAAAGAAAGAAAGAAAGAAAGAAAGAAAGAAAGAAAGAAAGAAAGAAAGAAAGAAAGAAAGAAAGAAAGAAAGAAAGAAAGAAAGAAAGAAAGAAAGAAAGAAAGAAAGAAAAAAAGAAAGAAAGAAAGAAAGAAAAAATCTTAGAGCTGTACATTCTTAACACTTCTCCAAAAGAAGTTAAGGAACTCCCTACCTAAGGTGAATCTTCAATGATGTCCTAAAAAATCCTGACTATATTTTGATAGTCAGGAAAGTACTCCTTGAGTATAACAACATTTCATAAGCAACTGATTATGGTAAGGTCATTGACTGCTTATTTAACAGGTCAGAATTCACAGCAAAGAAGATGAAAAGAGATCACATATCTGTCAAAATACCTGGAAAAGATATGACATTGCAGAGACTCAAAATAACCTTGTACTTTCCTACTTTCCAAGTGATACTGATTGGTGGCATTTTCTCTAATGGCCTCAATCAAATTTAGCATTTAAAGCTTCTAACCTCTTTAATGATAGTAACTGGAATATGGAAATGGCATGAAAGAAATGGACAAGGGACAATGATTTATTCTAGGCAACATGGAATTCACAGGGAATAGGCAAAGCATTGACCCCTCTCTAGAACCATTTTCAACTATTGTCTTTAGCTTTCTAGCTCTCACACACATGCTATTATCCCTGTTGCTAGTATTCTACTACAATTCAAAGGTTGATAAAATAAAAAAAAAAAGGAATGGACTCTGAAGCCTCTATAATCTGACAACCTTCCCAAACCATTTCTTCTTTAAAGAAATTTATTTAAAATTAGATTCCTTTATGAATGTTGGAGAGAATGTAATCACAATATATAATCTATATCAAAGTGCTTACTTTCTTAGGAAGGAATAAAAGGAAAGATGGAGGAAGGAAATTTGAAACTCAAAATTTTATTTAAAAAATGAATTTTCACTTAGTGAGTGCTTAAGCAGTGGCTGCAAGCATTTACAAAACTTCTTGGTTTCAAGTTTCAGGCCAGAGCATAGAACTGAAGGAGAATCTGAGGACAGAGGCACCCTTCCCAATACCCCAGAAGTAGAGATAATTACATCAATATGAAATGAATGGGCAAAAGAAAAAGAATCCAGTCATGGAAAGGTACTATGGAATAGGGAAGATTGAGGATCATCTTCAGAGATAATACTCATGCTAAAAAAAAAAAAAAAGAATCTCCACCCAAAAGTCTGAAACTATACACCTTAGCTTCAGTATCAAATCTGTAAATCTGTAAAGAATTTTTACAAAGAAATTTTTACACAAAGGGTTTTGTTAAATAGTCACCTGGCCAAAAATAATTCACAAAAGACTCAAAAAAGACTTTAAAAATGAAATGAGAGAGATTGAATAAAAATACAATGAAAGGAACAAAGAAATAAAATGAACATAAGAAAAACAATGTCATGAAAAGAAAAACTACTCAAAAAGCAGATCCAGCATTATTTTTCATTTGCATTAATATTTTATTTTTCCAAATATACTTTAAAAATAGTTTTCAACATCATTTTTGTGAGATTTTGTGTTCCAAGTTTTTCTTCATATCTCCCTTTTATTTCCACTTCCCAAACAATCAATCTGATGGAGATTAAATATATGCATTTCCTTTAAATAGTTTCATAATTTTCATGTTGTACAAAAGAAATCAGACCAAAAGGGAAAAACCAAGAAAGAAAAAAACAAAGGAAAAAAGGTGAAAATGCATGATTTGATCCATATTCAGTACACATAGTTCTCTAAGTGCAGATGCCATTTTCCATACCAAGTCTATTGAAATTGCCTAGAATCCCTGCATATTTAGAAGAGTCAAGTCCATTACAATTGATTATCAAAATATGTACAATGTACTCTTGGTTCTGCTCACTTCATGCAATATCAGTTCATGCAAGTCTTTCCAGGCTTTCCTGAAATCAGCTTGTACATCATTTCTTATAAGAAAATAATATTCTATTACATTCATATACCATAACTTACTCAGTAATTCCCCAATTGATGGACATCCACTCAATTTTAGTTCCTTGCCGCTACAAAAAGGACTGCTAATTTTTTTTGCACATTTATCTTCTTTTATAATTTTTTGGGATGTAGACCCAGTAGTGATATGGATGGATGAAAGGGCATTCACAGTATCATAGCCCTTTAGGCATAGCTCCAAATTGCTCTCCAGAATTGTGGGATCATTTCACAACTACACCAACAATGCATTAGTGTCCCAGAATTCCATAATCCTCTTCAACTTTTATCATTACCTTTTCCTATCATCTTAGCCAACATGAGAAGTAGTTGTTTTAATGTGTATTTTTCTAATCAATAGTGATTTAGAGCATTTTTAAGTAAGACTAGAAATGGCTTTAATTTCTTTATCTGAAAATTATCTGTTCATATTCTTTGACCACTTATCAAGTGAGGGATGATATGTGTTCTTATAAATTTCAGTCAGATATTTCTATATTTTTGAAATAAGTCCTTTATCAGAATCACTGACTATAAAAAATTTCCCCAGCTTTCTACTTCTCTTCCCTTGGCTACATTAGTTTTGTTTATGCAAATCCTTTTTTAATTTTATGCAATCAAAATTATCCATTTTTCATTTTGTAATGTTCTCCAGTTCTTTTTTGGCCATAAATCTTTCCTTTTTTTCCATATATCTTTCAAATACATTACCCATTGCTCTTCTAATGTGCTTTTAATATCATTTTATATCTAAATCATGAACTCATGAGGTTATGACATATTGGTCAATGCCTACTTTCTGTCATACTATTTTCCAATTTTCTCAGCAATTTTTTTTGAATACTGAGTTCTCACTCTATAAGCTGGAGATTTTGATTTTATCAAACACTAGATTCATATAGTCATTGACTCTTGTGCATCGTGTATCTAACCTATCCCCCGATCCACTATTCTATTTCCTTTTTTTTAATTATATCTTTTTATTGAGAGAATATTTGAATGGGTAATTTTTACAACATTGTCCCTTGCACTAACTTCTGTTCCAACTATTCCCTTTCCTTTCTCTACCCCTTCCCCTAGATGGCAGAAAATCTTATACATGTTAAATATGTTAAAGTATATCCTAGATATAATATATGTGTGCAAATCCATGCAGTTCTCTTGTTGCACAAGAAAAAATTGGATTCAGAAGGTAAAACTTACGTGGGAAGAAAAAAAATGCAAGTAATACACATTCATTTCCCAGTGTTCTTTCTCTGGGTAGAGCAGATTCTGTCCATCATTAATCAGTTGGAACTGAATTGGATCTTCATTTTGTCAAAGACATCTACTTCCATCAGAATTGATGCTCATACAGCATTGTTGAAGTATATAATGATCTCTTAGTTCTGCTCATTTCACCTAGCATCAATTCATGTAAATCTTTCCAAGCCTCTCTGTATTCGTCCTGCTAGTCATTTCTTACAGAACAATAATATTCCATAGCAGTGATATACCATAATTTACACAACCATTCTCCAATTGATGGGCATCCATTCATTTTCCAGTTTCTAGCCACTGTAAAAAGGGCCACCACAAACATTTTGGCACATACAGGTCCTTTTCCCTTCTTTAATATCTCCTTGGATATAAGCCCAATAGTAAGATGCTTGGATAAAAAGGGTATGCACAGTTTGATAACTTTTTGAGCATAATTCCAAATTGCTCTACAGAATGGCTGGATCCATTTACAATTCCATCAGCAATGCATCAGTATCCCAGTTTTCCTGCATCCCCTCCAACATTCATCACTTTCTTTTCCTGTCATTTTAGCCAATGAAACAGGTGTGTAGTAGTATCTCAGAATTGTCTTAATTTGCATTTCTCTGATTAATAGTGATTTGGAACACCCTTTCCAATGAGTAGAGATAGTTTCAATTTCATCATCCAAAAATTGTCTGTTCATATCCTTTGACCATTTATCAATTGGAGGATGGCTTGATTTCTTATAAATTAGATTCAATTATCTATATATTTTGGAAATGAGACCTTTTATCAGAGCTGTAAAAATATTTACTTAGTTTATTGCTTCCCTTCTAATCTCACCTGCATTAGTTTTGTTTGTACAAAAGCTTTTTAATTTGATATCTAGTTTTGTTGTCTAGTTCTTCTTTAGTCACAAATTCCTTCCTCCTCCACAGGTCTGAGAGGTAACCTATCCTATGTTACTCTAATTCATTTATAATCACGTTCTTTATGCCTAAATCATGAACCCATTTTGATCTTATCTTGAAGTATGATGTTAAGTGTGGGTCCATGACTAGTTTGTGCCATACTAATTTCTCAGAAGTTTTTTGCAAATAATGACTTCTTTTCCCAAAAGTTGGGATCTTTGGGTTTCTCAAATACTAGATTGCTATAGTTGTTGACTATTTTGTCCTGTTAACCTAACCTATTCCACTGATCAACTAGTCTATTTCTTAGATAATACCAAATGGTTTTGGTGACCACTGCTTTATAATATAGTTTTAGATCAGGTACAACTTGGTCCCTTTCATTTGATTTTTTAATAGGTTCCCTTGAAATTCTTGACCTTTTGTTCTTTTTTATTGTTGTTTTTTTTTCTTTGTCATTAAAATAGTTTCTGGGAGTCTGATTAGTATAGTACTAAATAAATAGATTAGTATAGATACTATTGTCATCTTTATTATATTCATTCAACCTATCCAAGAGCACTTAATATTTCTCCAACTGTTTAAATATGACTTTATTTGTGTGGAAAGAGTTTTGTAATTTTCTTCATGTAATTCCTGACATTCCTTTGGTAGAGAGATTCCCAAATATTTTATGCTATCAGCAGTTATTTTGAATAGAATTTCCCTTTGTATCTCTTACTGTTGGATTTTGTTGGTGATGTATAAAAATGCTGAGGATTTATGTGAATTTATTTTGTATCCTGCAACTTTGCTAAAGTTGTGAATTATTTCTAATAATTTTTTTATTAGAATCTCTGGGGTTCTCTAAGTACACCATCATATCATCTGCAAAGAGTGATAATTTGATTTCCTCATTACCTACTCTTATTCCTTTAATCTCTTTCTCGACTCTTATTGCTGAAGCTAGCATTTCTTATAAAATATTGAACAGTAATGGTGATAGTGGGCAACCGTGTTGCATTACTGATCTTACTGGGAATGGTTCCAGTTTATCCCCATAACATATGATGCTTACTCATGATTCTAAATATATGCTCCAGACTATTTTAAGGAAAAGTCCATCTATATCTATATCTTCAAGTGTTTTTATTATGAGTGGATGTTGGGTTTTATCAACTGCTTTTTCTGCGTCTATTGAGATGATTATATGATTTTTAAAATTTTGTTATTGACATATTCAATTATGCTAATAGTTTTTCTAATATTGAATCAGTCCTGCATTCATGGTATAAATCCTACTTGATCATGGTGTCTTATCCTGGGAATGACTTTCTGTAATCTTTCTGCTACTATTTTATTTAAGATTGTTGCATCAATATTCATTAGGGAGATTGGTCTATAATTTTCTTTAACTGTTTTCAACCTAGCTGGTTTAAGTATCAGTACCATGTCTGTGTCATAAAAGACATTTGGTAGGACCCCTTCAATCCCTATTTTTTCAAATAGTTTATATAGCATTGGAGTTAATTGTTCTTAAAATGTTTGGTAGAATTCACATAAATCCATCTGGTCCTGAGGACTTTTTCTTAGGGAGTTGATTAATAGCTTGCTCTATTTCTTTTTCTAAAATGGGACTGTTTACCCAATTTACTTCTTCCTCTGTTAATCTGGGCAACCTATATTTTTGAAGGTATTCTTCTATTTCATTTAAATTACTGAATTTATTGGCATAAAGTTGAGCAAAGTAACTCCTAATTATTGC
This sequence comes from Sminthopsis crassicaudata, assembly GCF_048593235.1. Lineage (NCBI taxonomy): Eukaryota > Metazoa > Chordata > Mammalia > Dasyuromorphia > Dasyuridae > Sminthopsis > Sminthopsis crassicaudata. The sequence continues at coordinate 410,764,945 of NC_133618.1, read as the reverse complement.
TCTAATTTCCTCTTCATTAGTGGCGAGTTCTCCCTTTTCATTTTCAAGACTTACAATTTGATTTTCCTCTTTACTTTTTAAAATCATATTTCCTAAGGGTTTATCTATTTTGTTTTTTTTCACATAACCAACTCTTAGGTTTATTAATTAATTCAATAGTTTTTTTTTTTCCTTTCAATTTTTTTTTAATCTCTCCTTTTATTTTTAGAAGAGGAAAGGAATACAGAAATTGTGAGGAAAAGGGGTAATAAAAGGGGAAGAACTCCAAGGTGGGGGGAGGGATACTAAAAAGGGAGGGCTGTGAGAGGCAAATGGTGCTCACAAGTTTATTATTGGGGAGGTGAGAAAAGGGGAAAGAAAGAAGAAAAGCATAAGTAGAGCTTAATAAAATGGCAAGTAGTGTTTGACTGGGGGGTTTAATTTGGTCTCTTTCTAGCATTTTTAGTTGCAAGCCCAATTCATTGACCTTCTCTTTCTCTCTTTTATGCAAGTAGGGCTCTAGAGATATACAAATTCCCCTTATTACTGCTTTGGCTGTATCCCACACATCTTGATATGAAGGCTCATTATTGTCATTTTCTTGGGTAAAGTTATTAATTATGTCTATGATTTGCTGTTTCTCCCAATCATTCTTTAAAATAAGATTATTTAGTTTCCAATTATTTTTGGTCTAATTTCCCCTGGCATTTCAGTGATTGTAGGTTTCACTGCATTGTGATCTGAAAAGGTTGCATTTACTCTTTCTGCCTTTCTGCATTTGAATTTAAGGTTTTTATGTCCTAATATATGCTCATTTTTTGTATAGGTTCCATGAACTGCTGAGAAGAAAGTATACTCCTTTCTGTCTCCATTTAGTTTTCTCCAAAGATCTATCATATCTAACTTTTCTAGTATTATATTTACCTCTTTGATTTCTTATTTATTTTTGGTTTGATTTCTAAGAGAACAAGGTTGAGATCTCCTATTATTATAGTTTTGCAGTCTATTTCTTTTCACAACTCTCTGAATTTATCTTTTTAAGAATTTAGATGCTACACCACTTGGTGCATATATGTATAGTATTGACATTGCTTCATTATCTATGCTACCTTTTAGCAAGATATAGTGTCCTTCCTTATCTCTTTTAATTAGATCAGTTTTTGCTTTTGCTTGATCTGAGATCAATATGGCTACCTCTGCTTTTTTTACTTCACCTGAAGCATAGTAGATTCTGCTCCAGCCTTTTATCTTTACTCTGTATATAACACCCTGGTTCAAGTGTGTTTCCTGTAAGCAACATATTTTAAGATTCTGGCTTTTAATTCAGTCTGCTAACCACTTCCTATTTATGGGGGAGTTTACCCCATTCACATTTATGGTTAAAATTACTAATTCTGTATTACTTGCCATTTTATTAAGCCCTACTTTTGTTTTTCTTCTTTCCTTCCCCTTTTCTCACCTCCCCAATATTAAACTTGTGAGCGGGGCGGAGCCAAGATGGCGGAGAAGAAACACACGACTCAGTGAACGTCCTCACTCCCTCACAACCAATTAGATAAATTAAGTCTCAAAATTAGCTCAGGACTGATAGATACCACAAGGACTGGAAGCACGACTTACCAGCTGAAGAGAATCTGGAGTTTCAACAGGAAAGGTCAGTTCTCAGGGGAGGAATAAGAAAGACCAGCACAGACGGTGGGGTAGGGGCACACTGCGCCCATTGCGCTGGGAGGGGCTCTGGGATCAGAGAAGCCACTGAGGTAAAGGAATCTGGCACAGGCTGTTAGCTCTTCTCTGCTAATTATTTAGCAGTTCAGAAGAGAAAGCCAAAATATTTTAAAACTCAGATTAGATTTCCCCCCCCCCACCCTGGGGGTGACTCGGCAGACGGCACCAGGGGGTGTGGCCTCAGCTACCTCCTGAGAATAGTTAAGAGACTGACAAGTGGGTGGATACGGCCCAAGGCAACACACACTGCCTAGCTTAGCTGGAGGGAGTGGAACTCAGCTCCAGGAAGTCCCAGAGAAGCGGAACCTTTGAACTAGGGACCACGGTTTCTGGCAGACACTTCCAGTTTGAGCACAGGGGCTTCTCACGTCACCTGCTGCAAACATCCACTCCCCACCCGGACACATAGCCTGGGCTTCTTGCTGTCTTCACTATTCTACGCCCTCGAAGCACAGTAGTGCTAATCACCTCTGAGACGCTCCCAGGGAGGGGGTGGGGAACTCTCTCCCAGAGCTCTCTCTTAGCTCAGGCTCAGGGGCCGCTGCAGCCATCCAGTCTGGGAGGAAGCTGGTAAAGAAGTAAATAATTTCCTACCCCAGGGACAGACCCCAAAACATTTTTTAAGTATGAGCAAAAAAGCTAGAAAAACTATAGATTCCTTCTATACAGAGAAAGAGCGGGTATCCAACCCGAGGAAGTTAACAGCAAAGATTCAGAAGATAACAACCTAAAGGGGAACGATTCCTGCCCCCCATCACATAACTCTCTCCTAGAAGAAGCTCTTAAGAAATTGAGGGAGATCGAAGAAAAATGGGGCAAGGAAAGGGAAGTTATGATAGAGAATAACAACGTCCTGAAATTGGAGTTGGAAAAAATAAAGAATTCACAGGAGATGCAGGGAAACAAAATTAGTGAATTAGAAAAGGTTAAAAAAACACAGGAAAGTAGGATTTCTGAATTGGAAAAGATAAAAAAGTCTCAAGAAAATAGAATTTCTGAATTGGAAAAAGAAAATAATTCTCAAAAAAAAAAAATTAGGGAAATGGAAAAAAATTCAATAGAGCAAAATAATTCATTTAAAAATGAAATTGGACATTTACAAAAAGAACTAAAAACTGTGAAAGAAGAAAATAACTCCTTAAAAGTCAGGATGGAACAAATAGAAATGAATGATTCACAGAGAACCCAAGAATCAGTCAAACAAAACAAAAAAAATGAGAAGCTGGAGAACAACGTCAAATACTTACTGGGAAAATCTATAGACCTGGAAAATAGATCTAGGAGAGATAATCTGCGGATTATTGGACTTCCAGAAAACTATGACCAAAAAAAGAGCCTAGATTCTATTTTACAGGAAATTATCAAAGAGAACTGTCCAGAGATAATAGAAACAGAAGGGAAAGTAGATGTGGAAAGAATTCATCGAACTCCTTCTGAAATAGACCCTAAAAAAAGAACACCACGGAATATTGTGGCTAAGCTGCAGAATTACCACACAAAGGAGAAAATCCTGCAAGCAGCTAGAAAAAAACAATTTAAATACCAAGGTGCCACAATAAGGGTCACCCAAGATCTGGCTGCCTCCACATTAAAGATAGAAGGGCCTGGAACCTGATATTCCGTAAGGCAAAAGATCAAGGACTGCAACCAAGAATGAACTACCCAGCTAAGTTTAGCATCTTTTTCCACGGAAGAAGATGGTCATTCAATGAAACAGAGGAATTCTATATGTTTCTAAGAAAAAAACCAGACTTAAACAAAAAATTTGATCTACATCCACAAGACTGAAGAGAAACAGAAAAGGTACACAGAACCCTTGAGAACTGTAACTCTGTTGTGGGTATATAAAAAATACTCAAGGATAATCTGATTTTACTGATATAAAAGAAAAAAAGGGGGGTGTAGTAAAGGGAAGGAGGTCGGTTCAGAAAAAGGGGAAGAAGTGATAAAAAGAGGGAAACTACATCCCAGGAAGAGACATAGAAAATACACCATATCTGAGGGAACTTAGTGAGGGGGAGAATCATTGTGTGAATCTTACTCTCATCAGAAGAGGCTCAAAGAGTAAATAATTAACATATTTGTTTTTCAGAGAATTTTCTCTCACCTCATTAAAAGGGGGGAGAGGAAAAGGGAAAAGGAAAAGGGGAATAAGTGAAGGGACTTGGAGGGAGGGGGGAGGGATCCTAAAAAAAAAAAAAAAAAAAAAAAAAAAAAGAGGGAGGGTTGCGCGTCACAAGGGGGGTCTGTAAATTAAATATCGGGGAGGGGGATCAGGGGGGTCAAGGGAAAAAAGCATAATCTGGGGATAATACGATGGCAGGAAATACAGAATTAGTAATTTTAACTGTAAATGTAAATGGGATGAACGATCCCATCAAACGGAGACTGATAGTAGATTGGATCAAAAAGCAGAACCCTACAATATGTTGCCTACAGGAAACACACTTAAAGCAGGGAGATACATACAGAGTAAAGGTAAAAGGTTGGAACAGAGCCTATTATGCTTCAGGTAAAGCCAAAAAAGCAGGGGTAGCTATCCTTATCTCAGATCAAGCAAAAGCAGAAGTAGATCTTGTTAAAAAAGATAAGGAAGGAAATTATATCCTGCTGAAAGGTAGCATAAATAATGAAGCCATATCAATACTAAACATATATGCACCAAGTGGTATAGCATCTAACTTTCTAAAGGAAAAGTTAAGAGAACTGCAAGAAGAAATAGACAGTAAAACTATAATAGTGGGAGATCTCAACCTTGCACTCTCAGATTTAGACAAATCAAACCACAAAACAAACAAGAAAGAAATTAAAAAAGTAAATAGAACATTAGAAAAACTAGGTATGATAGACCTTTGGAGAAAACTGAATGGCAATAGGAAGGAATATACTTTCTTCTCAGCAGTTCATGGATCCTATACAAAAATTGACCATATACTAGGACATAAAGATCTCAAAATTAAATGTAGGAAGGCAGAAATAATAAATGCCTTCTTCTCAGATCACAATGCAATAAAAGCTACATTCAGTAAAAAGTTAGGGGTAAATAGACCAAAAAGTAATTGGAAACTGAATAATCTCATCTTAAAGAATGACTGGGTGAAAGAGCAAATTATAGAAACAATTAACAATTTCACCCAAGATAATGATAATGATGAGACATCATATCAAAATCTTTGGGATGCAGCTAAAGCGGTAATAAGGGGAAATTTTATATCTTTAGAGGCTTATTTGAAGAAAATTGAGAAAGAGAAGATTAACGAATTGGGCTTACAACTTAAAAGGCTAGAAAAAGACCAAATTATAAACCCCCAACCAAAAATTAAACTCGAAATACAAAAATTAAAAGGAGAAATCAATAAAATTGAAAGTAAAAAAACTATTGAATTAATAAATAAAACCAAGAGTTGGTTTTATGAAAAAGCCAATAAAATAGATAAACCTTTGGTAAATTTGATCAAAAAAAAGAAAGAGGAAAATCAAATTGATAGTCTTACAAATGAAAAGGGGGATCTTTCCACCAATGAAGAGGAAATTAGAGAAATAATAAGGAGTTACTTTGCCCAACTTTATGCCAATAAATTTGATAACTTAAGTGAAATGGATGACTTCCTCCAAAAATATAGGCTCCCTAGATTAACAGAGGAGGAGATAAATTGCTTAAATAGTCCCATTTCAGAAAAAGAAATAGAACAAGCTATTAATCAACTCCCCAGGAAAAAATCCCCAGGGCCAGATGGATTCACATGTGAATTCTACCAAACATTTAAAGAACAATTAGCCCCAATGTTATATAAATTATTTGAAAAAATAGGGGATGAAGGAGTCCTACCAAATTCCTTTTATGACACAGACATGGTACTGATACCTAAACCTGGTAGATCGAAAACTGAGAAAGAAAATTATAGACCAATCTCCTTAATGAATATTGATGCTAAAATCTTAAATAAGATATTAGCAAAAAGACTTCAGAAAATCATCTCCAAGATAATACACTATGATCAAGTAGGATTTATTCCAGGAATGCAGGGCTGGTTTAATATTAGGAAAACTATTAATATAATTGACCATATTAATAATCAAATTAATAAAAACCATATGATCATCTCAATAGATGCAGAAAAAGCATTTGACAAAATCCAACATCCATTCCTACTAAAAACTCTTGAGAGTATAGGAATAAATGGATTATTCCTTAGAATAATCAGGAGTATATATTTAAGACCGTCAGTAAGCATAATATGCAATAGAAATAAACTGCAACCTTTCCCAGTAAGATCAGGAGTGAAACAAGGTTGCCCACTATCACCATTACTATTCAATATAGTACTAGAAACGCTAGCCTCGGCAATAAGAGCCGAGAAAGAGATTCAAGGAATTAGAGTAGGAAATGAGGAAATTAAACTATCACTTTTTGCAGATGACATGATGGTATACTTAGAGAACCCCAAAGACTCTGCTAAAAAGCTACTAGAAATAATTCAAAATTTCAGCAAAGTGGCAGGATACAAAATAAATCCACATAAATCCTCGGCATTTTTATATATCACTAACAAAATGCAACAGCAAGAGATACAAAGAGAAATTCCATTCCAAACAAATGTTGATAGTATAAAATATTTGGGAATCCATCTACCAAAGAAAAGTCAGGAATTATATGAGAAAAATTACAAAACACTTGCCACAAAAATAAAATCAGATTTAAATAATTGGAAAGACATTCAGTGCTCTTGGATAGGCCGAGCGAATATAATAAAGATGACAATACTCCCCAAACTAATCTATTTATTTAGTGCTATACCAATCAGACTCCCAAGAAACTATTTTAATGACCTAGAAAAAATAACAACAAAATTCATATGGAAGAATAAAAGGTCAAGAATTGCAAGGGAACTAATGAAAAAAAACTCAGAGGAAGGTGGTCTAAGTGTACCTGATCTAAAGCTATATTATATAGCAGCAGTCACCAAAACCATTTGGTATTGGCTACGAAATAGACCGGTAGATCAGTGGAACAGATTAGATACAAAGGACAAAAAAGGGTACATCTATAGCAATCTAATCTTTGACAAACCCAAAGATTCCAACATTAGGGATAAAAATTCATTATTCAGAAAAAACTGTTGGGAAAACTGGAAATTAGTATGGCAGAAATTAGATATGGATCCACACTTAACACCATATACCAAGATAAGATCAAAATGGGTCCATGATTTAGGCATAAAGAGGGAGATAATAAATAGATTAGAGGAACAGAGGATAATCTACCTCTCAGACTTGTGGAGGAGGAAGGAATTTATGACCAGAGGAGAACTAGAGATCATTATTGATCACAAAATAGAAGATTTTGATTACATCAAACTAAAAAGTTTCTGTACAAATAATACTAATGCAAACAAGATTAGAAGGGAAGTAACAAATTGGGAAAATATTTTTAAAAACAAAGGTTCTGACAAAGGTCTCATTTCCAATATATATAGAGAACTGACCATAATTTATAAGAAACCAAACCATTCTCCAATTGATAAATGGGCAAAGGATATGAACAGACAATTCTCAGAGGAAGAAATTGAAACTATATCCACTCACATGAAAGAGTGTTCCAAATCACTACTGATCAGAGAAATGCAAATTAAGACCACTCTGAGATACCACTACACACCTGTCAGATTGGCTAAGATGACAGGAACAAATAATGACAAATGTTGGAGGGGATGTGGGGAAATTGGGACACTAATACATTGCTGGTGGAGTTGTGAAAGAATCCAGCCATTCTGGAGAGCAATCTGGAATTATGCCCAAAAAGTTATCAAACTGTGCATACCCTTTGACCCAGCAGCGCTACTACTGGGATTATATCCCAAAGAAATACTAAAGAGCGGAAAGAGACATATATGTGCCAAAATGTTTGTGGCAGCTCTTTTTGTTGTAGCTAGAAACTGGAAGATGAATGGATGTCCATCAGTTGGAGAATGGTTGGGTAAATTGTGGTATATGAAAGTTATGGAATATTATTGCTCAGTAAGAAATGACCAGCAGGAGGAATACAGAGAGGGTTGGAGAGACTTAAATCAACTGATGCTGAGTGAAATGAGCAGAACCAGAAGATCACTGTATACTTCAACAACGATACTGTATGAGGATGTATTCTGATGGAAGTGGAAATCTTCAACATAAAGAAGATCCAACTCACTTCCAGTTGATCAATGATGGACAGAGGTAGATACACCCAGAGAAGAAACACTGGGAGGGGAGTGTAAATTGTTAGCACTAATATCTGTCTGCCCAGGTTGCATGTACCTTCGGATTCTAATGTTTATTGTGCAACAAGAAAATGATATTCACACACATGTATTGTACTTAGACTATATTGTAACACATGTAAAATGTATGGTATTGCCTGTCGTCGGGGGGAGGGAATAAGGGAGGGGGAGTAATTTGGAAAAATGAATACAAGGGATAATATTATAAAATATATATATATATATATAATAAAAAAAAAAATTTAAAAATAATAAAAAAAAAAAAAAAAAAAAAAAAAACTTGTGAGCACCACTTGCCTCTCACAGCCTTCCCTTTTTAGTATCCCTCCCCCCACTTTAGAGTTCCTCCCCTTTTATTACCCCTTTTCCTCACAATTTCTGTATTCCTTTCCACTTAACTTACTCCTTTCCTTTTCACTTTTCCCCTCCCACTTTTCAATGAGGTGGGAGAAGTTTCTCTGTAAATCGAATATGCCTAATATTTTTCTCTTTAAGCCAATTCTGATAAGAATAAGATACACACTATGTTCATCCTCCTCCATTCTTTCCCTCAGATATAATTGGTTTCCTTTGCCTCTTTGTGGGATGTAGTACCCCCACTTTACTCTTTTTCTGGCACAATTTCCTTTCCACGTCTAGTTTCTTTTTTATATTATAATTGTAAAACCAAATTATATGTGTCCTCTTTGTGTTTATTTCATATATATATATATATATATATATATATATATATATATATATATATATATATATATATATATATATATATATATAATTTCCAAGATTTCTTTTCACCTTTTTATGTTTCTCGAGTCCTATTTTTGGAGATCAAACTTTTTGTTTAATTCCATTTTTTTCATCAGAAATAGATGAAATTCACCTATTTTATTTAATGTCCATCTTCTTCTATGGAAAAAAGTGCTCATTTTGGCTGGGTAAGTTATTCTTGGCTGCATACCAAGTTCCTTAGCCTTTTGGAATATCAGATTCCAGGCCCTTTGATCCTTTAATGTAGACACTGCTAGATCCTGAGTAATTCTTATTATGGCTCCTCTATATTTGAATTTTTTTTTCCTAGCTGCTTATAGCATTTTTCCTAGGTTTGATAGTTCTGGAATTTAGCCACAATATCTCTTGGAGTTTTGATTTTGGGGTCTCTTTCAGTAGGTGATTGATGAATTCTTTCAATGTCTCTCTTTAATTATTTCCTGGAAAATAGTTTCTAGGCTCTTTTTCTCATCATAATTTTCAGGAACTCCAATAATTCTCAGATTATCTCTCCTAGATCTATTTTCCAGGTCTGTTGTCTTCCCAAATAGGTGTCTGACATTTTTTCCATTGTTTCATTTTTTTGGTTTTGCTTTATTGATTTTTGGTGTTTCCTTGAGTCATTCATTTCCATTTCTTCAATTCTGATTTTTAATGAATTATTTTCTTCATTTACTTTTTATTTCTTTTTGTAATGGTCCAGTTGAATTTTTAACTGAGTTGTTTTGTTCTATGGAATTTTTTTTTCCATTTCACCAATTTTATTTTTAGAGAGCTATTTTCTTTTTCTAATTCACTAATTCTGTTTTTATCAGAACTGTTTACCTTTTCCTGTTCACTAATTTTGTTTTTCAAGTATTTGACTTCTTTATCCACTCTATCTTTAAATGAGTGATAAGACTTATCTAGACCCTTTTGTCAAGCTTCCCTTCCCTTTCCCCATTTTTCTTTTAACTCTCTTGTAAGAGCCTTTTTAATTTTTTCTATGAGAGTCTTGTGTGTTGAGGACCAGATCATATCCCCCTTTGGGGATTCATCTAAAGACCCTCTGCTTTTATTCTCCTCAGGGTTTGAAGTCTGCTCCCTATCCATATAAAAGCTATCTATAGTTAGAGCACACTTTAAGTTTTTGCTCGTTTGGTAAAGAAGAATCAAAGAAAACAAACAAACAAAAAAGTAAATGTATTCTGCCTTTTGGGCCATATGGTATTACCACGCTACCTCTACATACTATAGGAGGTAGCAATGAGGTTTTAGGTCTGGTATAGTGAGGACACCTTCCTTTACATCTTTTTTCATTAATTTCCTTGATATTCTTGACCTTTTGTTCATTTAGATAAGTTTTGTTATTGATTTTTTTCTAGCTCTTTAAAGTAATTTGGGGGCCATTTTATTGGCATGTCACTGAATATATAGATTAATTCACTGAGGTATAATTGTCATTTTTATTATAATAGCTCAGCCTACCCATGAACAATTGATATTCTCCAGATTTTTAGACCTAACTTTATTTGTATGAAAAATGTTTTATAATTAGGTTTATATATTTTCTAGATTTGTCTTGGCAAATAAACTCTCCAATATTTTACATTGCCTAAAAATCATTATTTTAAGTAGAATGGAATTCATTGATAACAAGAAAATGCCAATTATTTATATGGGATTATTTTACATCCTGCAACTTTGCTTAAGTTGCTCATTGTTTCTAATAGTTTTAGTTTATTTTTCTTCTCTTATTGCTAACAATATTTGTAATACAAAACTGGATAGCAATAGTGATAATGAGCAACCTTATTTCACTCCTGATCTTATTGGGAATATTTCTAATTTATTCCATTTACATAAAATGCTTGCTGATGGTTCTAGATAGTTCTAGATACTTATTTGGAAGAAAACTCCATGTATTCCTGTACTGACTAGTATTTTTTATTAGGAATACGTGTTGTATTTTCTCAAATGCTTTTTCTTTATCTACTGAGATAATAATACAATTTTTGTTAATGTTATTATTGATATGGTATTTTGCTAATAGTTTTTTTTTCACATTGAACCATCCTTGCATTCCTGGTATAAATCCCATTTGGTCATAGTTCCTTATCCTGCTGATAAATTGCTATAAACTATTTGCTAGTATTTTATTTAAGATTTTTGCAACAATATTCATTAGGGAATTTAGTCTATAATTTTCTTTCTATGTTTTGGCCCTTTCTAATTTAGGTATTTGGACCATTTGTGTCATAAAAGGAATTTAGTAGGCTTCTTTCCCATATTTTTCAAAATAGCTTATATAGTATTGGATATTAATTGTTCTTTAAAACTTTGGTAGAATTCACTTGTAAATCCCTCTCACCCTGGAGATCTTTTCTTAGGGAGTTCATTGATGATTGTTCAATTTCTTTTTCTAAAAATGGACTATATAACAATTTTATTTCATCTTCTCTTAATCTGGGTAAAGTATATTTTTGTAAATGTTCATCAATCTCACTTTGATTATTAGATTTATTGACATACAATTGGGCAGAATAGCTCTTAATTATTGCTTTAATTTTCTTTTTATTGATGGTAAACTCATCCTTTTCATTTTTGATACTGGTAATTTATTTTACTTCTTTCTTTTTTCTAACCATATTAAAAAAATTTGTCTGTTTTGATGATTTTTCATTAAACCAACTCTGTTAGGTAATTATTATTATTATTATTATTATTATTATTATTATTATTATTATTATTTGTTCAATAGACTTCTTACTTTCAATTTTATTAATCTCTACTATAATTTTAATAATTTCAAGCATGGTATTTAATTGGGAGATTTTAATTTGTTCTTTGGCTAGCTTTTTTAGTTGGATGCCCAATTCACTAATTTCTTCTTTCTTCTCTGGGAGCAAGTTTCTTGGGGGCTTCTGGGGGCAGCTTCTTTTCAGTTCAGTAATCACAAGTGCAGCCAGGGATTAAAGTCCAAATTCTTTATTGTCTCCTTCAAAGTCTTGTCTCCTTCCTGGGGCCTGGTTAGCTTTTCTGGAGGCCTATTTCTCCCCTTGGCTCCAAGAGCTTCTGCTCCCATCTGCCTTTTCTGGCTTCTGAATCTCCTTGACTAAGTCTTGGCTGAGGCTCCGAGAGCTTCTAGTGGGCTTGTTCTTTCTGGCCCTGAGAGCTCCTCCTTATATGGTCCACACTGAATATACACCAATCATTTTATCACTAGGAAACCATTATTTGTTGTCAGATTAAATCAATGCTGAACTAGATTTAACCACTGTCTCAATTCCACTCAGTACCTTGTTTCAAGTTCTGGCCCATAACATCTCTTTGTAGGATCATATCATCATACTGAACTATGCTAAATTAGATCAGTTCCACTGTCTTAGTACCTTGTAAGAATCCTAAGATCAATTGTATTCATGTAAGCATCTAGAGATATAAAATTTCCCCTAAGAACTTCCCCTAAGAACTGCATCCTATAACTTTCAGTATGTTGTCTCATTATCATTCTCTTGGTGAAATTATTGAATGTTTCTACGATTTTTTGTATGAACCAGTCATTTATTAGGATTATATTATTTTTTTCCAATTATTTTTTGCTCAATCTTTCCATTGGCCTTTATTACACATAATTTTTATTGTATCATGATCTGAAAAAGATGAATTTAATATTTCTGTCTTTCTGCATTGAGTTCTCAGGTTGTTGATGCCCTAATACATGATCTGTTTTTGAATGGATGGTATGTATCACAAAGAAAAAGGTATATTCCTTTCTATTCTCATTCAATTTTCTCCAAAGATACATCACACCTTGTTTTTAGAATTCTATTCTCTTCTTTAATTTATTTCTTGTTTATTTTGTAGTTACATTTGTCTAATTTTGAGAGGATGATTGAAATTCCTCAATCATATAGTTTTATAATTTTCTTCTTGAAATCATTTAACTACTCCTCTAAGAATTAGGATGCTATAACACTTGTGCATATGTGTTTAGTATTCATATTACTTCATTATCTATGGTACCCTTAAGCAAGATGTAATTTATTTCTTTTTTTTTTTTTTGAGATGTTGAAGCTTGTTTCTTTTTTATTTGATTTTAATAAACCTTTTAATTTACAAAAGATATGCATGGGTAATTTTTCAACATTTACTCTTGCAAAACATTCTGTTCCAATTTTTTTCCCTCTTTCCCTCCCCCCCCTCCTCTAGATAGCTGGTCTTCCAATACATGTTAAATATGTTTAAAATATTGTTAAATCCAATATATGTATACAATTTTATAGAGTTATCTTGCTACACAAGAAAAATCAGATCAAGAATAAGGAAAAAAAAACCTGAGAAAGAAAACAAAATGCAAAGGTCAATAGAAAGAGTGGAAATGCTATGTTGTGGTCCGCACTCAGTTTCCACAGTCTTCTCTCTGGGTGTATATGACTGTCTTCATCACTGAACAATTGGAACTGGTTTGAATCATCTCAGTGTTCAAGAGAGCCATGTCCATCAGAATTGATCATCTTATAGTCTTGTGGTTGCCATGTATAATGATCTCCTATTCTGCTCATTTCACTTAGCATCAGTTTTTGTAAGTGTCCCCAGGACCCTAAGAAATCATCCTGCTTATTATTTTGTACAGAGCAATAATATTCCATAGCATTTGTATACCATAATTTATTAAGCTATTCTCGAATTAATGGGCATCCATTCAGTTTCCACTTTCTAGCCATGTCAAAAGGACTTCCATAAACATCTTTGCATATGTGGGCTCCTCTCCCTCCTTTAAGATATCTTTGGAATATATGCCCAGTAGAAACACTGCTGGGTTAAAGTGTATACACAGTTTGATAACTTTTTGAGCATAGGTCCTAATTGCTCTCCAGAATGGTTGGATCAGTTTACAGTTCCACCAACAATGTATCAGTGTCCCAGTTTTCCCACATCCCCTCCACCATTCATCGGTATCTTTTTTCTGTCATCTTAGCCAATTTGACAGGTATATAGTGGTATCTCAGAGTTGTCTTAATTTGCATTTCTCTGATCAATAGTGATTTGGAGCACATTTTCATATAACTAGAAATAGTTCCAATTTCTTCATCTGAAAATTGTTCATATTCTTTGACCATTTATTAACTGGAAAATATATAAATTTGAGGTAATTCTCTATATATTCAAGAAAAGAAGCCTTTTTCAGAACTTTTGAATGTAAAATGTTTCCCGAGTTTATTGCTTCCCTTCTAATCTTTCCTGCATTATTATTGTTTTTACAAAAACTTTTTAAATTAATATAATTAAAATTATTTACTTTGTAATCAATAATGATCTCTAGTTCTTCTTTGGTCACAAATTCCTCTCTCCTTTTATTTTTTTAGAATTTTAAGTTTGATATTTGATTGGGGGGGTTAACTTGTTCTTTTTCTACCTTTTTTAGTTGCAAGCCCAACTCACTGAATTTCTCTTTCTCTATTTTATGCAAGTAAGCATCTAGACATATAAAATTTCCCTTTATTACCACTTTTGTTGCATCCCACAAATTTTGGTGTGTTGTCTCATTAGCCTCATTCTCTTGGATGCAAATATTAATTGTATCTATGAATTGCTTTAATTTGATTGGAGATCAGGATTGCAACCCCCCCCCCAATTTTTTTCTTCACCTGAAGGATAATATATTCTGCTCCAGCCCTTTATCTCCACTCTGTATGTATCACTATGGTTTAAATGTGTATCTTGTAAACAACATATTAGGATTCTGGCTTTTAATGCTATCTGCTTCTGTTTTATGGGACAGTTCTTCCCATTCACATTCACAGCTAAAATAATCAATTCTGTATTTTCTGCCATTTTATTTACCCTAAGTTATGCTTTTCTTTTTCCTTTGCTCCTTCCCTCCCCAATATTTTTCATTTCATGACCACTTCCCTCAAAAAGTACTCTCTTTAGAACCCTTTCCCATTTTTTACTCCTTTCCCCAAATTCTTCTGTTTTCTCTTTAATTGGTCTTTACCTTTCTTTTCCCTCTTTTCCTACTACTTCCCTATAAGGTGAGACAAGTTTCTCTGTGAAGTCAAATATGTCTGATATTCTCTCTTAGAGCCAAATCTGATGAGAGTAAGATTTACACAATGCTCATCCTCTTCCTTTCTTTCCCTCAATTATAATAGGTTTTCTTTATACTTCTTTGTTGATTAAATTCCCTAATTTTATCTCATTTTTTCCTCTTTTTCCAGTAAAATTTCCTTTCCACCTCTAATTCTTTTTCATATTATCATAATAAAATCAAACTACAACCGCATTCTTGAAGTATACTGAAAATAGAAATATAGTTCTCAAGAATTCTTTTTTTTTTTAACTTTGTATTATTCTCTTGAGTTCTATGTTTAGAGAACAAATTTTTCTTCATTTCTGGCCTTTTCATCAGAAATGGGTGAAATTCAACTAACCAACTAACAAACTAACGAACAGTTGAATTTCAAGCTACATCATTGAATGTCTATCTTCTTCTCTCAAAGATAATTCTCATTTTAGCTGGTTAGCTTATTCTTGGCTGTAATCCAAGTTCCTTTGCCTTTTTGGAATATCAGATGGCAGTCCTTTCAATTCTTTAAGGTGGAAGCTGGTAGGTCTTGGATCATCCTAACTGTAGCCCCTGAGTTTTTAAATTATTTCTTTCTAGCTGCTTGCAATAACTTTTCTTTGGTGTGATAGTTCTGAAATTTAGAAACGATATTCCTTGGGGATTTAATTTTGGGGTTTCTCTGAGGAGATGATCAGTGAATTCTTTTGATGGCTATTTTACCTTCTGATTCTAAAATATTAGGGCAGATTTTTTTTTATGATTTCCTTTAAAATAGTGTCTAGATACTTTTTTTTTCATCATGGCTTTCAGGAAATCCACTAATCCTTTGATTGTTTCTCCTAGATATATTTTCCAAGTCAATTGTTTTTCCTCGGAGATATTTCATATTTTCTTCTATTTTTTCATTTTTTTAAATTAATCTTATAATTATACATTTTGATAGCATATATGCATGAATAATTTTATAACATTATCCCTTGTATTCATTCCTCCAGATTTTTCCCTCCCTCCCTCTATTCCCTCCCCTATACAACAGGCAATCTCACACATTTTACATGTCTTACAGTATAACATAGATACAATACATGTGTGTAAATCCAACTCTCTTGCCACACGTCAAATATTGGATTCTGAAGGTATAAGTAACCTGGGTAGATAGACAGTAGTGTTGATATTTTACATTCAATTCCCAGTGATCCTTCTCTGGGTGTAGTTGTTTCTGTCCATCATTGATCAGCTGGAAGTGAACTAGATCTTCTTCATGTTGAAGACATCCACTTCCATCAGAATACATCTTCATACAGTATTGTTGTTGAAGTGTATAGTGATCTCCTGGTTCTGCTCATTTCACTCAGCATCAGTTCATGCAAGTCTCTCCAAGCCTTTCTGAATTCATCCTGCTGGTCATTTCTTACAAAACAGTAATATTCCATAACATTCATATACCATAATTTACCCAATCATTCTCCAGTTGATGGACATCCATTCATCTTCCAGTTGCTAGCCAGTATAAAAAGAGCTGCCACAAACATTTTGGTACATACAAGTCCCTTTCCCCTCTTTAGTATTTCTTTGGGATATAAGCCCAGTAGTAGCACTGCTGGATAGAAGAGTATGCACAGTTTGATAACTTTTAGGTCGTAGTTCCAGATTGCTCTCCAAAATGGCCAGATTCTTTCACAACTGCACCAACAATGTATTAGTGTCCCAGTTTTCCCACATCCCCTCCAACATTCATCATTATTTGTTCCTGTCATCTTAGCCAATCTGACAGGTGTGTGGTGGTATCTCAGAGTTGTCTTCATTTACATTTCTCTGATCAGTAGTGATTTGGAACACTCTTTCATATGAGTGGATATAGTTTTAATTTCATTATCTGAGAATTGTCTGTTCATATCCTTTGACCATTTATCAATTGGAGAATGGTTTGATTTCTTATAAATTAGGATCAATTCTCTATATATTTTGGAAATGAGACCTTTATCAGAACCTTTAACTATAAAAATATTTTCCCAATTTGTTACTTCCCTTCAACTCTTATTTGCTTTAGTATTGTTTGTACAGAAACTTTTTAGTTTGATGTAATCAAAATCTTCTATTTTGTGATTAATAATGATCTCTAGCTCTTCTCGAGTTATAAATTCCTTCTTCCTCCACAGGTCTGAGAGGTAGACTATTCTCTGTTCCTCTAATCTATTTATGATCTCATTCTTTATGCCTAAATCATGGACCAATTTTGATTTTATCTTCGTATATGGTGTTAAGTGTGGGTCCATATCTAATTTCTGCCATACTAATTTCCAGCTTTCGCAACAGTTTTTTTTCAAATAATGAATTTTTATCCAAAATGTTGGTATCTTAGGGTTTATCAAACACTAGATTGCTATAGTTGTACCCTTTTTTGTCCTTTGTACATAATCTGTCCCGCTGGTCGACTAGTCTATTTCTTAGCCAATACCAAATGGTTTTGGTGACTGCTGCTATGTAATATAGCTTTAGACCAGGCACAGCTACACCACCTTCATCTGACGTTTTTTTTCATTAATTCTCTTGAAATTCTTGACCTTTTATTCTTCCATATGAACTTTGTTGTTATTTTTTCTAGGTTACTAAAATAGTTTCTTGAAAGTCTGATTGGTATAGCACTAATTAAATAGATTAGTTTGGGGAGTATTATCATCTTGATTATATTCGCTTGACCTATCCACAAGCACTGGATGTCTTTCCAATATAATAATCTGACTATTTTTGTGGCAAGTGTTTCGTAATTTTGCTCATATAATTCCTGACTTTTCTTTGGTAGATAGATTCCCAAATATTTTATACTCTCAACCTTTTTTTGGAATGGAATTTCTCTTTGTATCTCTTGCTGTTGCATTTTGTTGGTGATATATAAAAATGCTAAGGATTTATGTGGATTTATTTTATATACAGCAACTTTGCTAAAGTTGTGAATTATTACTAATAACTTTTTATTAGAATCTCGGGGGTTCTCTAAGTATACCATCATATCATCTGCAAAGAGTGACAGTTTGATTTCCTCATTTCCTACTCTAATTCCTTGAATCTCTTTCTCGGCTCTTATTGCCAAGGCTAACATTTCTATTACAATATTGAATAGTAATGGTGATAGTGAGCAACCTTGTTTCACTCCTGATCTTACTGGGAAAGGTTCCAGTTTATCTCCATTGCATATTATGCTTACTGATGGTCTTAAATATATGCTCCTGATTATTCTAAGGAATATTCCATTTATTCCTATACTCTCAAGAGTTTTTAGTAGGAATGGATGTTGGATTTTATCAAATGCTTTTTCTGCATCTATTGAGATGATCATATTTTTTATTAAATTGATTATTAATATGGTCAATTATACTAATACTGCATTCCTGGTATAAATCCTACTTGATCATAGTGTATTATCCTGGGGATGATTTTCTGAATTTTTTTTACTAATATCTTATTTAAGATTTTAGCATCAATATTCATTAAGGAAATTGGTCTATAGTTTTCTTTCTCAGTTTTCAATCGACCTGGTTTAGGTATCAATACCATGTCTCTGTTATAAAAGGAATTTGGCAGGACTCCTTCATCCCCTATTTTTTCAAATAGTCTATATAACATTGGGGCTAGTTGTTCTTTAAATGTATGGTAGAATTCACATGTAAATCCATCTGGTCCTGGGGATTTTTTCCTGGGGAGTTGATTAATAGCTTGTTCTATTTCTTTTTCTGAAATGGGACTATTTAAGCAATTTATCTCCTTCTGTTTTAATCTAGGAAGCCTATATTTTTGGAGGTAGTCATCCATTTCACTTAAGTTATCAAATTTATTGGCATAAAGTTGGGCAAAGTAACTCCTTATTATTTCTCTAATTTCCTCTTCATTGGTGGAAAGATCCCCCTTTTCATTTGTAAGACTAACAATTTGATTTTCCTCTTTCCTTTTTCTGATCAGATTTACCAAAGGTTTATCTATTTTATTAGCTTTTTCATAAAACTAACTCTTGGTTTTATTTATTAATTCAATAGTTTTTTTTTTTTTTTTACTTTCAATATTATTGATTTCTCCTTTCAATTTTTGTATTTCCAGTTTAATTTTTG
The DNA here is from genome assembly GCF_048593235.1 of Sminthopsis crassicaudata. Lineage (NCBI taxonomy): Eukaryota > Metazoa > Chordata > Mammalia > Dasyuromorphia > Dasyuridae > Sminthopsis > Sminthopsis crassicaudata. The sequence continues at coordinate 410,746,055 of NC_133618.1, read as the reverse complement.
GTTAGGGGTTTTTAATTTGGTCTTTTTCTAGCTTTTAAAGTTGCAGGCCCAATTCGTTAATCTTCTCTTTCTCTTTTTTCTTCAAATAAGCCTCTAAAGATATAAAATTTTCCCTTATTACCACTTTAGCTGCATCCCACAGATTTTAGTATGATGTCTCATCGTTGTCATTATCTTGGGTGAAATTATTGTTTCTATAATTTGCTGATTCACCCAGTCATTCTTTAAGATGAGATTATTCAGTTTCCAATTACTTTTTGGTCTATTTATCCCTAAATTCTTATTGAATGTAGTTTTTATTGCATTGTGATCTGAGAAGAAGGCATTTGTTATTTCTGCCCTCCTGCATTTAATTTTGAGATCTTTATGTCCTAATATTTTTTGTATAGGTTCCATGAACTGCTGAGAAGAAAGTATATTCCTTTCTATCACCATTCAGTTTTCTCCAAAAATCTATCATACATAGTTTTTCTAATGTTCTATTTACTTTTTTAATTTCTTTCTTATTTGTTTTGTGGTTTGATTTGTCTAAATCTGAGAGTACAAGTTTGAGATCTCCCACTATTATAGTTTTACTGTCTGTTGCTTCTTGAAACTCTCTTAACTTTTCCTTTAGAAAGTTAGATGCTATACCACTTGGTGCATATATGTTTAGTATCGATATGGCTTCATTATTTATGCTACCTTTCAGCAGGATATAGTTTCCTTCCTTATCTTTTTAAACAAGATCTACTTCTGCTTTTGCTTGATCTGAGATAAGGATAGCTACCCCTGCTTTTTTGGCTTTACATGAAGCATAATAGATTCTTCTCCAACCTTTTACCTTTACTCCGTATGTATCTCCCTGCTTTAAGTGTGTTTCCTGTAAACAATATATTGTGGGGTTCTGACTTTTGATCCAGTCTGCCATCCGTCTCCATTTGATGGGAGAGTTCATCACATTCACATTTACAGTTAAAATTACTAATTCTGTATTTCTTGCCATCATATTATCCCCAGATTATGCTTTTCCCTGGGCCCCCCTGAACGCCTTCCCCAATATTTAATTTATAGACCCCACTTGTGACACATAGCCCTCCCTTTTTAGTATTCCTCACCCTCCTTCCAAATCCCTTCCCTTTTCTTGTACTCTTCCCTTATTCCCTTTTTCCTATTCCCTTTTCCTCTCCCCCCTTTTAATGAGGTGAGAGAGAATTCTTTGAAAAACAAATATGTCAATTATTTACTCTTTGAGCCTACTCTGATGAGAGTAACATTCACACAATATTTCTCCTCCTCTCTAAATTCTCTCAGATGTGGTATATTTTCTATGCCTCTTCCTGGGATGTAGTTTCCCTCTTTTTATCACTCATTCCCCTTTTTCTGATACTACACCCTTCCCTTTATTACTCCCCCCTTTTTTTAATATCAGTAAAATAAAATTATCCATGCAGCCTTACTATATATCCATAACAGAGATACAGTTCTCAAGAGTTCTTTTTACCTTTTTCTGCTTCTCTTCAGTCTTGTGGATGTAGATCAAATTTTTTGTATAAGTGTGGTTTTTTTCTTAGAAACAAATGGAATTCCTCTGTTTCATTAAATGACCATCTTCTTCCATGGAAGAAAATGCTAAACTTAGCTGGGTAGTTTATTCTTGGTTGCAGTCCTTGATCTTTTGCCTTTCAGAATATCAGGTTCCAGGCCCTTTGATCTTTTAATGTGGAGGCAGCCAGATCTTGAGTGACCCTTAATGTGGCACCTTGATATTTGAATTGCTTTTTTTCTAGCTGCTTGCAATATTTTTTCCTTTGTTTGGTAGTTCTGCACTTTAGCCACAATGTTCTGTGGAGTTCTTATTTTAGGGTCTTTTTCAGAAGGTGTTCGATGAATTCTTTCTACTTCTATTTTCCCTTCTGTTTCTATTATCTCTGGACAGTTCTCTTTGATGATTTCCTGTAAAATAGAATCTAGGCTCTTTTTTTATCATAGTTTTTGGGAAGTCCAATGATCCTCAAATTATCTCTCCTAGATCTATTTTCCAGGTCTATAGATTTTCCCAGTAAGTATTTGATGTTATTCTCCAGCTTTTCATTTTTTTTGTTTTTCTTTTGTTTTGTTTGACTGATTCTTGGTTTCTCAATGAATCATTCATTTCTATTTGTTCCGTCCTGATTTTTAATGAGTTATTTTCTTCATTCACATTTTTTAGTTCTTTTTGTATATGTCCAATTGAGTTTTTAAATGAATTATTTTGCTCTGTTGAATATTTTTTTCCATTTCACTAATTTTTTAGTGAGTTATTTTCTTTTTTCCAATTCAGAAATTCTACTTTCTTGAGAATTTTTTATCTTTTCCAATTCAGAAATCCTCCTTTCCTGTGATTTTTTAACCTTTTCTAATTCACAAATTTTGTTTCCCTGTATCTCCTGTGAATTCTTTATTTTTCCAACTCAAATTTCAGGACATTGTTATTCTCTATTATAGCTTCTCTTTCCTTTCCCCATTTTTCTTCAAACTCTCTTAACTTTTTAATAGTATCTTCTAAGAGAGAGTTATGTGATTGAGGGCAGTTATCATTCCTCTTTAGGCTGTTATCTTCTGACTCTCTGCTCTTAACTTCCTCAGGGTTGGATACCCGCTTTTTCTCTTTTCTGTTGAAACTCCAGATTTTCTTCAGCTGGTAAGTTGTGCTTTTACTCCTTGTGGTTTCTATCAGTCTAGCGTTATTTTTGAGGCTGATTTAACTAATTGGTAATGAGGGAAGAAGGGAGCTTACAAATTCACGTTGATCTTCTCTGCCATCTTGGCTCCAGGGCCCCCTAGTTTATTTTTTTAATGTTATCACAAAAATGTCAAATTATACCTGTACCCTCTAAGCATACCTCTAATAAACATGCAGTTCTCAAGACTTAAATATATCATCTTTACATGTACAGATGTAAACATTTTAATATTTAAAAACATATTTTTTCTTCCATTTTTATCTCTTTATGCTTCTTTTGAGTTTTGTATTTATAGATCAAATTTTCTTTTCAGCTGTCGTATTTTCTTCAAAAATAATTGAAAATTCCCTATTTCATTGAATGTCCATCTTTTTCTCTGAAGAAAATAATGCTTAGTTTTGCTGGATAGTTGATTCTTGGCTGTCGTCCAGGCTCTTTTACCCTCTGGAATATCATACTCCAAATCCTTCAGTGCTTTAAAGTTGCTAAGTTGCTAAGTCCTAGGTAATAATGAATGTGGCTTGTCAAAAAATATCTAGTCCATTCCAATTGTCATCATGTAATCTTGTTGCAAGGTACAATGTTCTCCAGGTTCTACTCATTTTACTTACCATTACTTCATATCTCCAGTCTCTCCAGGTCTTTCTGAAATCAGCCTGCTGATTATTTCTTATAGAAAAATAATATCCCATTATATTCATATACCATAATTTAATTAACTGTTCTCCAACTGATGGGAATCCACTCAGTTTTCATTTCCTTGCCATTACAAAAAAAGACTGCTACAAACACTTTTGGGCATGTGTTCTTTTCCTTTTTTATGTTCTCTTTGAGATACAGACCCAGTAGAGACACTGCTGGAACAAAGGGTATGCACAGTTTAATAATCCTTTGGGCATAGTTCCAGATGGTTCTCTGGAATGGTTGGATCAATTCACAGCTCTACCAACAATGTGTTAATGTCCCAGTTTTCCCACATCCCCTCCAAATTTTATTATATTTTTCTGTCACCTTGAGAGGTGTGATATGTACCTCAGAGTTGTCCTAATTTGCATCTCTAATCAATAGTGATTTAGAGTATTTTTTCATATGATTAGAAATAGTTCTGATTTTATTATATCATTTTATCATCTATCAATAAAAGAATGTCTTGTATTCTTATAAATTTGAACCAATTCTTTATATGTTTTAGAAATGAGGCTTTTATCAGAAACCTTGGATGTAATTTTTTCCCTCCAGTTTTCTACTTATCTTCTAATAGTGGCTATTTTGATTTTGTTTGTACAGAAACTTTTTTTAATTTAATATAATCAAAATTGTCAATTTTGCATTTCATAATATTCTCTCCTTCCTATCCCATAACTTCCTTTCTTCTCCATAGATTTGACAGGTAGACAATTCATTTTTCTCATAATTTGCTTATAGTATCACCCTTTTGGTCTAAACATGTATGCACTTCCACTTTATCTTGGCATAATGTGTTAAATGTTGGTCAGTGCCTAGTTTCTGCCATCCTATTTTCCAGTTTTCCCAGCATTTTTTTCAAATGCTGAATTCTTATCTCAGAAGCTGGAGACTGAGTTTATCAAACACTACATTATTGTAGTTATTGACTACTATGTCTTGTTTACCTAGCCTATCCCACTGATCCACCACTCTGTTTCTTAATCAGTACCAAATGGTTTTGGTGACCTCTGCTTTATTATATAGTTTTAGGTCTGGTACAGATAGGTTACCTTTGCTTGATTTTTTTTTTCCATTAATTACCTTGAAATTCTTGAACTTCTGGTTATGGGCCAGACCAATTTTGTTATTAATTTTTCTGGCTCTATAAAGTGATTTCTTGGCAGTTTTATTGGTATGGCATTGAATAAGTAGATTAATTTAGATAGAATTGTTGTATTTATTATATTAGCTCAGCCTACTCATGAGCACTTTGTATTCTTTCAATTGTCTAGATTTAACTTTATTTGTGTGAAAAATGTTTTTTTTAATTGTATTCATATAGTTCCTGGCTTTGTCTTGGCAAAAGGTAGAATCACAAATATTTTGCATTATCTACAGTTATTTTAAATGGAATGTCTCTCTTACTCCTGTACTTTGCTGATAACATATAGAAATGCTGATGATTTATGCTCCTTTGCTAAAGTTTTTAATTGTTTCTAGTAATTTTTTAGCTGATTCTTTAGGATTCTCTAATTATAACAACATATTATCTGCAAAGAGTGATAATGTTGTTCCCTCATTACCTATTCTAATTCCTTTAATTTCTTTTCCTTCTCTTACTGCTAAAGCTAGCATTTCTAATACAATATTAAATAGTAATGATGATAGCAGGAATTTTTTTTTCACCCTGATCTTATTAGGAAAGCTTCCAGTTTATGCTGGTGAATTTTTAAATGACTATTTTACTCTCTTTTTTTTAGGTTATCAGCTCTGATTCTAAGACACGGGGGAAAGCATACCAAGTTTACTTTCTTTAATGATTTTGTTTCTTTTTGAGGAGGATAGAGGCTTTTCACTGACTTTCCACTGCACTGAGGCCAATGATGCTGCAGGGTTTCCTTTTGCATTGCTTTGGCCTATTCCTACCAGTTTTGCTGGGGTCTGGGGTCAGAATTTGCATTCTGGTTCAGTTGAAGGTATCACAGCTGGCTGCTGATCCACTGATCCTCTGAACCAGGACAGAGAAGCCAACGCTGTTGTACTCTGGATAAGAGCCTTGTTTTAGATTACCCTACACCACCAAATGTCTTTGTGCTGTACTTTCCCCCACTGTGACTGCACTAGCCCAATTCAAATAAACCTTTAAAAAAATTCTTAAAAGAAAGCTGGAAAATTATTACATTCTAAATTTTTATGGGTTCTGTCACTCCAAAATCCATTCAGAACTTGAACTAGCATTGATTCTGAAGAAAGCTGTGAAAACCTCAGGCAATGTCCTGCCTTCTCTCTGTCATTTTGACTCTGCCCTCAGCACATACAGAATCTTTTTTATGATTATTATAGCTTTTTTATTGACAAAATATATACATGGGTAATTTTTCAACATTGACCCTTGCACAAACTTCTCTTCCAACTTTTCCCCTCCTTCCCTCTACCCCCTCACCTAGATAACAGTCAGTCCCCTATATGCTAAACATGTTAAAGTATATGTTAATACAATATATGTATACATTTATGCAATTATATTGTTGCACAAGAAAAAGCAGATTTAGAAAAAAGGTAAAAATAACCTAAGAAGAAAAAATAAATGCAAGCAAACAAAAACAGAAAGAATCTAAATGCTATGTTGTGATTCACCTCATTTCCTAGTGTTCTTTCTCTGGGTGTAGCTGGCTCTGTTTATCACTGATCAGTTGGATCTCTGATTTGGAACTCTCAGTGTTGAACTGATTTGGATCCTCTCGTTGTTGAAGATAGCCACTTCAATCAGAATTGATCCTCATTTAGTATTGTTGTTGAAGTGTATAGTAATCTCCTGGTTCTGCTCATTTCACTTAGCAACAGTTCATGTTAGTCTCTCCAAGGCTCTCTTTATTCATCCTGCTTGTCATTTTACAGAACAATAATATTCCATAACATTCATATACCACAGCCATTCTCCAATTGATTGGCATCCATTCAGTTTCCTCTTTCTAGACACTTTGAAAAGGGCTGCCACAAAAATTTTGCACATATGGGTCCCTTTCCCTTCTTTAATATCTCTTTGGGATATAAGCCCAGTAGTAACACTGCTGGATCAAAGGGTATGCACAGTTTGATAACTTTTTAAGTATAGTTCCAAATTGCTCTCTAGAATGGTTGGATCCATTCACAACTTCACCAACAATACATCAGTGTCCCAGTTTCTCCACATCCCCTCCAACATTCATCATTAACTTTTTCCTGTTATTTTAGCCAATCTGACAGGTATGTAGTGATATCTCAGAGTTGTCTTAATTTGCATTTCTCTAATCAATAATGATTTGGAACACCATTTCATATGACTAGAAAGAGTTTCAATTTCATCATCCAAAAACTATCTGTTCATATTCTTTGACCATTTATCAATTGGAGAATGGCTTGATTTCTTATAAATTAGACTCAAATTTTATTTTAGAATGAGATTTTTATCAGAAACTTTAACTGTAAAAATGTTTTCCCAGCTTATTGCTCCCTTTCTAATCTTGCCTGCATTAGTTTTGTTTGTCCAAAAGCTTTTTAACTTTATATAATCAAAATTTTCTATTTTGTGATTAATAATGATGTCTAGTCCTTCTTTGGTCACAAATTCCTTCTTCTTCCACAGTTTTTTTTTCATTAGTTCCCTTGAAATTCTTGATCTTTTTTTCTTCTAGATGTATTTTGTTGTTATTTTTTCTAGGGCATTAAAATAGTTTTTTTGAAGTTGGATTGGCATAGCACTAAATAAATAGATTAGTTTATGTAGTATTGTCATCTTTATTATATTTGCTTGACCTATCCAAGAGCATTTAATATTTTTCTAGTTGTTTAGATTTGACTTTATTTGTGTGGAAAGTGTTTTATAGTTTTGCTCATACAGTTCCTGACTTTTCTTTGGCATATAGATTCCAAATATTTTGTGCTATCAACAGTTATTTTAAATGGAATTTCTCTTTGTATCTCTTGTGGTTGAATTTTGTTAGAGATGTATAAAAATAGTGAGGATTTATATGGATTTATTTTGTATCCTGCAACTTTGCTAAACTTGTGTATTGTTTCTAATAGCTTTTTAGTAAAATCTCTGGGGGTCTATAAGTATACCATCTTATCATGTTCAAAGAGTGATAGTTTCATTTCCTCTATTTCCTCATTAGCTATTCTAAATTCCTTGAATCTTTTTCTTGGCTCATTGCCAAGGCTAGTGTTTCTAGTACTATATTGAATAGTATTGGTGATAGTGGGCAACCTTGTTTCACTCCTGATCTTACTGGAAAGATTCCAGTTTATCTCCATTATATAGGATGTTTACTGACAGTTTTAAATATATGCTCATTATTTTAAGGAATAGTCCATTTATTCTATATTCTCAAGTGTTTTTAGTAGGAATGGATATTGGATTTTATGAAATGCTTTTTCTGTATCTATTGAGATGATCATATAGTTTTTTTGTTAATTTGGTTATTTACATAGTCAATTATGTTAATAGTTTTCCTAATACTGAACCACCCCTGCAATTCCTGGTATAAATCCTTCTTGATTATACTGGGGATGATTTCCATAATCTTTTTGCTAATATTTTATTTAATATTTTTGTATCAATGTACATTAGGGAGATTGGTCTATAATTTTCTTTCTCTGTTTTCATCCTACCTCATTTAGGTATCAGTACCATGTCAGTATCATAAAAGAAATTTGGTAGGACTCCTTCAATCACTAATTTTTTTCAAGTAGTTTATACAGCATTAGACTTAATTGTTCTTAAAATGTTTGGTAGAATTCATATAAATCCATCTGCTCCTGAGAACTTTTTCTTAAGGAGTTGATTAATAGCTTTTTCTATTTCTTTTTTTAAAATGAGATTATGTAACCAATTTACTTCTTTTTCTGTTAATCTGGGCAACCTATGTTTTTTAAGATACTCCTCTATTTCATTTAAGTTATCAAATTTATTGGCATAAAGTTGGGCAAAGTAACTCCTAATTATTGCTCTAATTTCCTCTTCATTAGTCGCAAGTTCTCCCTTTTCATTTTTAAGACTAACAATTTGATTTTCCTCTTTCCTTTTTCTAATTAAATTTACCAAAGGATTATCTATTTTGTTGTTTTTTTCTTAAAACCAACTCTTAACAGAAGTGAGTACAAAGGACAATGTTGCAAAAGTACCCATGCATATGTTCTGTCAATAAAAAAGGTATAATTTAAAACCAACTCTAAATTTTGTTTATTAATTCAATAGTTTTGTTTTTTACTTTTGATTTTATTAATCTCTCCTTTTGTGTTTAGAATTTCAAGTTTAGTTATTGATTTTTAATTTGCTCATTTTCTAGCTTTTTTAGCTAATTCATTGATTTTCTCTTTCTCCATTTTATGCAAGTAGACACGTAGAGATATAAAATTTCCCCTTGTTACCTGTTTGGCTTTATCCCACACATTTTGGTATGTCTTCTCATTATTGTCATTCTCTTGGGTGAAATTATTAATTGTGTCTATGATTTGCTGTTTCACCCAATAATTTTTAGGATGAGATTTTTAGTTTCCAATTACTTTTTTGGTCTATTTCCCCCTGCTTTTTATTGAATACATTTTTTCTTGCATCGTGATGTGAAAAGGATGTATTTACTATGTCTACATTTGAATTTCAGGTCTTTATGTCCTAATATATGGTCAATTTTATATAGGTTTCATGAACTGCTGAGAAGAAAGTGTAGTCCTTTCTATTCCCATCCAGTTATCTCCAAAGATATATCATACCTTATTTTTCTAGTGTTCTATTTACCTCTTTAACATCTTACTTATTTATTTTGTAGTTTGATTTATTCAGTTCTGAGAGTGCAAGGTTGAGATTTCTCACTGTTATAGTTTTACTATATATTTTTTCTTGCAGCTCTCTTAACTTCTCCTTTAGGAATTTAGATACTATTCCACTTAGGGTATGGCATCCTTTAGCAAGATATACTTTCCTTTCTTATCTCTTTTAATTAGATCATTTTTTCTTTTGCTTGATCTGAGATCAGTATAGCTACCCTTGCTTTTTTTACTTCACCTAAAGCATAGTAGATTCTGCTCCAGCCTTTTACCTCCTTCAAGTGTATTTCCTGTAAACAACATATTGTAGGTTTCTGGCTTTTAATCCAGTCTGCTATCCATCTCTACTTTATGGGGGAGTTTACCTCATTCATATTTATTGTTAAAATTACTAATTCTATATTTCCTGCCATCTTGTTAACCCCAGATTATGCTTTTCTCTTTCCTTTCCCCCCTATCCACTTCCCCAATATTAAACTTATGAGCACCACTTGTCTCATATAGCCCTTCCTTTTTAAGATCCTATTCCTTAAAGTCCCTCCCCTTTTCTTAAACCTTTCCCTTACATTTTCTGTATTCCCTTTTATTTAGCCTACTCTTTCCCTTTTCACATTTCTCCTCCCACTTTTCAATGAGGTGGGAGAAGTTTCTTTGTAAATCGAATATGTCTAATATTTTCTCTTTGAGACAATTCTAATGAGAGTAAGATTTATGTTCATCCCCTTTCCTTCTTTCCCTAGATATAATAGGTTTCCTTTTCCTCTTTGTGAGATGTAGTACCTCCACTTTTCCCTTTTTCTGTTATAATTTCCTTTCCACCTCTAAAACCTTTCTTATATTATAACAGTAAAACCAAATTATAATGTATTCTTTATGTATACTCATAAGTAAAATACAGTTCTCAAGAGTTATTTTTACCTTTTTATGCTTCTCTTGAGTCCTATACTTGGAGGTCAAACTTTTTATAGCTTTGGGTTTTTTTCATCAGAAATAAATGGAATTCACCTATTTCATTAAATGTCCATCTTCTTCTCTTGAAGAAAATGCTCATTTTGTCTGGGTAAATTATTCTTGGCTCCATAGAAAGTTCTTTTGTCTTTCAGAATATCAGATTCCAGGCCTTTTGATCTTTAATGTGGATGCTGCTAGATGCTAAGTAATCCTTATTGGGGCTTCTCTGTATTTAATTTTTTTTTTCCTGGCTGCTTGTAGTATTTTTACATTGGTCTGATAGTTCTGGAATTTAGCTACAATATTTCTTGGAGTTTTAATTTGGGGATTTCTTTCAGTAGATGATTGTTTAATTCTTTCAATGTCTATTTTACCTTCTGTGTCTATAACATCTGGGCAATTTTCTTTGATGATTTCCTGAAAAATAGTGTCTATGTTCTTTTTTTTCATGATTATTTTCAGGGAGTCTAATATTCCTTAGATTATCTCTCCACGATCTATTTTCCTGGTCTGTTGTTTTCCCAAGTAGTTATTTAACATTTTTTTCTATTTTTTTTCATTTTGCTTGACTGAATCTTAGTGTCTCTTTGAGTCATTTATTTCATCTGTTCAATTCTGATTTTTAATGAATTATTTTCTTCATTTACTTTTTTTAAATTTTTCTTTTTAATTGTCCAATTGAGTTTTTAAATGAGTTGTTTTATTATATGGATTTTTTTTCTCATTTCTCCAATTTTGTTTCCAATTTTTCTTTTTTCAATTCACTAATTCTGTTTTTCAGGAAGTTGTTTTCTTTTTCCACTCTATCTTTTAATGACATACATGTCTTATCCAAACCCTGTTACAAAGCTTTCCTTTCCTTTCCCTATTTTTTCTTCTAGCTCTCTTTTAAGAGCCTTTTTAATTTCTTCTGTGAGAGCCTTATGTAGTGGGGATCAGATTATATCTACTTTTAGGTTTTCATCTAGAGACAAACTGTTTTTAATCTCCTCCAGGTTTGAAATCTGCTCTCTTTCAGTTTAGAAGCTATCTATAGTTAGAGCCCACTTTGCCTTTTTACTCATTTTAACAACAACAAAAAAGCTGCACTCTGCTTTTGGAGAAATGTGGGATTACTGAGCTTCCTCAACACACAACAGGAAGTATCAGTGAAGCAGCAATGGGACAGTAATGGCTGAGCTGAGATCAGCCTCTGTGCTTGGATTAGCATTTGCTCTGGGGTTAGTGTCTGTGCTAGGATCAGTTGTTGCATGCTGTGATGGTGCTAAATCCCTCCTGGTGCTGGGTGGGTGTGGCCAGGTGCTGAGAGACTCTAGAGTTTGGGGATTATAGTCTTTACCCTTTGTGTTTATAGCTTCTCTGCAGATCTATTGGCTTGCTGCCAGGGCAGATTAGCTGATATAAAAAGGGAAAAGTGGAGGTACTACATCTCACAAAGAGGCAAAGGAAACTTATTATATCTGAGGGAAAGAAGGAAGGGGGATGAACAAGAATCTTACTCTCATCAGAGTAGCTAAAGTTCTCCCACAAATTTTCAGTTGCAGAATACCACACTCCACTCCTCTCTGGTTGGCTCAGTGTGAGCTGTTTTCCAATGTTCTTTCTGCCTACGTGCCTAGTCTGTGCCTGGCCAAGTCCTGTTCCATCCTTGCAAAGGAGCAAAAACAGAGCTTTTCTGATGAATTTAGAGATTATCTTCTGTTGGTAATGTGTTGTACTACCAATATTCATGGGTTTGGACAGTCAAAACTAATGCTGAGGCTGGGTTTCATAAAAAACAGTTTGAGGGTAAAGAGAGAGCTCAGACAGATGCATATTTCCTCTCTGCCATCTTGACTCTGCCCCCAAGATCCAAACCTTAAGGAAGAAAATGACTTCATGAAAACCAGAATTGGACAAGGGGAAGCCAGTGAAGTTATGAGAGCAAAAGATAATAAAATAAAAAATATGAATGAAAAAAATAGAATGTGAGAAATCTCCTAAGAAATGCAATGTATTTGAAAAGAGATCAAGAATAGGCAATATAACTGGGCTATCTAAAAGTCATGATGGAAAAAAAGAATATTGATACAATAATACAGTAGATAACTAAAGAAAATTGTCCTGAAGTGTTAGAACTAGAGGGAAAAGTAAAAATAGAACATAATTCAATGAATACCATCTGAAAGAGATCTTATGAGGATAATCTACAGGAATGGCATTGTCAAATTCTGAAGCACCCAGATCAATGAGAAAGTATGAGCAACAAGAAAAAAATTCAAAATGGCAGTGCCACAGTCAGAGTCAAAGAAGACCTACTAAAGCTACATTAAAAGACTGCAAGTCTTAGAACACTATATATAGAAGATCAAAAGACATAGGATTATGGGCAAAAATAACATACCCAGCAATCTAAAGCTTAATTCCAAACAATAAAAAAATGGATATTCAATGCATTGTCAGATTTTCAGGATTTTATTGCAAAAAAGACCTGAACTTAATAGAAAATTTGACATATTAAAATCCACAAGATTCCAAAATCAGACTAATTTCAAGAGACTCTAAAAGTAAAAAATAAAACTATTTATGTTTTATACATGGAGAGGTAAACCATTTGTCTAAGATTTTCATTAGTAATTAATAATCCATCAGTAGTTTGAAAGAAAGATTAGGATAGAGTAAAATATGGTATGATTTGAAAAAATAACCTGTGTAGGAAAAGGTTAAAAGAATAATGAGTTTATACAAATAAGGTGCAAAAAGAAAACCTGGAACAGAGGAATTAAATGAGGGAAAAGGGCTAGTTAGTTCTGGAATTCTGCTCACATTAGGAATGAGTTTTAAGGGGTATAAAAGTCTTCTAAATTTATAAAGAAATAAGAGGAGGAGAGAATATGATAATGGGAATGGAATAAAGTGAGAAGGAAAGAATGGAAGGTGAGGCTAAAAGAGGGATTCTTGGAGTCAAGGTAGGTTAAGTAATAATGATGCAAGGTAATAGGCAGAAGTTAAGCAAAGGAGTCAACAAGAATAGGAAATAAGATAATAATAATAATCAGGATTAGAATTCATTAGCAAAAAATCAAGTGTAGTAATTATTCATCTCAAAGTTAAAGTTAAATCGATTTAATCAGAGAAAAATAGGGAAACTACATTATAGGTCATCCATATTAATAAATATTGTTTTAGACTTTAAAACAACTAGAAAGTATAAGACTGGAACATTGCTGAGTTGTAGGAAATGATGAGTAACTAGATTTAGAAAAATATGGAAAGAATTGGAATTATGAAGGATGATGTTATCCACCTTCCGAGAACAGAGGACAAACAAGTATAGTACAGTCTTACATAGATGTACTTTAATGTATTTGTACATGATTTCGTGTATATATATATATGTGTGTGTGTGTGTGTGTGTATACATATATATATATACACATATATGTATTGTGGATATATATATATATATGTGTGTGTGTGTGTGTGTGTGTGTGTGTGTGAATGTATTCATGTGTCTCTGTGTGTTTAAATATATCCATGCTTATTTGTAACCTTCTTGAGGTAAAAGAAAGAAGAAAAAAGTATAAAGTGCTCAGCACAGAACAAAAGAAAACTTATAAGAAATCAAAGAAAAATGGACAGCTCTGAACACAATATATAGTATATATAATTTCTTGAAATGAGATTTTATTTGCATATTTTGAATTCTCTCTTTGTTCTGATGTGTATAAGGAACTTTTCTCTTTTTCCATTTTGTATTTGTTTTAAATAAATATTTCTTTAAAAATTAATGTTTAAAATTGCTTTTTATATGTAATTGGAAAAAAAGTAAATATTAGTAAAAAGGAGATAATGTGACCTTGTGGTGCACTAACATTAATTGTGAATTCTCAAAAAATGTGCATGTAGGACACAATTAAGTTGAATTTTCTTTATTAACTTTTTCTCCATCACTTTCCTAAGTCTAAATATTCAACAGAATAAGTCCTCCCCTGATTTGTGGTTAAGTGATTTCTACATTGAAACTTTATCAATCAACACCATCACCCCCAGCTGGTTGCAGCAAATCCCTCTCATGGGCATACCATTTCCTCTTTCTGAGAGTCAATTTTTATATTTACAAGATAAAGATGTTTGACTAGGCTTAACAATATATAGCTAAAACAACTAGCATTTATAACAGCAGTTAAGTTTTGAACATTAAGCTTTCCATATATTATTTCATTCAATCCTCACAGTACCCTCTGAAGTACGCACTATTATAATCACATTTGTGATTATCATCATTTTTCTTCCCTCTTTCCCTTAAGAAGGCTACAATTAAGTATATATATATATATATATATATATATATATATATATATATATATATATATATATATATATATATATATGTATATATATATACATATATATATATAAATAGGCACAATGCATTGTTGCACACATATATACATATACATAGATATCTATAATCATATCACATTCATTAATGTACATTGTGTAAGGCTGTACTGTATTTGTTTTTCCTCTGTTTCTTGGGGGTTGAGAGGTAAAATATCCCCCTCCCCAGGGACACACTGCTAATCAAGTGTCTGAAGAAGGATTTTAATTGGCTTCTTCCCAACTCTTTTCTCTATTCTATTCAACTATTACCAACTCAGATTCCATACGCTATCCGTGATAAGATTTTATCACACAAAAGAATCTAATTTACAGAAATTTAGTTCACCCTTCAGTTGATTCTGTGACTTATTCTTCAATTGTAATTTGTCTTAACTTGCTTTAGGGATATTTAACATAATCTTGAGTTAAAGAATCTCAAGATTCACAAAGATGTCAGAGACATGTATGTGCTGAAGCCAGATCAAAGAAGAAAGAATTGTTAAATTTTCAATATGATGATCTACACTTTGGAGATCCATCAAGCGCTGCAAACCAGGGTTTGATGTATCATTTGTTGATAGTCTAGACTTAACAAAGTGGTGAAGAAAATGTTAATAAAGATCAAAATGGAAAGTATATCCTATGTAATTTTGATTATATTAAATTTAAAAGGTTTTGTACAAACAAAATCGATGCAGCCAAGATTAGAAGGGAAGCAGAAAACTGGTTACATCCAAGAATTATGATAAATATCTCATTTATTTTTTATTATAGCTTTTTATTTACAAGATATATGCACGGGTAATTTTTCAACATTGGCAATTGCAAAACCTTTTGTGCCAATTTTTCTCTGCCTTCTCCCCACCCCCTCCCCTAGATGGCAGGCAGGCAGACCAATACATGTTAAATATGTTAAGGTATATGTTAAATACAATATATGTATACATGTCCATACAGTTATTTTGCTGCACAAAAAGAATCAGACTTTGAAATAGTGTACAATTAACCTGTGAGGGAAATCAAAAATTCAGGTGGAAAAAAATAGAGGGATTGGGAATTCTATATAGTGGTTCACACTCATTTCCCTAAGTTCTTTCACTGGGTGTTATTGGTTCAATTCATTTCTGTTCTATTAGAGCTGATTTGTTTGAACTCATTGTTGAAAATGAGATGCCTCATTTATAAAATATATAGAGAACTGACTCAAATTTATAAGAATACAAGCCATTCTCCAATTGGCAAATGTTCAAAGGATAGTAACAGACAATTTTCAGATAAAGAAATTAAAGCTATTTCTAGTCATATGAAAAAGTGCTCTACATCACTATTTATTAGAGAAATCTAAAATAAGACAGCTCTGAGGTACCACTTGACACCTCTCAAATTGGCTAAGATGACAGAAAAAGATAATGATAAATTGGAGGAGATATGGGAAAACAGGGAAACTAATACATCATTGGTGGAGTTGTGAATTGATCCAACCAGTCTGGAGAATAATTTGGAGCTATGCCCAAAGGGCTATCAAACTGTGCATACTCTCTGATCCAGCAGTATTTCTACTGGGTCTGTATCCAAAAGAGAACATAAATAAAGGAAAAGAACCAACATGTGCAAAAATGTTTGTAGCAGCCCTTTTTGTCATGGCAGTAAACTGCAAACTGAGTGGATTCCCATCAGTTGGGGAATGGTTGAATATATGGCTGAATGGTATATGAATATAATGCAATATTATTATTCTATAGGAAATGATCATCAGGCTGATTTCAGAAAGGCCTGATGAGACTTATATGAACTGATGGTAAGTGAAGTGAGTAGAACCAAAAAACATTGTGTGATTATTCAATTAGATTAAATTCAACATATATTTATTGAGTTAATATGTACAAGGTACTATGATAGATGCTGATGGTATAAAAATAAAATGGCATTTCCTTGTCTTCAAGGAGTTTATGATCTAATCAGAAAGTTCAAGATTCTATACAATTTTGTATGATACAAGGAAATATAATAAGGACAAACAATGACAACTGACAAAGAATTATATGGAGGTGGGAGATCACTTTCATTGGGAAGGAGCAAATAATGTTTCATGGAAAAGATATCTGAGTTGAGCCACAAAGAACGAAAAGTAAAAATACATTCCATCCAGAGTAGATGGCTCATGGAAATAAACCTAGGTAAGAGAATGGAGGATGAGAACAAGAAATAGTTAATTGTATAAATTATGGAATACATGAAGGTGAATGGTATAAAATAAGACTTAGAAAGATAGATTGATGCTAGATTATGGAGAGTCTTAAAACAAGATTTAAAAAATTATCTTAGAAGCAATAAAGAACCATTGAAAACCTCTGAGATCAGCCTAATGGCAAGATCAGATCCATCCATTATTTTAGCAATTGTCTGAAAAAGGGAGAAGCAAAAGACTGACTAATCAGAAGACATAAGAATGAAAGAAAGAAGTGATGGTCTGAGACTAGTGTGATATTTAGTGTGAGTATAGATTAAGAGATTGATTTGAGACATTTAATTGAGATCAGACTAACAAGTTTGGACAACTTATTGAATATGGAATGATAGAGATTATATATCCAAGATGGCTCCAACATTTCAAATTTAGGTAATTGCGTGATGATTAGTAACAATAATGTCTTCATAAGTCATCTCTTTTCAAGATGAAGAGTCCTAATTCTTCCTGCTTCTATCAATGGCCAAATGGAAACTTTTAAAGTGGATAACCATCCTTTGGCAGGCTGCAGATTGTCAATGCTCATTCTAAAATTTGGTAACATGAATTAAACATATTATCCTAGCTATTACCCTAGGCAAAGAACTGTAAGACTAGAAGATAGAAGGGGGAGAGGAATCTCGGGAAAATAGTTATTATTTATTCTCTACAGTGTTAGCAAAAAGATAATTAGATTGATAAGAAAATTTCTGGAACCCAACTCATGGTCAAGATGTTAGGCAACAATGTCTTTCATGTTCTGAAACATATTGTATAATATGTAAACCGGGGAGAGAAATTTACATGTAGGATGATAATGCTTAATGTATTTTGGAAGCAACCAAAATTCTCCTCTCTGTGTGATCTTGCTCATATATTTTATTCCCAATTGTATGTGTGATTAATAAGCACAGGAAAATTCAATTCAAATAAACTACTTTGCATATTTTTAAAAACACACCCATTTGCCTACAAAATGAGATTTAAATGAGGCAGCTAATGCAAAAATAAGCTTGCAAATGAATTATTGCCACAATTCAGAAGCTTTAAAAGGTACAGGGTGCCTTAGTTAGGTAAGAGGGGAAAAAATTTAAAAGTATATTAGAGAGGAAAGAAAGAAGTTTGTATATAGAGCTCCTACTTAAACCCCAACCAAAAGCTTGCCAAACTGAAATTCAGGAGTAAGAATCTGATTACAGGGTTAATTCAAAGAAAAATGATGAAAGAGGAGAAATATGTCTTTGGATTATACAAGTGTCATTTCCTTTGGCTTTCTTCTCCTAATTATGAGTGATGTTTCTCTCAATTATATTGCATTCGTTTGTGTGTTTAAAATATTAGGACAGCTATATGGTGTAATAGATAAAAGACAGGTCCTAGAATTAGGTGGACTTGAGTTCAAATTCAACCTTAGATGGGTACCATCTGTGTGACCCTGGGCAAGTCACTTAATCCTGATTGCCTTAAAAATAAAAAAATAAAAATAAAAATAAATGTTGCATTCCCATCTGTTAGTAAAATGTAAGCTCTTAGAAGGCAGGAGATTAGAAAATTATAATCTAATTTTCAATCTTCTCAGTATGACAATAAGGAATAAGTCTGAGGATAAGGAATTTTCTCTGTGAGTTTGGACTGGCACACTTTCTATTTTACCTTAACACTGAGAGGTTATAGAACTCACTTAGGATCACTTAACCAATAAGTATCAGAAAAGACTTCACTTGAAGACTTCTTGACTTTAAGTTCCCATTCTCTGCCCACTATACCAGGTGGCCTCTGGAATTTTTATTGGATTGAAATGAATTTGATTTCTAAAGCTTCTCTTTTTTACCCTTTTTGTGGCATATTCTTCCTTCTGAACTGTCTCTCCCACTCTTCTGTCATTTTTTTTTTACTTTTCTTTTTATCCCCAGTACTGAGCACAGTGCTTGGCAAATAGTAAGTACTTAAGAAGCGTTTATTGACTGACTACATTATGATCTTAATTTATCAACATGCAGGTAGGAATCTGGGGAGTTCTCTGGTACTTGAAATCAAGTTACATGAATAGTTTTAACTCTTTAATATTGGTCCTACTTAATTAGACAAAAGAACTTCTGATTGAATAAGTTTGATTTAGTTTAATTGAATAAAAATTAATAATAATAACAACATCATCAACATCTCCCACTCATAGAACTTTCCAACTTATGAAGCCCTTTATTAGCAATTGTCTTAAAGGTAAGTGATTTAAGTGTTCTTATCTTCATTTTAAAGATGAGGAAACTGAGGAAAAAAGGGAAATGATTTGTGCAATATCAGACAAATCACATCAGGGTTTCAGAGCATGTTTATAGATTCATAAGATCTACATATATGTTATTTAACCTATTTAGCCTATTTCTTGATCAGACAAGGAAACTGAGAGCTGGAGACAAAATGACTTCTTCAAGGACACACTGCAGCAAGTGGAAGATGTTCTACGAATTAAATCTGTTTCTAAATAATTTTTTTTTATTTTCACCCAGGCTATCTTTATAATAGTTCAGTGTTAAACAAGTTAATGTCTCTTGATTTATTTTTATTTTTGAGGGGGAGCAGGCAATCAGTTAAGTGACTTGTGCAGGATCACATAGTAGATTTTTAGCTGATGTTCTTTCTGCTGTTGTGATGTTCCTTTGATTACATAAGCCTAGGAAAGCTTTCCAAAAACAGATCAACTCATTTGAGAGCTGTCCATTGTATTTGATTGTTTAGTGAGCTGTTCATGTTCAGAGGCAAAACTTGAACCAAAGTTTTCTGCCTTCAATGAAGAACTTGGATTCACTGCACTATACAGTCTGGATGTAAGAGTAATCAAAGTGTTTTCATTCAAACATTTAGTATCTAATGCATAGGACTGAGTATCTAGTACTAGGATTGCTCATTTTAATCTGTCTAGGGAGGCAGAACTTCTGATTAATGTATTATGTACACTGATTGTATAAAATTGTAAATTTTGAAATACAGAACAGAACACCTAGACAGCAAATAATCCAAAATAGGGTAAATGTGTAACTATTCTAAAAATATTTCCATATTTATCGCTCTGCAGAAGAAAAATCAGATCAAAAGGAAAAAAAAATGAGAAAGAAAAAAAGCAAGCAAACAACAACAAAAGAGGTGAAAACATCATGTTGTGATCCACATTCATTCCCCATAGTCCTCTTTTGGATGCAGATGGCTCTCTCTATCCCAAGTCTATTGAAATTGGTCTGAACAAGATACTCATTTTAAAATAACATGCCAGGAGCAATCGATCTATGTAGAAACAGCCTGAAGTGGACAAGTCTGTCTTCATTTTCATTTCACCATGAGCCAGCCAAAGGTCAGGAATCCCCCACTTTTAATATGCCAAAATACTTGGAAGTAATATTGAGCAACTTGATATTTAGATAATGATTCCCAAGATATTTATATTTCCTATGTTCAGTTGCTCACATTGTTCTACTTGACACAGACAGTAAATTAGGGGGCATGTTTTCAAAAATAATTCCTTAGGCAAGCAGTTAATTCATTCCACTGTTCTGTTACCCATTAAGTTTTACAAGCAATGTTTCCTGTGAATTAGAATGCATCACTAGGAAAAAAGAAAATATGCTTGTACATTTGTATTGAATATTCCTCAGGCACTGGGAAATCACAAATGTGACTGGAATTCAAGAGACCCAGGACCAAACCCTGTCTCAGAAAATGATCTCTTCATAAATTTGGAATAGCTTCTTTAATTAAGATGTACCTCCATTTCCTTATTTGTAAAATAGTAATGATTTCACTTTACTTTAATGCATCATAGGATTAGAGGTTTAGTGATAGAAATTATGTTGCAGAATTAGCATTTTATAGATAAATTAAGCCTAGAAAAGCTAAATGATTTCCCTAAATTTGCATAGGAAGCAGGGCTCAGATTCTAATCTGACTCCCAACTCATCAGGGAAGTGAAAAGAAGAGCAGGTATTAAAATGGCATTTTCTTTTCCATACCAAGATTATTACAGCACTGGGGAGAACTTTTCCTATTTTTTCAATATTTCACTCTACTTTCCAATGGGAACAATTTTATAAAGAGGAAAACTTAATAACCACCCATAGAGTGCCCCTTGAAAAAGTACCAAGTGGGTTTTACTATACTTATTTTGCAAATAAAAAAACAGATTTTCTTTCACCAAATCTTTCTCTTACTGCTTCTTTCTCATGGCCTGAAATTCCAACATAAAAGATTTATTACTTTGAGACATAATGGTTTGTGATCTTCAAGAGACAATTATTAAAATGGAAATTCTCCCACCCCAGAAAGAGTAGGATTTTAATGTAACAATGACAACAATAAAAATAGTGGACAGTAACAGTTTGCCAAGTGCATGAAAAACAAGATTGTGATTACTTATTTGAGATCAGTTAATAGCCATCCAAGAACAGGTGAAGTAGGTAGGTTTCTAGAAGCTATAGGATGAAGAAAGGATCTAGGGACAGGAAAGATGAGAGGAACTAAAAGTGATTGGAACAAGGAAGCAAAGATGAATTCTGTCTACATTGTAATCTTGCCTATAGCCAGCCCTGTCTTCCAGAAGCCCAAGATTCAACATCAAGATAATGCAGTATATTTTTTAGAAAAGTGGCTAAATTCATCCATATATCCATTCATCTATATATTCATTCATTCAAAAATAAACTTGGGGTACAGAAGTAGATAGGCAGAGAGAATAATAGATGGATAGATAATAATAGCTGGAATGTATATAGCATTTGAAGATTTATAAATTTCTTTACATCTCATTTGATTCTCACAACAACCGTATAAGAAAGTTACCATTATTATTCCCATTTTGCATATGAGGAAAGTGGGGACAAGAGAGGTTAATTGACTTGCCCAATGTTGAACAGCTAGTAAAAGTGTCTTAGTCAACTTTCAACTCTACCCCAGACTCTGGAGACCTAGGGAAAATCCAACATTAATTACCAGTTGTGAGATCATAATGAAGTCATTTAACCTAAATCTCAGTTTCCTCATCTTTATATTGGGAATAAAAATATCTGAAATTGCTTCTATTAAATTATTATTTTAAATATTGAATGAAATAATATAAATAGTGTTCTTTACAGAAATTAAAGTTATACAATCCTCTATTGGAGAGGTAATACCTATGAACGTGACATGCTGCCTACAGAGCAGGACAATTATTATGCAGTTTAGTTTGCTTTCCTGTTCTTCTTTTTTCCAAGGAAAATTCCATGTGGGCATAAAAGAGAGAAGGATTACATCTAGAAAGGATGATGATGGAAAAGCAATAGAAATCAATAAAACTAAAAGACAAAAACAATTTTGTGTTACGTCAAAGCATGCTGGAAGAGTAGCATTTTAATTTTGTTTCTTGATTTAATGTAAAAATTACTATAAGGGATCAGAAACTAACCAGGAAAAAATTGATATATTTGATAAGTTTCCCCAATCAATATGAACATGAGACTGGCAGTATGATATAGACCAGGGCTTCTAATACTTTTTCCACTCATGACCCCTTTTAGGTCAAGAAATTTTTATGGGTCCCCATGTATATAGGTTATGAAATTGATATTCAAATCAAACATTAATTAGTTTAACTCATAATTTTACAGCCCCCACATTCAATTATAAAATGTTGTATGGGGTCACAACCCATAGTTTAAGAAGCTTTGACATAGGGAATACAGCACCTGGGTTTGGATCCTGCCTTGGACACAGTAATTTACTGACCTTGGCCAATTCATTTATTCTCTCTATGTGTCACTTTACTCTTCTGTAAAATTAAGGAATTGGCCTCAAGAACCCCTAAGTTTTATTCCCTTCTAAATAAATTGTCACCTGATCTTTTCTTTGAAGGCATTTCCTATGGAAGTAGGCTGTGTCTTAGCACCTTCATTAAGAGACAGGGAATTTCAATGATTAGTTCTTAACGATTTCAACTGTCTCCAAAATGATTAGTAATTAAATGGCAGCCTGTCCCAATGGTCTTTAACTGTTAGTGTTCAATCTTTTCTCTTTTTTCTAGACTTTATATCCCTTAAATATTTTGGCTCCAGTGATATAAAGTGAGTTGAATTATCTCCACCCCCATTTATACCATATACCAAGATAAAGTCAATATGGGTTCATGATTTAGACATAAAGAGTGATATTATAAGCACATTAGAACACAGGATAGTTTACCTCTCAGATCTATGATGCAGGAAGGAATTTGTAACCAAAGAAGTACTGCAACTCATTACTGAACACCAAGTAGATAATTTTGATTATATTAAGTTTAAAAAAAATTGTACAAACAAAATTAAAGCAAAAAAGATTAGAAAGGAAGCAATAAATTGGGAAAACATTTTACATTTAAAGGTTCTGATAAAGGCCTCATTTCTAAAATATATAGAGAACTGACTCAAATTTTAAGAGTTCAAGCCATTCTCTCATATCAAAGGATATGAACAATTTTCAGATGAAGAAATTAAAACCATTTCTGGTCATATGAAAAAGGTGCTCTAAATCACTATTGTTCAAAGAAATGCAAAATAATCCAACTCTAAGATATCACTACACACTTCTCAGATTGGCTAAGATGACAGGAAAAATAACAACAAATGTTGGAGGGGATGTAGGAAAACTGGGACACTGATATTTTGTTGGTGGAATTGTGAATGCATCCAGCCATTCTAGAAAGCAATTTGAAACTATGTTCAAAAAGTTATCAAACTATATGCATATCCTTTGATCCAGCAGTGTTTCTTGTTTCTTGGCTTCAAGTGTTTCTAGGCTTATATCCCAAAGAGAACTTAAAGGAGGGAAAGGGACTCACATGTACAAAAATGTTTGTGGCAGCCCTTTTTGTAGTAGCAAGAAATTGGAAAGTGAATAGATGTCCATAAGTTAGGAATGACTGAATAAATTATGTTATATGAATACTATGGAATAGTATTTTTCTGTACGAAATGATAAACAGGATGATTTCTGAGAGTCCTGGAGAGACTTACATGAACTGATGTTAAATGAAATGAGAAGAACCAGGAAATCATTATACATGATAAGAAGATAATATGATTATCAATTCTTATGGATGTTACTCTTTCTAACAATGAGATGGTTGAGGATATCCAATAATCTTGTGATAAAGAAAGCCATCTAAAGAGATTGTGGGAACTGAATGTGGGTCACAACATAGCATTTTTACTCTTTTTGTTGTTGTTTGCTTGAATTTTGTTTTTTCTCATTTGTTTTCCCTTTTTGATCTGATTTTTCTCATGCAGCAAGATAATTGTATTACTATGTATACATATATTGGATTTAACATATATTTTAACATGTTTAACATACATTGGATTTCTTGTCATAAAGGGGAAATGGTTGGGAGAAGGAGGGGGAAATTTAGAATGCAAGGTTTTGTAAGAGTAAATGTTAAAAATTTTTCATGCATATATTTTGAAAGTAAAAAACTTTAATAAAATAAGAAAGTTCCCAATTTGCAAAATTTCCAAAAATATACCTGAATCAAAGACATTAATAATGACTTCCTAGAGGGATATTTCTTTAATAGTATATTTTTTGAACAAGGAACAGTATTATTACCAGACCTTCATATTGCAAAGCTAGGACCAAAGCCATACCAAATGATTGGAGGTGAGAGACTGCCAGTAGAAAATGAGAATTCTTAACCTTATTTAAGTGCTAGTGCAGTGAGTCACTCAACTGGTACAAGGATGAGATGATTGGGCAGTATTAGTTCAGCAGTCCTCAAAAATGTATTTGCTTTCCAGAAGAAATTGAATTTTAAAGTTTTATATGTTTATAATTGTTCATAGTTCCTGTGAGTCTGACATTTCATGAATATTTTTTTGATGGATGTCACATATCTGATAATTATATTGTTCAATGAATGCCTTTGCAGGAGCTGAATTCACTTTTGGATAAACTTATGCATGAGCTATTCCTAAGCTTCATCAATGTGATTTCTCAAGGGTTTTTTTGGAGTGGGAACAAGAGTTAGAGGTACTTTGAGGTCAGCACCCAAAACTGAACCCAATCTGTATGAGTCCAGAGACTTATTCAAAAGTAAAGGTGGAGAATATTAGTTACATTACTTTTAATTTTTATATTACAATAAAGTTCTTATCTTGTAAAATGCTTTGAACTAGATAAGGGTTTATGACTTACACTTAATGTACATAAAAACAATGATATACATATTTATTGATTCTTAAATAATGAGTTCCATTCCTCTACTTTTAAAAAAAAATTGATGTTGTAAGGAAGAAACTCTTAAATCTGTACAAATGTATTATCCTGTGAAGGACCCTCTGGAGTTACTTGACCCACTTACCAATGATACTTGCAATGACACACATATGCGAAATGCATAGTACAGATTCTACTACTTTGTAGTCTAGAATTTAATTTTTTGAGTTCATTGACCTGCTTCTCCTTTGGTTCAAGGATTCATTTTATCTCTTTGAATGAATAATTTTCTATATCTATTTGTCTTTGGTGTCTTTGCCTTCAACTAAATATACTATTTCTATTGGTTCACATGGTCTTGTCCCAGCTAGATATATGATATGTTATTGGTACAATCTCTTTGATGAAATGATAAAAACATAGAAACAGACCAGAATGGGGAGAGTTTCCCCTCAAGGATATTAATAATATATCAATATATTAATTATTATATTAAATATAATAAATATAAACAAATATAAATATATATTAAATATATTAATAATTTCCCTCAAAAATATTAAGTCAACAATCTTCAATTCCCAAATGAGTCATCATTTATTTCTAAACTTATCAACTTTGATGACCCAAAAACAAAAAGGAGGTTAATATGTTAGATATTACAACGAGTATCCTCCCCCTCAAAACAAATTTAAAGATTAGAGCAATGGAGACTGATTCTTAAAAGATTATAAATATTGAAAATAATAATTTTTCTATAATTATTTTCAGATTTCAGAATATCTTACATATATTACATTTTTTTATTGATAGATTTAATTGGGCAGCTAGATGTTGCAGTGGATAGTGTTGTGAGACTGGAAATAGGAAGGCCTGCATTCTAATTCAGATGGTTACTAGGTATGTGACCCTGGGCAAGTCACTTAACCTATTTGCCTCAGTTTCCCCTTTGTAAAATGAGGGTAATAATAGCATCTAATTCCCAGAGTTATTGTGAGAATCAAATGAGATATTTATAATGTACTTGACATAGTTCCCGGCACAATGTAGATGCTATGAATTATTATAATTTATATAGATTCAACTGAAATGTTTCAGCTTTCTGTGATTACATTAATTGAAACAGAGGTGGGACCACCACCCTTTATATACTAAAGGAATTGTGAGATATACAAAGATGAATAAGATATGCTTTTTGCCAATTAGCTTATTATCTAAAAGAGAAGATGAGATATAAATATAAATAAAAATGACAAAAAATACAATGATAAATACATCAACTGAGTACAAAATGTTTGCTATTAGATCAAATGAAGAATAAATCATTTCCAGCTAGAGAGAAATGATTTCCTGGACTGGTAAAGACAAAGTTCCTTGTTATTATCAAACCAAACCATCCGTTTCTCAGTTTTGATTGCCATTCATCTCGCCTAAGAGCTTTGTGGATTAAGCCTCCTTGCTGTACTGTCAAAAAGAATTGGATGGCTGACAAATAAACACCAAGCAAAAATTTTATGTAATAATCATATAATTTCAATTTGTTACACATATTCAACACCAATTTTTCTAAATTGTGAGAAAACATATTGCTCTCACCTTTTAGGAAGAATTTATTTATGTGTAGCTTTGAAAAAGCTGGAAAATATTATGAGCAATTTTTTTTCCAACTTGGACATCATCTTAAATTTTAAAATTTTGGTAGGTCGATTTTTTTTTTCTGTTTTGTATACTTTCTCTTCTAGTGCAGGTGTGTATGTATGCACATGGGTATGTATGTGTGTGCTTATGTGTGGTTATGCATGTATCTACATATATATGTACCTACAAAAATACATGTGCATACACATATAAACATGCTTATATGTATAGGTACATGTTTATATGTGTGCATATAGTATATAATTTGCATATACATGCATTATATATATATATATATATATAGGTTAATTTGATGCATTACCTATCCAGCTGAACATCAGAGTCTATGCAATATGTATTTTAATTAACTTCAAGCAACTCTTAAACAGATGAAAAATTACATAAGACTCTATATTAAATGCCAACTAAGAGATAATTGTGCTCAGTGATGCATTGAATATTGACTTCATATGAGGTTCAAAATAGAAGGATCAATTATACTCACCTAAGGTATTTATCAGTGTCCTGAAGGTATCTTGTGCAGAATTCAAACAAAGATTCCCCATATATGGTAAGAGTTTTCAAATCTTTCTTTAACCACCAGGTAACATTGCTAACCACTAACATTATCCAAAGCCAGCAAAAAGAATGTGGGCCTGGAAAGTTTCACTCTTAAGCAGGCATCTATGTGTTCCACACGGCTAAAACAGAGTGCCAAGAAAATGTCAAGTTCTCTATGATGCTCAAAACATGCTTAGCCTTCTTGTCTCTCAGTTCTCACTCAAGGTAATTGTGATATATTGTAAGTTTAAAGGATAGGCTTAGTGTATAATGTATATATGCCCATTAAAAGATTAGTACATAGTGTATGTCTTTATCTTTATCTTTCACCAAGCAGATACCCTTCTTCTTCCCAGAATCTACTATATTTCATTAAACTCAGACCATAATATCATACAAACATAGATCTAAAGCTAGAAAGGAATTAGCAATCATTATGTCCACTGCCTTAATTCTACAGATGAGCAAATGCAGGCCCAGAGAGATTAAGTGATTGGATCAAGGTCACACAGTTAATAAGTATATAATATTGGAATTGTCAACAAAATGAAGCCCACTCCTCACAATGCAGAAAAGTCCAAGCTGGGTTGAAAGCATAAGAGGTTTGTTAGTAGAAAAATCAAACACTATTGCCAAGCCCCATCTCAACCACCATTTCTGTTTAAGAATTTCATTGTGGTAAATTAGTTTTCTCCTCCCAACCATACAACAAAAATCATTCATTCATCCATTCAAAATGTAACACGAAATTGAATGCTCTCATCTCCTCTTGTTCTGATTACATAAAGAGAAATGTGAAATGGAAGTGGGGAAATGTCAAGGGAGGGACTAGAGTTCTATTCACCCAGAGGCCCAGTGTATCAGGAGCCAAAGAAGGATTGATTGTCTAAATGGAATTTTCTATTATAAAATTATAATAAACATTCTGAGGGAGGTTTCTCATGGAAATGACATTCTTTTAGTCAGAACATAAAACTTTTCTTCTTCCATTCCCCATCATTTTTCTGCTTTGTGAATGAAATGCAAACCAGAAGGTTTGGCTACCTTTAAAAGTGTTTACAGGAAAATGTAAGAACCAGATATTTCAAAGTTAAAAGAAGGGGAAAGAGCAACATAATGTTTATCCTATAATCTATTTGCTCACTGAGCCTATAGTAGATTAGGAGGAGGAGGATTAATTTGATTGTAATAAAGCATTTGATAAAGTATTTTATCTTTTCATTGAAAAAATGTGGTTCTATGAGTGGGGAAATAGGTAGCACAGAAAATAAAGCACTGAACATGGGGACAAGAAAACCTCAATTCAAAACTGCTCTCAAACAATTATCAGTTGGGTGATCCTACCAAGTCACTAAATCTGTGCCTTTGTTTCTTCATCTGTGAAGTGATAATAATAGTACCTATCTCAAAATGTTATTATGAGGATAAAATAATATTTATAAAAGCTTTGCAAATTTTAAGTAGTAGTTAGATAGATTTCAAAATATTCAATAGACTGAAAGAATAGTTATTAATGATTTGTTTTTGTTTTTTTTTTCCCTTGGGACATTGGGGTTAAGTGACTTGCCCAGTGTCACATAGCTAGGAAGTGTTAAGGTCTGTCATCTAGTTGCCCCAATATTAATTTATGAGTGAGCTTTTGAAGTTCTTGAAGGATCTGAATTTGATTCAAGGCCAATAAATTCTTTTAAAAATGAATTTTATTAAGGTAAATATGAAAGACTTATCAACTTTGATGACCCAAAAACAAAAAGGAGGTTAATATGTTAGATATTACAACGAGTATCCTCCCCCTCAAAACAAATTTAAAGATTAGAGCAATGGAGACTGATTCTTAAAAGATTATAAATATTGAAAATAATAATTTTTCTATAATTATTTTCAGATTTCAGAATATCTTACATATATTATTTAATATCATATTCATAATAATATTCATTTTTTCTATTGAAACTGAGGCTGAAAGAAGTTAATTAAGTCACTTAACCTACCCAGAGTCACATAGCTGGTAAGGATATGAGGGAGAATATAAATACAGGTCTTTCTGATTCCAGGTTCACCACAATATATACCTCACTAATTACCTATGAAATTAATGTAAAATATTATACTATGGTTCAAAAAATCAACCTCAAAAGTTTAAGATAAGTGTAGTGGTAAATCATGGCTAGATTATAGTCCATTTGAAAATCTATGAGAATCTTAGTACTTATGTTCAATGAGTCAGCAGTGGTATGGTATTATCCTTGACTATATTAAGAAAATATAGAGATTGGCAGACAATGCATGGAGGAGGAGGGACAGTGAAAACTAGCAAGGAACACAGAACAGCAAGGCAGAAGCAAGAACATTCTATTGCATGGAGACGTTAAGGGGACTGAGAATGAAAACTGGAATAGAAAAAGATGCCAGGTGCCCCTTGAACCAGTGCTTGAAGTAGAAATGAATGTCATCTGGCAGCTCTATTGCCTGTTACCTAGTTTCAGGTCACAGTTCCAGTGTGGAGAAGAACAATCAAAAGCGAGAGGGACTATAGCTATATGAAGAACAAGGAACAAGCTCCAAAAACTTACCTGGGGGCTCTGAGCCCTAGAGCGGAATGGGTACTTATTTCTAATCTTTAGCCCACATATAAACTTGCAGTAAACTAACAAGGGGCACAGAATAAGACCAAAAAGGAATCAATAGTTCAGTTTCTCTGAACTTGCAGAAACTTCTAACAGGCTAACAATCTTATACATTAATCAACTGAATCCTACATCAATCAAATCATAGACCCCAAACTGAGTCAGGAACTTGCAGAATAAGAGAGCAGTAGATAGACTTTTCTTTACAGCATACCAGCTTGGAAATACTGAAAACTTACAAGCTCCCAGACTAAATTGTGAAAAGAGCAAAATGAGATATAAAGAGGAAAGCTTGAGCCACACATTGCTTTCAGGGAAGATAAAGTCCCAGAATTAACATAATGTCTAAAGCCTAATGTAATAGGATAGAAAATGAGTAAACAAACAAACAACAACAAAAAATAATAATAACTTGACCCCAAAGAGCTACTATGGTGACAGAGAAGCTAAAGACACAAACACAGAAGAAGACAATGACTTTAAAATACCTATAAGCAAAGCCTCCAAGAAAAAAAATGCAGATTGGCTACAATACCAACAAGAATTCTTAGAAGAGTTAAAAGAATAGTTAAGAAGAACACAAAATAAAATAAAAACCATATGAGAATGCTAGAGGGGAACATGTAAAAAGAAATGAGAGTTATGCAAGTAAAGTATGAAAAAAATAACAGCTATGGTAAAAGAACGACAAAATATCACTGAAGATAACTCCCTAAAAATTAAAATTTCTCAAAAAGAAGATAATGACTCCATGAGATAGCAAGAAATAATAAAACAAATTCAAAGGAATGGACAAAATAGAAGAAAATGTAAAATTTCTCATAGGAAAAACAACTAAATTGGAAAATAAACTGAGGTGAGATTTTTAAGAATCACTGAAAGCCAGAAACAAACAAACAAAAAAAAGAGCCTAGACAGCCTGCCCAAATATCTTAGAAAA